>NC_141698.1:664378152-664778152 GCF_964263255.1 Lissotriton vulgaris | reverse complement strand
CTCAACATACCTAACCCCTTCCAGGCCACCAGATTTTTGCATAGATTTTCCTGCATCAACCTGTATCTTTGTGGGTTGCTCCTTCTGTAACACTGGGTATAGTCCAACTGTCTATAAGCTTATATATAAATAAGCTTATATATATATTTTACCTACTGGCGATAGGAAATCCGCAACATTCTATTGGGAATAACTTTGGCGCCGGTTGAGGAATTTGCGTGTTATTGTCCAAAAGTTTGGCCAGCTCCGCTCCGCTCCTTCCCTGAAAGTTTCAGGGGGATTCGTGAAGTGGGGGCTGAGAAAAAGGGGGGTCCCAAAACGTGTTTTCCCCATGTTAATTTCCATAGGACGGTCTGACAAGTCTACAGCCCGAACCGCTGAACGGAATAATGCCAAACTTTGCAAATCTGTAGGGACTGGTACGCAGATGTGCCTTTGCTATGTTTGGTGAAAATTGCTCCAGTGGTTTTTATGAAAATTAGGTTAAAAAACACATATATATCTATATGAGCTTACAGGTCCACACACCGTACGCGTACCGTACGCGTATCGTACGCGTACGTGCGCGTACCCTTATGTGCGCGAGCGCAATCCTGTTTGACGGGCAGTCGACTGTCAACATTCCAAACTGTCCAAAACAGGAAGAGTTGGCCACCATCTTGTTTCTCAGGAGAACTGAGGCACAAGAGAGCCCAAAACAAGAGTGGAAAACACGAAAAGGGGGCAGGGTAGAGACCCCCCAACTCCCTAGCCCTTCTCAGGGGGTCTCAGAAGGACCCCCAAGGGCTAAAAAAAAAAGAATTAAAAAAATTGCGGGGTACGCGCACGGTACGCGTATAGGCGCGCGTACCGTGCGTGTACCGTGCGCGTACCCCGCGATTTTATTAAAAAAAATAATAATAATTTTGCCCTTGGGGGTCCTTCTGGGACAACCTGAGAAGGGCTAGAGGGTCAGGGAGTCTCTACCCTGACCCTTTTTTGCGTTTTCCACTCTTGTTTTGTGCTCTCTTGTGCCTCAGTTCTACTGAGAAATGAGATGGCTGCTCAGGTGGTACCAGAAGGATATTAACATATAAAAACGTTATTCGCTAATAGAATTTGCATTTACAAACCCTTTGAAGTTTTTTGAAAAAAATATAGGTTTCACTCCAGATATAGTTAGAAATTAGCATTTAAAAAACCTTGCAAATTCACTGAAAAAAACATAGGTTTCAGGCCATATATAGTTAGGAATTAGCATTTAAAAAACCTTGCAAATTCACTTAAAAAAACATAGGTTTCAGGCCTTATGTAGTTAGGAATTAGCATTTAAAAAACCTTTGAAATTCACTGAAAAAAACATAGGTTTCAGGCCTTATATAGTTAGGAATTAGCTTTAAAAAAAACTTTGAAATTCACTCAGAAAAAGTTTTAGGGGTGTTATATTTTTCTGGACATTTCACTCATACAAAACCATTGAAATTGCTCCTATAGAGTTAGTTGGACTAACTATATTTCGCGCACCCGCAATGCACTGCTGATGATGTCACATATTAGATCATTCATGACATGGTCAGTGACATCACTGATGACATCTCAAATGACATCACTGATGAGCGCTAGAAGTTGTATGTATACAATTGATGAAACATTTACTATGTTTATGCAGTAATGTGTCCTCAATAAAACACAAAAATGCTTGAAGACATTCTGAAATAACTGACCACGAACTCGTAGTCTTCAATATGTTTATTTAAATAAAAAAGTTCTTCTTGAAACCAACATATGCTCCTATTCACAAAAGACTACTAAAAAAAATTTGTCATACAACTGGAACAGTATGTGCGATATACTCCTTACACTCTTTTTAAAAGAAGCGTGATGGTTATAAATTTATGTTCGGCCAAACAATATGGCCATGATTATCCATCTGTTGATTACAATGGAGAGACTGGTACAGAAAACGCCCTTTGAATTGTAGGGCTCCCTTATGATAAACCTCAAGAGAATGTAAAGGCAGTAAAATCACACATTAGAAGTCCCAGACTTCTACACATTTCCACTCATCCTGAAATTCCTTCACACAGTGACTGAAAATGCATGTGATTTCTCAAATGAGAATTATTAAACCACACACCACCATGCTTTCTATAGTCCACTTTTGCTACCTGATCTGTCATACAGCCCCATAGACCACTATTCTTGGATTCTTATCAGGGATGTGGACCTCAACTTTTTACCTCACCTTCCTGTGATACCATGAGGCAGGTTACAGTATCATGGCCCAGTGTGCATTCATAGCAACATGATGTGCATAACAACAAAAAACATTGATCCCTCTGTGTTGCAGAAATGCATTTTATGGTAAGCTACTCTGCAACATTTAAACCAAAATCCTGAAAAGAAATGTTATGTTTGATAATATCATTCAAATGAGCATTTGTGCGTTTTACTCTTCATTCGTGGGACAATCGGGTTGTTTTTGGCAATAGTTTCAAATGCCCTTTGTCTGTCTTTTCTCAAAGAACACTAAAGAATTCGGTTTTTTTAATTGAGGATTAAACTGGCACATCAAAGAAAAAGGCCTAATTTGATAATCTCTGGAAATTCTTTTAAACACGATTCAATCCAATTAATTAGAAACTCAAAGAGAGAGAGAGTGTGTTATGCAATTTATTCATGGAAAATATCACCTGTGTTTATCCCTGTATATGTTTTGCATACCACACCTGTATTGTTCCACATTAATGTTTTTGTTTTGTGAAAAAAGGCAGCTCGTAGTTTTGCATATACATCTACACAATAAATAAAATATCTAGTCCAATAAAAATAACCCCTTTGGTGCATTTAACATTTAGGGGCTGATTCTGATGCGGGTTGGAAATGCTTCCCGACTAATTTTTGTTGGAAATGGTTTACAACCCACCCGGATCGGGACAGTCCGACTGACGGAGTACAATGCATCCAGATGCTTCCCGATACGATTTGGTTGGACTCCCATTGACTTCAATGGGAGCATATGTTCCTAACCGCATCATAATTGGGCCCTGTGTTGTTCCCGATCCGATTTGGAAGGGGCAAATGCCATTAGGAGTCCTTACTAACCGCATCAGAATCAGGCCCTAGGTGGGAAAGCTTTCCAACCTGCATCAGAATTAGGCCCTTAATGTATACTAGTACATAAAAACATTTGTAATAATGAGTACTGCTATAAAACATTATGCTGACAAACTGCTGAAGTATCTGTGGGTGCATTTTAAAGACACAATTTTCCTCCACCAAGATAACAACTGAAAATCTGCTCACTAGTCACCAATATTTTGTTCCATATGAAGCAGGTACATTGAAAATTAAATAAAAAAAGCTCTGTATGTTATTTACTAATTATATGTACATATATATATGCATAGTAGTCTTGCTTTCTGAAGATAGGCGAGATGGACATTACATTTACTAAGAAGGCTCCAAATATTGGCAGCCCTAACCATGACTTTTTGCATTATTTACTGACTAATCGTCGGCATATTGATGAATGCTCACCTTCATTTCCAATTGACCAATCTGTGTGTCAAAATTGTCTTCCTCAAGCTATCTTAATTTCTTTTACAAAATTACTTATGTTATGCACTAGTTAATATGTGCAATGATTCTCGATAGTGCTAATTTCTGTTTTAAATGGTGCATGCTGTCATATCAATGCATCTTCAAAGTTCTTTAAATAACAAGAGTCCTTATTGGTACCAGTTAGTAGTGCATATATTATTGACCTTGAAATGGCAAAGGCTCATTAGAGGCTGTATCTGTACCGGTGACTGTAGTCAACACTATGATCTTAGCAGTGGGTGAAATTAGAAACTTCATTTTGTTTTGTACACTTTATAGAGCAAATGCTTATGTTTGAAAGAAAGCAAAATATTGAAACACTGTAAAAATAAACATGTTATAGTGAAACTATATAAAACAAAATGGACATCAGAAATGATAAATTATTTCAAATAAATCACTTTTAGTTTCAATTTTGGTTTGCACTTGTTCCAGTGATTTCATACTAAAATTAGAACCCCATGTAAATGTAAATTATTAAATGTGTTCTCATTTCTGTTGGCCTTCATCAAAGGAAACACTCATTCCTATGTGTACCAGAATTCTTGAAAACCAGGCCATGAAGGTGAATGAACCCACAATGCTGCTGGGTCATAGAAATCTCAATACAACACACTACCAAACCTCAAATCATAACATAACATACCACACATTTTCAAAATAAATATAACCCTGACACCAATTTTGTACACACACCTTTATGCAAAAGCATAAAAGTCAAATTTACACATTTAACAAAATGGATATAAATATATTGAAGAGTGCTGGGGTTTGCTCTTTATCATTCACAAATTATAAAAATGTAAGGCAATCCATCTTTCTGATTGATTTTAAGAGATCAAAATCAAATGTGATCCTACGTTTTTTTTATAAATTGCAATAAGCATATGTGATATGATGCTATTTGCATTTACATAATGCATTTAGGAAATTTCACAATGAAAACAAATGTGATTATAAGCTTTATAAACAAATGTAGGTTTTTATTTTAAGTTATGTTACAGTTTAGCAATTTGAAGTTTGATACTCCTGATTATTCACAGTAAATATATAATTTGAAACTTGTGAATATTTAAGCTTCTTTGGAAGTACATCTCTAAAACACTTGGTATATCTTCTGGTTGTTGTACATGGCACACGAGGTGCAGTTAAAATATGCTTTTTTATTTGCCTAACCATGGCATAGGAATACTGATAAACAACAAGTTTAGTGTACCAATTATGGATACCTAAAATGTTTAAAAATTAGTATCTACTTTGTATGCCTTCATTTCTTACGAAGGTTATTTTCTCTAAATGATACTTTAATGTTTTCATGCAAAAATAATGTATTTCATCATGAAATGCATATAAACCATAACCTCTTCACCCCAAAAATAAAATTGACACTAGTACAACCCAAATTATTTTAAAAAGCATCAGTTTCAGGGGCTCTACATGAGAACAACTCAAATTAGATTCAATTAAAATCACTTTGATAGTCCGGAACACTATGATTTAGAAGCAGTTGAACCTATATGTGTTCTCATTGTTCTGCACATATATGATGTATACCTAATACTAGCAATTCAGGAGCATCAGGTAATATTTGAAACTGCGATTGGCACCTAAAAGTTGTTTTAAGGAGACACATGGCAGTCAAACATATGGGTGTGTTAGTGAGTTAAGTGATTCCAGAAATTTCGTGTTTAATTATTTCTTCCAATTTACTAGTGTTTTCCTTGTTTGAAGCATTTGTTTTAATTCAGACAAATCAGAAGTAGTGCCTTTGTTAAATATTAATTTCAGGATTCATGCACATCCTCAAATTTGGCACGGGCAAGAGAGAAAATGGCACTTTTGACAGGATAAAAAATATCATTATTTATTTTGAAAGTTAATCATTTGAAGCGTATTCTCAAAATTAGGTTTACAATGTGAAGTCAACTTGGCAAAGGTATGTTGCCTCAATGTTCAATCGTTTCTCATTTCATGGTGTTCACTCTGAAAGAGTGGGTTAATATTTGAGTCAGCTTTTAATAGCTCATCAAGGATTAGAAAGCATATGAATATCAAGTTTAGATAGCAACACTAATATCACATCTTTTGGACATTATAGTACATACATGCATATATCTGCTGATGTGGGGAGGAGCATTACATTTCAACTCTGAGGGGTCGATTTTAATGCCGTTTTATTTTAAGGGCTCCGAATCAGATTCGGGTTTGCCGAATCCGATTCGAAACCCTTGTTTCTGACCGAATTGTAACACTTCCCAATGACCGATTGCGATGCCCGCAACCCGTTATGACTGTCCGAAACAGTTTCGAAAGGCATTCTGACTGGTCCCGTCTTTCGGAGCGAAATCGTACAGCTCTATGGACTCGGTTTCCGAGCGATCGATTATGATGCCCAATTCAGACACCTTTTCCGAATCAGTTTCCCTGGAACCAATAGGCTGCCAAAATCTGTCTTTGGAGACCCTCAGTAGGCCCCCTCTGAACCGGGCCTTGGGGGTACCCAAGGGACCCCCCTTTCCAACCATGCACAGTGTGGCAGCCAACAAGGGGTGCCCGCTACAGGGTGCACGATTTTCCCCAGCCACCCCTTCTGTCAGTGGGAGCCTGTGTTCTCGTTCTGGACACAGGCTCCCATTGAAGTCAATGGAAGTCCAACCGAATCGTATCCAGAAGCATCAGGATACATCCAAATCGCTTGGTCGGACTCACCCGATACGAATCATCCGGAAAGCATTCCAGGACCGATTCGGTAGGAATGCTTTCCGGACGAGATCGTAATCAGCCCCTTAATATCATTATGGGATGTCATTTGCAAGTAATCTCTGCAAACACTCCCAGATGAAGTATCAGCAAATCCTGACTACTATTTGCAAAGTGTGTCACATCTTAACATAAGACTGCAATCAAGTTTGACAAAACAACCTTGGTGAACTAGTAAAAGATAAAGGTTATATAATGACAATGTCCTAAGAAGATTATGTTTGAGTTTCCAATGCTTGTAGATGAAACAGAACACACACGTTGATATTTATTCCTTGTATGCTTTTGTGCTACATTTTAATTATGCTTTAAATGGCAGCATTCCACCTTTTACTGGTATAGTAGTGTGAATGAATTTCATACCATTTGTTATTCACCAAAGTGGCAGGACCATTTCCATTTGTCCTGTAGCAGGCTATGGTATAAAAATGTAAAGATTTTTTTTTCTTTTGCTTTTTCAAAACCTTTATTTAGGAAAAAGAAAGCATGGCAAGGTACAGATAATCACTCCAGCAAGTAATACAATATCAGTTGCACTGACGGAAAGAAAATCCACAATTCAGACGGCAAATGACAAAGGGTACTCACTGAAGAATCCAACATTGTCGAGTTAAGATTCAGGCACTGTAGGGGATGTACAATTAGTCAGTCCAGGGGTTGGGAGGGTGACCATAGTGTCACCCCAGGCATCCTCTGCATCAGCGATAAGGGAGTCCGCAACTGATTCATCAGGAGGGGTCGACTGTTGGTGGTAGGAGATAAAAGGAACCCATATGTCAGGGGGTCTACTGGCAGCCGGAATCAAAGCCCAAAATTTGTCAGTGTGCTGCGTCATCTAGCCAGCGCTTACCCATAGTAGCCGGTTTACCCCCAGTGAATGGCCACTCTGCATTTAGCTAATACTAGAAGCATCACAATGAGTTTGAGGTTGGCATCTGGCACGTGTTTGACGTAGCCTAGGAGGCACATCTGGTGGTCAGGAGAGATGCGTTCAAGTGTTATGTCGTTAATAGCTGCGCGCACCCCCTGCCAGAACGATGAAACCCTGGGGCAAGACCAGGCCAGGTGAGCAAAGTCCACGCCAGGAGTTACGCACTCATCTATCGCTGTTGCTTAGGCCCATCTTGTGTAATGATGCAGGGGTACGGTAGAGTCGATGGAGATATTTAAAATGGATGAGCCTCAGACCATAGTTGGGGGAGAGACGCCTGATCTGGTTGCAGCAGTAGAGCCAGTGCTCAGGAGGGAGGTCTCTGCCTAAGTCTGCACTCCAAGCGGATCGGGCGCGTTCTGTATTGGTGGGGGAGGTGGCCAGTGTAAGAGCGTATAGTCTAGAGACTAACTTCTGCGGGGAGCTGGAGGAGTGGACTAGCTCGAGGGCAGCATTGGACTGTGGGGCATGTGGGAACACGGGATTTTCTTCTCTGCATGTCGGACGAATTTGATAATAAAGCAACTTGTCAAGGGGGCTGTGTAATCACGGGTGTGTAAAGAACTTGTTGTCGGGATAGATGTCTGCAATGGTGGTAATTCCTAGGCGCGCTGCATGGCGGGCCATGTCTACTGTCTGCAGGGGGGAATGATGGAATGATGGGTTGTTGGCAAGTTGGATGCAAGGTGCATAGAGCGCGCAAGCGCCAATGTATTTATGCAGCCCGTCCCAGGCCCAACGCAGACATTCAACGGTGCCAATCTTGCCACGGGCGGCGTTTGGGCAGGAGAAATAGTGCAGTCTGCAGCAGCCATGGGGCGGCAAGGTCTGCCTCCACCGCAACGTGAGGCTGGAAAGGCGTAGGATGGAGGCAAAATGGAGAAAGCTAGCTTAAGTACACAGCGCATAGAGTTTGAAGTCTGGGGCCCCTATGCCGCCATGCACCAGTGGTAGTGTTAGGATATCATAAGAGATTCTGGGTTGGCATCCGGCCTAGATCATAGTGATAATATTTGAGCGAAGTTTTTGAAAAAATTGCGACGTAAGAGGGATGGGAATATTTAAAAAGAGGTATAGGAATTTTGGGAGTACGTCACACAGAGTTGGGGATCAAAGCATAGAAATATGCACCAGTCTTAACATCCCTGAGAGTAATATCAAATAGAAACAAGGTGCAAAGGGCTTGAGACACAATCCCCTAGGTCCCAAAATAGAGAAACAAGGAAAACCTTCCTAGTCACTCTAATACAATATAGCAAACACACAGCCCTGCACTCTTTAATATAATAAATACATGTAAACATCATTGTTGATCCATATACAGAGTACAATCAGTTTCCAATAAGCAGTTGTTTTCCCAAG
The DNA here is from genome assembly GCF_964263255.1 of Lissotriton vulgaris. Lineage (NCBI taxonomy): Eukaryota > Metazoa > Chordata > Amphibia > Caudata > Salamandridae > Lissotriton > Lissotriton vulgaris. The sequence goes on along the minus strand of NC_141698.1, from coordinate 664,769,517 downwards.
AAAGAATCAAACAGGTCTTGCGTTGTTTTGAGTTCATTCTTTATTCATATTCTTTAAAATCTGAAACTGCCAACGCGTTTCGTCCTCAAGCGGACTTCTTCAGGGCTTAAGAATGTAAAAAATCTCTTCATTCATGTAGTTGTTGCCTGTATATCATGTCAATTAATTTGAAAACTATGTATGTTCCCATTCACAGGTAGTATCAATTCAGAAAGGTTAATTAATGACATGTATCTCTTGCAGACTGTGTATGTCCAAACATATGGGTTGTGTCAGTTCAAAGGCTCAAGAAAGAATATTGATGAATGTTGCACCAGTCTCCATGCGGTCACATGGTTCAGCAACACAACTGCTTATTGGAAACTGATGTTATCATGTATATGGATCAACAATGATGTTTACATGTATTTAATATATGAAAGAGTGCACACTGTGTGTTTGCTGAATTTCGGGAGTACCACCATTTTAACAATGGCAATGCGCCCAGCTAATGACAAGGGGATTTTTTGCCACACGCAGATCTTTGTTCCCAGCCAGTCCATGGCGAAAATTGGACTTCCAGAGATCGTCCCCGTCCCTACTCAGCCTCATACCAAGGTATCTGGTAGGGCCTGACACCAAAACAAAAGTGTACTCCGGTGTGAAGGTCTGTGTAGCATTCCTGAGAGGAAAAAGGACCAACTTACTCCAGTTGACCTGAACTCCAGAAAGGCAATCAAACCCACCATCTCTCTGGTCATGGGTGTAAGATTTTCCCGAGGTTCGCGGATGTACAATGTGACATCATCAGCGTACATTGAAGTAACGAGAGTACGCGCAGAGAAACCGATGCCCCGGTGGGAGTGATTTTGGTGAAAACGCACCACCAGGGGCTCTATAGCAATGGGGAAAAGCATAGGGGAGAGGGGACAGCCCTGCCTAGTACCCCTTGAGATGGCAATTGGGTCAGAAACCTGCCTATTTATCTGGATACATGCTATGGGAAGCGCATGTAGCAATTGTAATTTACGTACAAAATTTAGGCTGAAACCCAATCTAGGGAGAAGGTAAAAAAGGAAGGGGCACTCCAGAGTATCAAAGGCCTTAGTGGCATCCAACAGGGAAGCCACGGCCGGTTGTATGGGATTAATTTGGTGAAGGACTGAAAAGATAGTGCGTAGGTTGTGAGAAGTGGCGGTGCCCCGGGATAAAGCCGGACTGGTCTGGGCCAGCTATCAATGACATGAGTGGGAGGAGACGGCTGGCCAACAGTTTAGAGTAGATTTTATTGTCCGTGTTAATGAGGGACAATGGGCGATAGGAATCGCAGCTCTCGAGAGGCTTGTCCGGTGTCAGGAGAAGGGTGAGCAAAGGCTCGCAGAGAGACTGAGGGAAACTGCCCCTATTGAGAGAGTCGTTGTACGTTGCAGCTAAAGCCGGGACAAGAAGGGGCGCGTATTGTTTATAAAATTCAGGGGTGAGCCTGAACGGAACCTGGAGCCTTTTCAGCTGGGAGTTCTGCAATGACAGTAGAGATCTCCTCCTGGGTGAACGGTTCATCCAGGTAGTCCCGGTGATTATTACTGAGTCACAACAGTTCGATGGAATCAAGATATTGATCCATGACCTCCCAAGCTACCACCCCAGTGTACAGCTGAGAATAAAAGGCAGAGATTCTGGCCGTGATTTCCATAGGAGAAGTGGTTCGACCGGCGGTCTCATCATGCAATGCAGTAATATAGGAAGGGGTGTGCGGTAGCCGTAGGAGATTCGCAAGGGTTTTGCCAGGGCAATCGCCATCGCAGTATCGACGGGCACGGGCCTCTTGACCCACAAATGCAACCTCCCTATCCGCCTCTTTGTGGAATTCAGTAAGTTTGGCTCTGATCGATGATAGAGTGGCAGGGCAGGGATCCTGAGATTGTTGAAGGTCTAGAGCCTTAACATAATTCTCCAGACATTCAAGGGTGCCCCTGATGAACCGCAATACAATTGTTTGGCGATGCACTCCCTCAGAATCACCACCTTAAAACAGTCCCAGTGGGGTGAAGGCGAATCTATAGATCCAATGTTGTGTTCCAAGTAGGTGACAATAGCACTGAGAATTTCTTCATGGAAAGCAGCATCTCCAAGAGCATTAAGGGGTGATCACCAAGCAAACATGCGGCGCAGCGTGAGCGGAAATCGCAGGCACATGCGAGCTGGGCCGTGATTAGAAAGAGTGGCATGCGAACTGGGGTGTGATCAGAAAGAGTGCAGGCCATGTGGTCCACAGAAGTGGTCCACGAAGCGAGTAGTATTCCGAAGATCGAGGGAACCCATGATGCAGGTACCCACACGCCTGTCAGGGTGCGCATGTCACCACAAATCCAACAGGGAATTGTCCACCAAAATAGAGGGGCAAAGGGAGGTAGCTTGAGTGTGCTGGGTGTGATCCCCAGAGGGGACTAGCACTTGCGTGGGAGCTATGTTGAAGTCGCCTCCGTAGATCAGAGAATGGGGTCCTAGCGAGGGAATGAGCTGCCAAATTCGTGTGAAAAAGTCAGGGTTGTCCGCGTTGGGGCCGTATATTGCAACTAATATCAATGACTGATTTTATAGGGTACCAGCGAGGATAACATATCTACCCTCTGGTTCAATGAAGGAGAGAGTGTTGTGCCAGGGGAGGCCTCTCCGTAAAAGAATGGAGATGCTGCTGGAGTAGATAGAATAGAAGGAGGTGTACGATTCCCCCCAGAGCCGGGAACAGCAGCCTGGTAGCAGTAGCAGAAAGGAATTGTGTCTCCTGAAGGAAACAGACATCCACGTGGTGTCTAATAAGCTGCTCGTGCATGAGGCAGGCCTTGCGATGGTCGTTTAGACCCCTAATGTTCCAGGTTCAGAATGTAGTGTCCGTCATGTGGGAATGAGGAATGTGTGGGTAATGGATTTCCAGTGGACTGGAGTAGAGGTGTCTGAAGCAAGTGCCATGGGAAACAATGCATCACAGAGTGAACATTGCTACAGTATGCCAGAAACGAAACAGAACAAGAAAAAAACAGGCCTCTCGTAGGAGACATCAACCCTCTGGGAGAAACCCCATCCCACCCACCATCCACTCCAACACCCCAAATAGGTTGAGTATCCACACCTGTCCCACCCAGGGACCCCAAACTTGGAGAAGTAGCAAGGTAGACGGAAAAGGGAATCATCCTGAGCGGGCATGGTTACACCTGGCATACCCCCCCGTACCAGAAAGATAGGGTGGCCAAGCCACACTAGTGTATGGACAGTTAATTAAATGGACCATGTTTAAGCAAAGAGGCGCCCAGGCTTGATAGAGACTCATCTGCAGACCTGAGGCATCTTAACACTAGCAGCTCGGTGAACTAGGCTGCGCCACAATATAGACCCAGAGAGCACAGCCCTGCAATGTAATCAGTTAATATCACTCATTGTTCCATTGTCTCCAGACTCAGGGTTCTTGGAGGAGTATCGCTTTTGTGTCTCTAGCCTCTTAGCGAAGGACAGTGCAGTCTTAGGGTCATCTGCATTTGAGTGCCTCTCTGTATCTTTAACTTGGCAGGATAGAGTAGAGCGTCCTGCACTTCTTGTTTCTGAAGGAGTTGTTTTGCTGGGAGGAACTCTCGATGGGCGGCCTGTACTGCCAGGGTGAATTCGGGATAGAATGGTAGTAGGCTCTCTTGGTGCTGCACTTTGCCCATCTCCCGCGCTGCCCACAGCACAGCATCACAGTCACAGTAAAATTGACAGCTTTGCTATGTTCGGGCGAGTGAGTGCCACAGGCGGGGGGCGCGGACCCAGCGATCTGTGCGCTCGCTCTACACTGAGGAGAGCACATTTCTGAAGATGTCCAGCAGCAAGGTTTCCACATAGTCTTCCATCTTCGCTGCATTGGTGGATTCGGGCAGGCCCGTGATGCGGATGTTGCCTCTCCTGGAGCATGCCTCCAGATCCTCATTCTTCGCCCTAGTCAGTTCCAAACACTTACCCATCTTTAGCAATTGTTGCTTGTCCGTCAACTCCAAGTCTTCAACCTCAGACACTCGTGCCTCAAGCTGCGTGATTTGCGTGTGGTGCATGTCAACTCTGGCCTTTACCTGGTCAAGGCAGACAGTCAGCGGTTCCAGTTTACAGTCAATGGTGTTGAGGCTAGATTTAACTTCCATCAGGAGCGCCTTCAAATCGTCATCGCGCGTTGCGGTAGCGTCCTTCTGAGTGGATTGCTCCTCTGCCTCTTGGGCGGACTTTTCCTGTCTTTTCTGTCACCTATTGTCAAAGGTGAGTTTAGTCTGCTTAGCATCCGCTTTACCCATGTTGAACTTCCCAGTGTGGGAGGCTGAAAATCAGGTCAAGTTGGCGCCTAAAGACTCTGGACCGGAGCAGATTGTTGGTTTCTTGTGCTGGGTGTGGTTTAAGCGCCACTGGGCCACCAAGCATATGCTGGTGCTGTGGACCACGCGCCCTTCCCACAGTGACCCGAGGCTCTCATCAGCTGCAGTGATTGTTCCCTGCCAACTGTGCAAGCATTAATTGAGCTTCTACACATGAGCCAGTGCGCCCTGGTCATCAAGTGTCCAGGAGCCAGTAATGGGCGTTCGTTCCCCCTCACAGGCACTAGCCACTTCTGCCCCAGGACATCCTGTGCAGCCATATGACTTACCAGTGCATGTGCCGCAATCAGTGGTTTACGCTGCAGGCCCTCCGTGTGGATAGTCTGGCCGCAAAGCAAGGGAGATCGCCAAAGGCAGTACAGATCGGCAGTTACCCGCTTCCACGCACAGAGTTCATGTTGTTAAGGCCACACAGGGCCAGAGAATCACGTAGAATTGTAGGAAGGCCCGCAGAGCACCAAGCAATTTGAAGAGAGGACCCGCCTTCCTTGTCAGCATCTGATCACCACACCAGCAGCCACACTCAAGTTAGGGCACGTGGCTGTGTCAGCCTCTCTGGGGCCCTTCACTGGGTGGCACACACAGCGGATCACTTTGGATGTGGATACAAGGGGGTGCAGTGCTCCCGTCGCGGGCCCCGCACAGACACTGCAGCCCCTGGGAGGAGAGCTCCCCGCATCGGACCTCGTCCGTACAGCTCCTGTGGTGCAGCGCCAGTGCCCCCACTTCACACTCAGTCCCCCGCCGCAACGAGCCACACCACTCCACCACTTGGGCCTCATGATGCACTGCGGTGTCCAGCGCGGTTCCACCTCTCAGGCACGGCGCAGGCTCCAGGCACATTCCGCAACTGCAGCATCGTCCAGCTCAGCGGGTGCGCCTCCCAGCGATATCTCCTGCAGCTCATTCCGCTGGCACTGCCAGGGCTGCACGACCCGCTGCACTCAGCTAGCTCGCAGGGGCCTCCATTTTGCCTCAGCGCTTCTGCTGTGTCCGAAGAGGGGTCCCCCCCGCAGAATCACAGAACCCAGGGAAATGTCGCCAGCGTCGGAGACAAGGAGCCCGAGCCTTAAAATATATCTGCTCTTCCGATGCAAAGCATTTTCTATCCAATCAAAACTGCTGAATTGACAATTATGAGGGGTAAACCTGTTTTAGTTTTTATTAAATGTTCCCCAAACGTTAAGGGAGTTAAATTCCTCTAATGTGTGGAAGGATGAAGGTATGTTTGGTCATACATTTTATATTGTAGGAGGATTCTTCTTTTTCTTTAAAAAAATAAAAATGAAAACAAGCAATAACAGTATCAAGAAGCTCAGGTGATGATGGAGTATAATTTTGTGCACATATTAGCTCAATCCTCCCTTAGGTAAAATGTATTGCGTAAATATACAACATATTGCTATTAATGGACAGAAGCTATAGCTGTGATTGAAGTACTTGTGATGTTCAAACACGCAGCTCCAGTGATAGCACTATTCTTCGGGGCTTCTTTTCCTTCTGTACCATTATTTTTCCATTTTTATATGCGCGTGTTGCTGCTTAGAGCTATGACTCTGGCAAATTTAAACACACCGTACCACTTTAGCTATTATACAGGTGATCATCCCTGCACTTTTGTTGCACTTGCACATTGATAAGGGTAGTCAATATCTTGAACTATACCACTGATCCTCCAAATGACGTAGTGACTCCCTAAATGCCCTAATGTCAGGGTGTCTGGGTGCAGTTGAGTTTCTCCACATGCAAAGTGTGCACAGGCCCATTGTTTTGGGACACACTGCAGTGAAGTACCATTTAAAGAAATCATTATTATAAATCAGTGTAGCCCTGGCTGAAAATGTTACCTTTGTATCAATCACTTGGATGAACAATGTACAGTTTACAAAGCAATATCTCCTTGAACTGGTGTCAACTGTAGTATTAACTTATTTAACATAATAGTTTGTCTAAACACACCTCGAATTCCTTGAGTTATGTTATATATTGTGATGTAGTGAAAGTTAGTGCCTTTTCAACATACAATTAAAACTCATTCAGCCACATGCATCAAAGGAATTTGAATTCGCAAACGGTGCCAATCGCAAAATTCGGCCGTTTGCGAATGCAATTCCCATTTTTGGGATGCCTGAACATTTTAGTAATTTTCGCAATTTAAGAAATCGCAAAATTGTGATTTCTTAAATTGCAATTGCATTTAAGGAATCTCAAATTGAGATTCCTTAAATGCAATGCATCAAACTTTAAAAATTTGCGAATTCGCAAATAAGGGGAACAAATTACCATGAAGTTGACTAAAGTGCATTTTTCAAAGTTCCATTTTACACACAAACATGCCCTTGGGGCATGTGAGTGTGCAAAATGTACTCCTAAGCAGATTTCAGGGGTGCAACAGGGTGTCCTTTGGACACCCCTGCAACCTTGAAATTGCATTCTTCATTTGTGAATTTTCAATGGTGAATTGCAAATTAAGAATGTCTTTTCATAGATTCCTATTGGCCTGTAGGCCCATAGGAATGGATGGGGAAGTATTCCTTAATTGCGATTCTCAATTAGAGAATCGCAATTAAGGAATTTTAAGAAATCACTATTTTTATAGCGATTTCTTGATGCATTGCAGTTTGCAATTCCTTAATTGCGATTCCTTATTTTTCGCAAATATTGATGCATGTGCCTGATTGTGTTTATTGTGTGATATGTAAAAATGTGGTAGGTGCACACTACCATTCATTCATTTAGATGACCTTCATATAAACTTGTCCTCAAACATCAGTTTTACCTAAAAACAACTCGGTCCAGAGTCTGGGCAAGGCTCTATAGTGCCCTCATGATGCAAGCAAACCCTTGTTGTTACCGCCTGTAGTGGCAGCCAGCATCCCTTCTGCTAGCATTGCCCTAGGATGCCATATAATCTTGTCTGTGCTTAATTTCAACCATGTTTGGATCTACAGAGAGCAGTTGTCAGCCCGGGAATGTTAACAGCACAGCATGTCTTCCTATCTTTGAGGTCACTAAAGCTATTGTAAGGCAAGAGAAATAGTTTTAAGGCAATCATTCCAAATTTAGAACACTATGGCCAAGACTTACCTTGTGCTTTGTGGGTTCCTGCACAGCACTGCACAATTTTGAACTTTCGCCTACTCACCTTTTTAATGGTAAATAAATTGATGGAATGATTTGCATTGTTTTGAGCCATGCAAGCCCCCATACTAAACATTAGCAATGTCTATGTCTAAAAATTAGAGGCATGACTTCAAAAGAACGAGGCTCTGGACTAAAATCCTTCTTGATATGGTACAAATGAAAGAAAACTAAAAAGTGGAACTTATATTCTTTTCTGTTGACAAATGAAATATGGAGGTGGTATGAGACAGACGGATGGGTAGATACAGGTCTGTTGGTGGCAGAGACAGACGGATCCATTTGTAAGGCGATAACACTGTCACACGGCAAGAGCGCTGTAGGCACTTGCAAAACTTTTTAAAACTTTAAAAATACTCTTTTATATTTGTACCGCTCAAATTGGTAATCCGCTAGTGGGGAATTAACTGTGGTGGGGAAATTACCTGCTTTGTTGACTGTGCCTGTGTTGCCCGCCCCGTTCCGCCGCGTCCATTGTGGGTGTTTGATGCGGAGGGTGAGGAGCCCATCACTTCTGGGTCTGCAGGAAGGAGGTTAGCGGTCTAGTCTCGCCGTCCTGCCCCCTATTTTATGAAGGGAGGACAGAGGCGCGCCAAAGGCAAGCCCGTCTGCGCCCGTCTGCGGCCGGACGGGGTCAGGGGCCCAAACCCTTGCCCAAAAGCCCCCAAGTGAACCTAATAGACTCCAGTATTCTAAAGTACAGATGGAACGTCTTTGCCCATCTATGACGGCGGCCTGTAAGCATGGATTGCAGGCGGAATTGATGCCTCACAGGTGTAAGGTCTGCCTCTATAATCCATTGGAATCCCTGGGGCATGAGAGGTAGGATGAGACAGTAACCATGATTCAGATGAACTGCCGCTCCCTAAAAAAACATAGATTAGAAATCTTTGATCTATTAATCGGTCACCAGCCGGATGTGCACTTCTTAACGGAGACCTGGTTGGACGGGGCGTCTGACCCGGAAATCCTCGAAGCACTTCCCCATGAATATGGTATGCTGAGACTACAACGAGGGGGGGGGGCGCTTTGGTGCATAAATTGGAGGTGATATGCACCCTGGAAGCAGTATGCATCAATAATTGTGAAGCAGGCTTCCTTTCAATTAAAACCTCTCCCAATCTGACTATAAATGGCTATCTGATCTATCGCCTACCGGGGGTGGCGTCGCAATTCGTAGATAGCAACAGGCTCCTAATTTTAGGGGACCTTAACTTGCACTTGGAGGAGGAAGGAAATAAGGAAGCACAAGGGGTGATTGCCACACTGGAGTCATTCATGCTGAAACTTCAATCTTTGACGCCTACCCACCAGGCGGGCCACCTTCTCGATCCTATTTTTGCTAATTTGGATGGAGTGAGGGTACAGCCCCCGATCAGGGTACCTTGGTCAGGTCACTATCTGATTCAGTTCTCTACAGTAGGTATGTCTAAAAGTTCCACACAAGTTAGACCAGTGGCGTACAAACGTAGGAAATGGGGGAAACTTAATCAGGCAGCCTTGGAGCGTGCCTTGAGGCAAGGTTGTCCCCCACTGTGAGAGAACTTAGATGAAGCTTGGAAGGAGTATGAGGACTGGCTGACCAGCGCACTAGATAGTGTGGCGCCGTGGACTAACAGTACCCCGGTGAGACTAACTAAGACGGCGCTGTGGTTCAATGATGATTTAAGAGCAGCCAAGGCTACATGCAAATGTTTAGAGCGCGCTTGGCGCAAAAACTACGATACAACTTCCAAGCTGGAATATAAGAGCAGTTTGAAAGAGTACCATGGTCGGATAAGGAAAACAAGAAGAGAATTCTTAAACAAGAAAATTGAGCTAGCGGAGAATTCCTCTAAAGAACTCTTCTCCATATAAAAGGAGCTTACTTTACTTAACAGAACACTGGCTCCGGATACATACTCCAAGGAGGTTTGCGAGGCGCTTGCGGACTACTTTGTGAAGAAGGTTGAGACTATATATCTGTCTTTTTCGATGGGTGTTGATGAGATACAAACAGGACGAGCTGAGAAAACGAGGCTGAGGGAGGATAAGTGCCTCAATCAGTTTTTAGTCCTTGACCAATCGGAACTGATGAAATAGTACTGAGTATCCATTCAGGCTCCCCAACAGATGCTGCTCCACCTAAGATCTTTAGGAACCAGTTGGAACTCCTTATAACTCATATAAGACGTTTGGCAGAGCTGTCCTTTCAGGCAAGCTATGTGTCCCTTGGTTGGAAAACAGGTCAGGTAATTCCGATAAAAAAAAGGCCAACCTGAACCTGTCCCATCTGGACAATTTTCGTCCTATTTCTCTCTTGCCTTTCTGTGCTAAAGTGGTGGAGAAAATTGTCAATGCCCAGATAGGTAAATATATGGAAGAATGTCAACTTCTCCACCCCTCACAGTCAGGCTTTAGAGCCAACCACTCCACGGAATCGGCTCTGCTTTTTTCCACTGAACTGCTTCGAAGGAAAGTAGATGAAGGGCGGACGGCTGCTTTGCTGTTGCTAGATATTAGTGCGGCATTCGATACCGTCTCGCACCCTTTACTACTTGCCCGCCTCAGGGAGGCAGGGGTTGTGGGGCCGGCTCATGACTGGCTGTGCTCGTTCCTGGCGGATAGAAGGTTCCAAGTCCACTGTCCCCCCTTTAAATCGGAATCTCAGTCCCTAAAGCAGGGGTTCCTCAGGGCTCTATTCTGAGCCCTACTTTATTCAATCTTTACATGGAACCCCTGGAGAAGATGGTGGAAAACCACAGAGTTGAGATTGTGTCCTACGCTGACGACACTCAGCTAGTGGTGACCCTATCTCTACTCCAGGAAGAGGCGGCAGCTAACTTCTCCGCCTGTCTAGCGGAATTAGCAGGCTGGATGAATAACAACTACCTCCGCCTCAATGTGAGCAAAACCGAGCTTCTAGTGATGGGGAAAATACCATCAATTTGGTCTTCAGCTTGGTGGCCACCCGAACTAGGGCCCACTCCCAACCCCTCTGAGCAGGTGAAAACCCCAGGTGTACGACTGGACGCCAATCTCTCCTTTGAACATCATATCAGAGGGGTTGCAGGCAAGTGCTACAGCATTTTAAAAAGTCTTCGTAAAACTTTGGACCTACTCTCTGTTACTGGGAGGAAAACGCTAATACATACCCTTGTCACCTCCCATCTGGACTATGGGAACTCATTGTATATCGACTTGAGTAAGAAAGGACTGCATCAACTTCAACGCGTTCAGAATGCGGCTGCTAGGTTGGCATTGAATCTCCCCCGGAAGTTGTCTGGGAGCCGTGCTCTAGCCACCTTGCACTGGCTTCCCATCCGGGAACGTATTGTGTTCAAAACTATGTGTATGGCACAGCGCATTGCGCAGGGAAAGGGACCTATATACTTACAAAATATGCTGACCATGTATCGTCCTAAGCGGCTACTGAGATCCCTAGGTAGTATGCGATCTTTTAGATACCTTGCCAGCAAACAATGGAACGCACTTCCGATTGAGCTCCGTATGGAACCATCTGAGGTGAGGTTTCGTAAGAAACTGAAGACTGACCTATTTCCCAAGTAGTTCAGGTCCAATATCCGGTGGGCCCCTTCATGTGCTCCCAGCCGGACAGTTATTGAAGCTCTTTTATGGTCTGTATCCACAGCGCGGGGACACACTGATTTAAGTGTAACCAGGCTCTTTATAAACTTTATTATTATTATTATTATTATTATTATTATTATTATTATTATTATTATTATTATTATTATTATTATTATTATTATTAGTATGCCTATACAATAAACAATAGGAACAGTGATTTCAGCAAATTTGTAGAATGAGAAAATGTACAACCAATTCCGGGGCCTGAATCCAGAACACACATATATGGGTACTGATGATGCGAACTAGATGGGCACCGTTTTATAGACCACTTTTCCCCTCTGCGATTTGTCTGTGTGTGTAATGTACTAAAATAAGATTGTTGTCTTTTATGCTTCATCTATGGATGAAGAGTTTATCATTTTGTTCTAGTTTTAACGAAGCTGCTATTTTAGATGTCGAACAGAAATGCAGCTATAATGTTGTTTGTCTACCTAAGTGTGCTAATATTTAGCCATTTATACTTTTTATCAGCTGAAGGCTCCCCAAGGGCAGGCTGTACGATCAAAGTGCATCCAGGCTCTTCAGGCTCCCAATATAGAGTAGATCCTGCAGTGTGTTAAGCCATTCTTTGAAGAGATTATGCTTTCTCCCTGTAATGGGCTCGAATTATACAACAACAACTAGGAAAGGGCAAGTTTTCACAAAATCATCAGGCATGCGACAGACTGCGTACATGTCGTTTCCAGGGTAACACGTGCTGCATGTTTTACAAACCCAGGAAAACTATCTATGAAAGGTCTACATAGGGAGTGAAGCAGAAAGAAAGGTGGCACTTCTTGTTTAACTTCAGATGTGAAGGTGCATGGTACATACGCCCATTGAAATGTTCCTTCCATGACTCCACACAAACTTATGGTTTGAGCTATATGAACCAGAAAGGCTGCTGGTTAGATAGGTGAATTGTGTCCATACTATAAAACTCAACCTGGAAGTGTGTTTACATTACTCATGAATACTTGTCTATTTGAAAGAGTTTACCTACTTTACTAACATGTTTATCTCTTTCTTGATTTTAGTACCAACTATTGTACTTGTGTAATTGTGGTCTAGAGCTCATCGTGAATTGTGCTTTTTCATGTTTGGGTCTGTTGTTTTCTGCCACACCAAAATTGCTGGCATTAAGGGTCATATTTCTTATTTTTGAACCAGCATGATTCTGAACATCAAAATAAATATTGCAAAGATACGCACCACTGGAAGTTTGGTCCCATGCCTTAAGTTCTATATTTTGAGTGGAAGGCATGTATTCTAACGAACCTATTGACACACCTTGCATTGTGGTGCATGTGAGGGAGTATTTGTGTTCCCTCTCTATCACCCACTCCAAACCCTTCCTCTCTTACCAGCCCCCTCTCTTTAGAAAAAAGAATACCACCTTCCCCTATGCCCAATTGCCCTCTTGTCCCGCTCTGAGTCTCACTGGGTGGGCATTTTTAAAACGTTTAAACTTGTTTTAACCATTCCAAAAAGGCCGCCGGTATGCTGCGTGGCCAACTTTGAATTAATTTCATTATGCTTTAAGAAATGATTTTAAAAGACTGCCTGTGCAGATGCATGAGCATCCAAGATGGATACCTAGGAGGAAAAAAACCTTGCCAAAGCCAGAAGGTTCAAGCACACTATTGGTATTGCCAATGCTTTCATACTTTTATGGCTGACCTCTACTGGGAAGGGAAGAGATACAAACTCACGTCAAGTTATAATACATACTTGTATACTTAATACACAATCATTATTTAAACATTGGCACACACAATGTTAAATATCGAGTGCAAGTTAAAATACTAATATGAATAACACAGCAATTTGTAAGTGACAGTAACATCTATTGAAACTCTGATCTTGTGTCATGTCCATTCAGACAAATATAGGAATTCTAGCTTGAATCACTGTTCAGAATGATTTTGATGAAGGTCTGAGGAAGAGAATACCACTTTTTATGGAAAAGTCTAAAAGAATTAAAACGGTGAATGACTGAACAAATCAGTCAAAAATAAAATCTGCTATGCTTCATGCAGAGTTAAGACTGGTCGTGCTTGCACCTAAGTGACTCAACCACCCACTAGATTGACTGCCTTATACCTCCTAGGGAGGGCTTGCGATTTACTATACGGGGCCTGAGGATTTAATACATTCTATGAAGATAGAAAAGCAACTAGGAGACCTGAAAGTCACTTTTATCCACATATGATCCATGGTTGAGCACCTAGAAGAAGACCACATTTACCAGACCAGATAACGTAGAAAAGTATTGACACTGCAATGTGCACATTCTCTGCTTGTGAAGTGCGCAGAGCGTGAACATAGAGGGTCCTGAAACAGTGCTGAATCATGTACCCTTAATCATTGAAGGGTATCAAGGTGTCAGATGCTTCTACCCTGATGTACTTTACATACTCATCGACTGAGATGTTGATGCCATTCTGGGGCTGTATTACACAAAGTGCCTCAGAGCACTTTGGTATTACAGAAGTGGCAGCAGACGCTTGTGCAGCCCCTTCTGTAGTACCAATAGCACTGGCGCACCTAAAGTGCCAGCACTATCTTCAGGGAGCATTCCCTCATTTATATGGGGTGTGCTCCATGCAGACAAGGCCATCCCTTTGCCTCTGCACCGTATTACAGACGAGGGCAACAGAGGCACAAAAGCACTCATGAGGTGCACAGACAGTGGGGCAACTAAAAGGTGGAACACTGTCCATGTGCCTCCTCAGAGCAGCCCTCTAGAGTAGGGGAAATGGGGTCCTATGTCCCCCCAGACATCCCCTTGCCAGCGGGTACAGTCAATGACTGCACCCGCCAGAAAGGGGATCTGTAATCCCCTTTAAAAGTACAGGCGGGTTGCCGCCTGCACTGTGAAAACAAGGAGCGGCTTCAAAGCAGCCGCTCTATTTTTCACTTGAATGTGCTGCCTCTGGTAGCGCACATTTGCGGCTACCCTGAGAGTAGCGCTTTCTCATACTACAGTGCATTTTCCTTCATTGCGCTGAAGGTGCACCCAGCACAATGAAGGAAAGTGCGTCACATCTATAATGCGGCCCTGGTCTATACAAGAGAGCTGAATTTTGTTCCTAATAGACCATCGGTTTTTGGACTAACTTCAGTATCAGTGTGCAGATTTCTAGGAATGCATTGAACTCTATCAATATAGTGTTGGAAAATGCTGCAACTAATCAGGCAACCTTCCTTTCAGCAAAATGAATATAGTTGATCACAAAACACTGGGCTGTGGCTTTGTTGAGAATCAAATTGGGATGGGTCCTGTGATTTGTTGGCTAAAGACATGGATTAATACAGAATTGGGACTGAATAGAGAAATCCTTAGGGACTGCATAGCATTGGATAACGTGGGCAAAATCCAATGGATACAATATGTCAGTTCAGTGCTTGGAAAATTGGGGTGACAGGAACTCTTTGCCACCCTGGAAAAGATAGTGAAAGAGGATGTGGCATGGGTTAAAGCCCAAATCTTAAATATGTTGTCTGTAGAGAGAGAGAGAGAGAGAGAGAGAGAGAGGCTTTGGAGACCGTGAAACCCACGGTGAGAGCCCATTTGTTGTTAAAGACAGTCCCACTGATAGAACTGTATTTGTGAATTGTCACAAAACCTTTCCATAAATTTCTATTAATTAGGTTCCTTTTTTATCTTATTCATTGTCTTTTAGCAGATGTACAGGGCTGGAGCAGGGTAAAAGATCTAGGTCCCTGTACATGTGATAATTTTTCTTTGCAGGACACCATGCACTTTACAATGTCTTGTGAGCATTTTATTCCCATGAGGAGAACGTTTTTAAGACCTATTTTAAAGGGGAAGGGATTTGTGCAAGTCAGACCAGCCTTACTATATCTGCAGGTGTTAAACAAACCATGGGAGATTTTTGATGTTGCGAATTGTTTGGTGGCGGGAGTCAGACATAAGAAGAACTGGTGCTAGATATTTTAAATTGTTGACTGAGTTCACATTTAGATATAATTACTTTCATCGCATGACTAATGAACTATAAGCCATTTTGTATTTATCTGTATTATTGTATTGCTTGTATGTGGTATATTTTAATGCATTTAAAATATATTAATATGTTTCTATTCATTCTTTTATGTAAATTGTTGATTGTGGTGTACTTTTATGGCTTTGGTTAGCCGAATAAAGTGGTTTGAACTTGAACTTGAACTGGTCACAAAACACACTTGCTCTCTGATTGCAAGTAGGTCATTTCCGTCATTCTAGAAACCAGTAGTTGTTCACCGAATCTGTATAAAAATTTAATTACCATGCAGAAACTTTCCATCAGCACTTTGGTAAGTATTTAAAGATGGATTATGTTTTATTGATAAATCGTTATTCTTTCACAAGATTTTTTGTGTAGCTCCACGTTCTACCACGAATGACTGCATCAGTGCACTTAACTAGAACAATTTAATACTGAGGCCTCTTTATGAAAGCCCTGGTAATGTGCCTCTTAACCTAGCCCATTCAGAGTTACAGAAACTATAGGGGAGCAGCAAGGGGTACAGGGTTATTGGGGATTACATGTGGGACCTGAGGATCCCCTTTGAAATGAGAAGGTAGCAGGGGAATTTGAAATTCCGGTTAGGTGCTCCCAGTAATTGATCTTTTCCTTCTGGTACTACACCTGGAGAATTTGGATGCTTTTAGCATAAAAAATTAGCACAACATCCTATCTCCTTTATCAAATATCTGCCAAGATTTCCCGATGATGTTTGTGGTAATGTAGCCTCAGAGCAGCTTATGAATTGATTTCGGTATGAGTGTCTAATTGCAGCATTGTTCATACACCCAGTATAATATGTGGGCATCTAGATTTTGACCGTGGTACTGAAGCCAGCAATTGCTTTTTAAATATGTCAAGTTAAAATCAGCCTTTGGATGATGTGATTGACTAATCAACATTAAGGGTCTAATTTAGAGTTTGCGGAGGGGTAACACGTCAAAGACGTAACGGATATCCTGTTTGCAGTATTACAAATGTATTATATCCAATGGCACTTGAATTATGGTGGACCGGATATCCGTCATATTTGTGACAGAGTAACTCCTCTGCCGTACTCTAAATCAGGCCCCAAGTGACATGCGTGTGAAAGAGTGTGTGTGTGTGTGTGCACGTGTGTGTGTATGTGTGAGGCAACTGCAATAGCAATAACTTTTTAGGATTGAACAATGACATATTTGTAAGCATTTATCAATATGTTGGTATTCGGCACCAAAACCTGATTTAGATGTATGTTGTTCTTGTGATGTCCACAACCAGAGTGATTGGCGTTTTCTTTGCACTCAGTTTCCATAATAAATGACACCAGCCACAGTAAAAAACAGAATGGAAGCATCCATAACTACTACACGTTTTTCTGAATGGTGAGCATATCCTTCCATCATTGCAATTTAATATAATTGAAGTGGATGCAAATGCAGTGCATATTAATCCTACTTACGAAAACATAGTTGTGAAAGATGAATTTGAACTGGCAAAACCTTTTCAGCTATTCTTTGCCAATGTTCAGTATGGATTTGACGGAGCCTGACAGCAGTGTGCACATCTTATCAAAAATGAATATTTTATGGGAGCTGAATCTTTTCATGTGTGAGGTGATGCGCAGCTCCCAGCTGCATGTGTTATTTCTGGAAACAGTAGCAGGTTGGAAGCTATATTTCCTGACAAATGGGACAAGTCGCTATTCATTTTGGAGATTGAACAGTACGCTTTATATCAATATTTGCTTGCAGAAAATGGAATTTGTTAAAAAGAATCACAACCATGAATGGAATATTTGATATTACTTTTAATAAAATAGGTTTAAAATTAGATCTTTTACTTTGTAAGCTCTTTCTGCCGTCTCTTTGTGATCTCTGTAGGCATATTGCGCCTTTTCTGTATTTACTTTTACAGACTTTAAAAAATGTTTCATTGGAGACGTTTGTCTATTAAATTAGACTGAAACCTCTATTTGTCAAAGTTGCTATTTGCCACTAGGATAATTGGTTGGCTGCTGTGTCATGCAGTACTATTAGTTTGGCATAAGCTTTGCTATCTGTGTCATTTAATCTGGGAAATTGTGTATTCGAGCCAATAAAAGTGAGTCGATATCTTGATAAATCCAGAAGACCTTCATCATCCTATTTTGATGAAGGGCAACAGTTTGGAGCCGGTTTTCCAGTAAAGCACTAATACAATATTTTTTTAACATTAGAGGCGGAAGAGAATGAAGCACTAACTATTCTGTAAATATCTTTAAATGTGTGTCTAGCACTGGTCAGTCGTACCTTACTGACTCCATGGACATATGTGTGCAATTCTGTATGTAATCTTACACAGCTCACACATGCGACGGTGCGGTTATGCCAGTAAAACAATATCGCAATATTCTTTTTACTGTGGAATAAGAGAATGACGCTCTAAATGTTCTGTAATTACCCAATGATCGTTAAATGTATGTCTAGCACTGAACAGCCACATCTCAGTGGCTTTAGGGGCATACGCGAGTTGAATTCTATACATAGTCTTACGCAGCTCACACATGTAACTGGGCAAGTACCAAGGTAAATAATTAATGCAGTATTTTCTCACCCATGGCTGAAGTACTAAATGCTGTATAAATACCCAACTATCCTTAAATGCCTGTCTTACACTGGGTAGAAATATCTCCCTGACCCTGTGTAAATGTGTTTCTATAAATCTATATCTAGTCTTACACAGCTCACACATGCTACAGCACAGTTATACAGATATACAATTAGTGCATTATTCTGTCTACCATGGCGGAAGATATTGAAATACTAAATTTTGGGTAAATACCCAATTATCGTTAAATGTCTGGCTAGCCCGGGAGAGCTCTATCTCACTGACCCAATGAACAAATGTGTCTGTAATTCTATATATTGGCTTACCTTGCTCACACATGGTGCAGTGCAGTTATGCAGATAAAAAATTAGTGCTGTATTCTATTACTCGTGGCGGAAGATAATGGATTAAAATCCTTGGGCAAAAGAATGGTGCCTGGCCAATGTTTTTCAAACAACCCCTTAGGGACTGTTGTATACATTAAGCCAGAGTTACTGGCTGGCTCCTCGTCACCAATTATTGCACCTCACTTCAGTGAAACAACAGCCAGAGGTGAGTTTAGGAAGGCTTTGTTACTTCAGCTTTCTGTACGACTTGCGCGTACCTTTCACTCAGCCAGGCAACTTCCAACTGAACTGACATCCTTTGAATGACAGCTCCATACCTAGGCCTCTGAATGCAGAAGAACGCTCCTGCATTTCTAGTTCTTGCATGACATTCTTACATGACATTGCCTACAGATGTATAACATAAATACTAAGGGGTTGATTCCGATGTCATTCGGAAAGGTTCCAAATCGGTTTCAGGCTTGCCTGAATCCGATCCAGAGCCCTTGTTTCTGACCGACTCTTTCCCAGTTCGGAACAACCAAGTACAATGCCTGGAAACCATTAGGGCTGACCGAATTGGACGAGCCTTTCCGGAGCCGATTCGTACAGCTCTATGGACTTGGTTTCCGAACAAGCGAGTACGATGACCGATCCGGACAGCCTTTCCGATTCAGTTTGCCTGAAGCAATTCGGCTGGCGGAGTAACTCTTTGGGGGCCCAGAGCAGGCCCCCCTTCACCCAGGGCTCTCCGAATTGGGCCCGTAGGGGTACCCATGGGTCCGCCTTTTCTAACCATGCACAGTGTGGCAGGCATCGTGGGGTGCCTGCCAAAGGGTGCAAAATTTTCCCCAGCCACCCATCTATTCAATGGGAGCCTGTGATCTCGTTCGGTACACAGGCCCACATTGAAATAAATGGGAACCCAACCAAATCAGATCCGGATGCATAGGGATGCATCATACTCGTTCGGTCGGACTCCCCCGATCCGAGTCGTACGGAAAGTATTCCGGAACTGATTCAGTCGGAATGCTTTCCAAACGAGATCAGAATCGGACCCTAAAGTTTTGTAAATACTCAATGAATTTTAAATGTCTGCCTAGCACTGACGAACTGTATCTCACTGAACCAATGGGCGTATGTTTCTGTAATACCATGCATGGTCTTACAGAACATGGTACAGCACAGTTATCAAGGTAAAGAATTAGTGCAGTTTTCTGTCACCCATGGCTAAAGATAGTGGATTAATGTCCTTGGACAAAAGAATGGTGCCTGGCCAATGTTTCTCAAACAACCTCTTAGGAACTGTTGCATACATTGAGCCAGAGTAACTGTCTGGCTCCTCGATCCAATTATTGCACCTCACTTCAGTGAAACCGCAGCCAGAGGTTAGTTTAAGAAGGTATAAATACTTTAGCTTTCCCTACAACTTGAGCATAACTATCACTCAGCCCCCTACTGAACTGACATTATTTGAATGCCAGCTCTATACCTAGAATTCTGAATGCAGAAGAACGCTCCCGCATTCCTAGTTCGTGCACGACATTCTCACATGAAATTGTCCACAGACGTATAACATAAATACTAAATGTTCTGTAAATACTCAATGATTTTACGTGTCTGCCTAGCACTGGTGAGCTGTATCTCACTGAATCAATGGACGTATGTTTCTGTAATACCTTGCATGGTATTACAGAACATGATACAGGAGCAGTTATGAAAGTAAAGAATTAGTGCAGTATTCTGTCACTCAAGGCGGTACATATATAAGTACTAAAAATGTTGGGTACATACACAGTGATTTCTAAATGTCTCTCTACCACCGGGCAGCTGCATCTCGCTGACCCAATGGACATATGTCTCAGTAATTCCATACATGGTCCTACACAGCTCACACGTGGTACATCATGGTTATACTGATAAAGAATTATTGCAGTGTTCTTTCACCCATTTCAGAAGAAAATAAAGTAACTACATATTCTGTAACTAATCAATGCTTTTAAATGTTTTTGTCGCATTGGGCAGCTATATCTCAATGACCTGAAGGAGATGTGTTTCTCTAATAGCATAAATAGTCCTGCACAGCTCACAGGTGTAGTCTCTCCTAATGTGTATGTAGTGAACTGTAGTATCCAACACCATCAAAGTTATTTAGACCCTGGTCATAGTTTAAAAATGTGTATTTGTTTAATAGTACCCTTGCATACACCACGAGTATTTAGGCCACAATGAGTTTCATGTCTGGATCAGTGAGTCTGAATCAGTCTATGCAGACTCAAAGTCTGCTATTTCATTTGGATTTCACAGAGTGCCTTCAGTTGCTGCGAGATGGAAAACAAGGAATAACTGATACACGTTTGCCTGGCACACACAGATCCGAGCACCTGCTGATTGAAGAGAAATAATCATTTTACAGGTTACAAAACTCCATTATCACGGCATTAGGAGAGATGAGGCCTCAATATCCACTGTATCCATAGTACATTACTGCTGGCAAACATGTTGGGTGCCATTTAATGTGACTAATAAAAGAAGCAAATATTAATGCTCTGGTTGTACATATATGTTTTGTGCTCAAATATAATAGTCCCTACTCATGAAAATATCTGGCTTAATGCATGCAACATTCTCTGCTTAGGGCCCGATTTCGATGTCGGCAGAAAGCCACCCGTCAGACTGTCGGAGGCTTTCTGCCCGACATCAAGGGTTCCCCTCCGACCACCATATTACAATGACGGCGGCTGGAGGGAAACCCGCAGGGGGATTCCGCTCCTCTTCCGATGGGCTTACCGAGCCCGTCGGAAGAGGTGCAGAGTTGTAATCTGATTAATGACAGCGGAGCCAGCCTCAGCTCCTCCATCTGAATTATAATGTCACTTTCCCACAGCCTTTCCATGTCGGCCATCCGACATGGAAAGGCTGTATGAAAGTGACTTTGAGGGCCCCTGGCAGAGCCTTTTTCCCCCTGGTCCCATGCTATGGGGCCTGTGCCCTCTAAACTTCCCTGCACTGTGTGGCAGGCACCATGAGGTGCCTTCCACACACTGCAGGGCTGGTTCAAAACATACATTTTATAATAGTAGCTTGAGCTGCGGGTCCTTTCCGCACACGTTGGAATTGTAAAGTGGATTCTTCCAACTGCGCTAGGGTGGTCACATCCAAATTGTGCGAGCGGAATAGCTGACCTATGGTCGGGCAGTTCCAGTCCGCTACGGTGTCGGGCAGATGCCAGACATCTGAATGAGGCACTAAGTGTCTTAGGGTTTTCCTTGGATTTCAAACAGCTGTAAACAATTTCAGTTAACCAAATTCTCTGCATTGATAAAAACCAAATTAAGCTTATATTAGGCTTGCAGACTCTGAGATTAGAATATATTTTCCGATCTAATGTACTAAATTAAACAGCATCGCCTGAATATAAGGGGCGTTTTAGCCAGCTGCGCTTAACATCAGACACTAGTTGGAATTCTGGAATGATTAAGCAGCTTTCTATTGTTCTTGTTACCTTGTTTTACTTCTATTAAGTGCTGGTGAGTTTTAGCATTTTAAAATGATTGCAGAACCTCTACATTTATGTAGTAGAAAACATTTATCTGAAAATACATTTCCTGTCACCATTTCGAACAGGCATATCATTTTTAGAATAAATATTTTTAGAAGGAGAAAAGATTAGACTAAATAAGCTAACGTTTTCTTCACTTTTGCTTAGTAAAAGAACTTATATTTCAATATATTATGTTATTGCGTCATGGCTTTACATTTACAATTGCTCTGCTTAGAATTTGTAAAAATAATGGCAAGGCCGATAGCAACTTGACGTAGACTTTTTTTCCGCATTAAGGGGTTCATGTTACTGTGTAAAAAGCTCAGTGACAAAGTCAGGATAGTGCAGCACACCAAGTGCACAACTTGCTTCTTGCAGGGCTCACCACCACTTTCCTTGGTGGTGGGGGCTGTGGCAGGTAGGCCACAACTGGTTTGAGGGGTCACACTGTCTGAAGATCACAAGTGAGGCAGTGAACACAGTTGTCTGGGGTCCTCTAGAGCGCTATGTGTATCCATTCCTTGATTTGAGTGAAAGGATGTTTGGCTGAAAAAGAGCCCCAGGGCAAGTGACATATGTCAAATAAAGGAGATACATCACTGCCGACCTCCAGCAACACCTGTCATAACACAAATCATAATCAGCATGCATTTCCCATGAGCATAGCTGATGTTCTTCCCGAAATTTACCATTTCAAAGAAAAAATACTGACTGAGAGATACTAGACCAAGGCAGAGGGAGCTTCAGTTGGGCAGGAGACTGCCCCACTCTCTCCATAGTGTCTACTAAACAGAACTCTCATGCAGCCTTTTCTTAATAGATGCATTTACCAATGTACCCACAATTTTAGCAGCAGTTGAAGGGATTGGGAGCCCAGGGCTTTTAGAGGAAGGACCCAACCTGGTTAGAAAAAGAACTTCACACAGGATGCTGGAAGAATACCCTATCATTCACCTAGATTAGCGCTGCCTCCCGTGGGCAAGTGGCTCTTAATGTCTTGTCTATGGTTGTCACTGGGTGGGTGCGTTGCACTTTTTAATTCTTGCCCTATTAAGTGTGACATGCTAATTTTCTGTTTTGTCGTTTTTCCCATGACAATTTTATAGATATATCAACTACAGAGATCTACACCGTGGCTGCTATTTCATAGGTGTATTTCAAATTACCGTTTGCCAGGAGAATAGCAGTGCTTTTGCAATGATAATACAGACCACAGTATTCCAATTAGAGACTTCACTCAAAGTGAAAATTATCTCTGATAATTCTGTGAACACAAATTCACTGTTAATTTTTAAGAATCAACAGTGGTGCCTTATTTGTAAAAGTGTACTTAAATGTGTGACTTTGAAATATAGGTTTAGCCTCAGGTTTCTGGGTGTACCAGATCTAAATTCATGCGGAATCCATGTTCAGTTTTGAGACAGATTGCTACCTAAGTAAGATCAAAGTTAGGCAGCCTTGATATTGCTATTTTATCAACTGCCCAAAAAATAGTAAGTACAGCAGACTATGTATCCCTCCACATGCTTCACCAACAAACCTATTTAAAGCATCCAGATATGTTTGTTTTCGAGTGACTTAGCTAGTGTGCTGAGTTCTTTCAGTATTGGGTGTCGTGTAGGGTTTACCAAGTGCATCAGCAAATCAGTATATCAGCTGGCAGATGATCACATTTCTCGCCTTCTGTCTCATCAATGCCATCATGAACTTTGTTGATGCAGACATTCAAGTGTTTCAATTGCTTAGGGGTTGGTTACATTTGACCTCCGTATTGGTTCACAAAAGAGTTTTCCAGATTGATAGAGATTTCAGATTAATGCCATGTGATAACCACCTTTTAGTCTGTGATGCCATGCTCACTCTTTTGCATTCTCAATAAAGAAGCCAGGAAAATGTCAACCTATCAGCATAAAAAGGTGTTTCTTCTGGAACAGAGAGAAGTTACATTTGTGGATTATTACAAGGACATATGCTATTATTTTGTGAATACTTTGCTCAGCAACATTTTATATTTTAGTCTTCACTTATGAGCATATAGATATCCTACTTCTTACTAAAAGCTGTTGTTCGTGTTTGCACGCCTACCAGGGAATTTGTTTTCAACCTGGATGAAAATAGTCTAATGCTGCTATGTCTGGGCTGCCACCGTTCATGCAATTGGGATTCTCACCTCTCACCAATGCCTGGGACCCTTACTTTGAAAGATGAGTGTGTGTTCAATGTCCGGCAATTTATGGATCCTTTCATTTAATGAAAGCGTGTTTCTAGCATGCTGTGAGAGTCTAGGCCCCTCCCTTTATAGTCAGTTGGATTCTGGCTTGCACTGTAGTCTGTGACCCACATTTATAGTAACAATCAGTTTTTGGTGCTGGCCCTCTGACCTACAGGCCTGCTTCCTACCTCCGTGCCTTTCTACATTAACCAAAGATGATTACTGTGCTGCTTTCAGTGTCTGGGTCACACAGTTGTAATGTAGGCCTAGGCCTATGGCTTTCTGCACATCTCACTTATCCTCTCTTTTAATATTACTATGATCCTGACTTGCTGGCAGTTGGAAATACTCACTTACAATGGGAGTAGGGTTCTGGCTTGCTCTGAATGTCTGGTAACTTTGAGAGGAGTGGTTGATTCATGCTACTTCTGATGTCCGCTCCAGTTGTACTTACTGTTTAATACTGACAGTTTGCATCTTAAGCGTAGAGGGCAGATACAGGTGAAGCTGGAGGGAAAATGGCGAGGCTGGATAATCCGGCTAAGGGAGTGGCAGTACGAGTGTGAGGAGGGCCCCACTGCATTTGTTTGGCCCAACTGCTACACAAATCTGTTGCAGCCATGCCTGTTGTCAGGAGAATAAAAGATGACTTGTGATGTGAGATTATGGAAATTCTGAGAAGGAGCCCTTAAGTTATTTTCCTTTAGGATACGTTGTGGTGACGGTCTTCAGTGTATCCTGATTAAGATTCTTATATGACAGTTTTTTTATAAAGGCGGATCGTCAATCCTGTCTGAGAAATGAAGAGCATTGGGGCAAGAGGTAATTGAGGTTGAGATAGATTTAACATTTTTGAAGCACCCCCTGTAAAGGAAAATATTTTCTTTATTCTCTAAGCTATGAGGGGGAATAGGACATGCAGTATTTTATGTAAGCATTGTTTGTATTATTTCTGTCTTTAGTACCAGCGTGTTGACCTTTAGACGGAGTAGATCTAATCAATAATAAGCAACTAGTGCACATCAATTTGTGTTTAGTTCATAACTAATTGGTTGAAAAAACAATTAGTGGGAAGGGAAGTAAGTTGGAAAAATGTGAGTAAGGTTCATTCTAGGATTAGACTACAAATATAAGTGATAGTAAAAGGAAAAAGAAAATAATTTCAACTACCTGAGAATTCAAACCCAATGATTCAAAGTAGTGGGCATTTCAGTAGACATGGGTAATTTCGAACTATTCAAAACATAACTAAATGCTTTTCTCACTAATTCATTAAAACGTTTCACATTGAATATATCTTGTTATCCCTTGGATGTAGGGCCCTAGATTAGTTTATACTGTGCACCAAATGCATGTTTTAAATTTAAGTTGATGTGATTTCATAAATCTGTTATAGATTGTAATCAAAATAAACCCTTTTTGGTGTTCAAAGTAAGTTTAGGAATGATACACAATTGACCTTTCTGATCCCAAATGAGGAATATGTTAGGTTTCTGGAAATGAGGAGCTCAAGGAGCTTTGAAAACACCTGGAAATGTTTGATACTTGTCACGAAGC
The DNA here is from genome assembly GCF_964263255.1 of Lissotriton vulgaris. Lineage (NCBI taxonomy): Eukaryota > Metazoa > Chordata > Amphibia > Caudata > Salamandridae > Lissotriton > Lissotriton vulgaris. The sequence goes on along the minus strand of NC_141698.1, from coordinate 664,744,153 downwards.
CACGTCAAAATCACTGTATTTTACTTAATTCCATATCTGGACTTTATAATCTTATCCTGTGTCTACACACTTTCTCAGTCTTGAAATGCTTATTCTGAGTTCCTGGTTTGACGATCTGTGTATTTTTTGGCAAGGATTTGTGAGGACATTACATGTGGAATGATAAGGTAAATGTGTCTTTCTTCTGTGTACAGAATATCCTACTGTAAATAGTGATGGTAATCTGAATAGCATGTGTTAATAAAGCTTTAGAGCCTGACCTTGCGAGCTCTACTGGCCATTAAATGCCCGCTCCAGCGTTAGAGGCCCAAGCCGAAGGCGAGGGCCTTTAAGAAGGGAGCGGGCCTTTAATGGCTGGCAGAGCCTGCTAGGAGGACTCTAAGGCTATTAGAACATTCCGACCCTAGAGGACAGAAGGTTCTAATTACTAGACACAAAGGCCTCTTGGAGACCTCGGGCTCCAGAGGCGTTTGTTCAACAAAAACAACATTGGGATGTTTTGGCGGGCTTCTACCGGCAGTAGAAGCCCGCAGCACTCCATTGTATTAAATGGAGTGCTCCCCATTCCAATGTTCTAATTATGTTTAAGTAATTGTTATAATGTGAGCTAATACCAATATCAAGAGAATATGTATTGGTACCTTTGTACCTTCTACTCCAGGATTTGCTTATTTTCCTTGACTTTCTTTATATTTTCAGCATCTTTTCCGATAATTAGCCCCCGGATAAAAGCTTTGAGTGAATCCCATATCACATTTAAGGGAGCAGAATCGTGACTTCATAATCTCTGTCTCAATAAGACCCATCCAGTCCTCTTCTATCAAATATTGCCTATTTAGCATCCATCGTTCAGGGGCCCTAGCATGGTCCCCTAGTTGTAGGTCAAGTCCCAGCATAGCATGATCTGACAATCCGTTATGCAGGAATCTCTGCTGGCTATAACGTAATCTCCGAGAGACCAAAAAAAAAATCGATATGTGATGAGATGTGGAATCTACCTGACCAACAAGTATAAGCAATTTTAGTTGGGAAAGCCATACGCCATGGATCCTGTAGATCAAGAGTTACCCCATAATATTGTATGGTTCTTAAAGTTTGGGGGTTCAATTGTTTTTTAGCCAGTGCTGAGGAGTTGATTTTAGGATTCATTAGAACATTATAATCTCCCCCCAGATCAGCTCCCGGGTGTTTGAATTAGAGATTGAAAGAGATCCTCATATATCTTTGGGTTATCATCTACTGGGGCATATATACTGGCAAAGGTTATCGGTCTCTATCTCTGTCCAGCAATGCAGGTAACCCAGCACCAACGACCATACTGATCTGTATCAAAATTAACAACCTCAGCCTGAAATCTTTTACTTAAAAATATTGCCGTCCCTCGATGGGAAGCTGAAGATGGGGAAAATCCCCTATAGGCAGTCCAAGACCTAAACATGGAAAAGTCTGGCAGCATCACAACAGGTATATGGGTTTCTTGCAATAAAATAACCGCTGGATTTTCTGTTTTAATCCACAATTCAATTGCCCACATTTTCTTTTTATTATTGAGACCATTGACGTTAAAAGAGACCACTTTCAGAATCTCCTTACTAGCCATAATAAAAAAACAAATTTAACCACCTAAACAACATCCCACGCACTAACAGATAAAGAATTGATCTAGAAAATGGATATATAATACATAAATGAACTTGAAAATATGGACTTCGTTTTTCCCTTATGCTCCCTTTCCCACCTCTGTGAGCCCTTCCCCCGAAATGTGAAAAGACCCTTGCCAGCCAGGCTAGCCACACTTCGCCTTTCCCATCTGACCTGGGTGTCATGTGATTACACCCGAGTGACCCTACCTACCCCCATACCCCCAACAATACCTTAATACTGTCATCCATTAACGTGCTAGCAAGCGCATCTTACATTGAAGAGAGGATTAAAGAGAGGATGACCCCTTTCGTTACTATTTAACAAATCAACATTTAGACCTTGCCTTCAAGTGGAAGAGGCCTTACCCGCTCTCTCCCCTTGCCCATCTAATACATTTACATTTAAACCACTCCTTTATTTTTAGGACCAAGAGCCTTGTGAGCCATGCGAGATCTCTTTCAATAGTGCCTGGGCTTCATCTAGGCCAGAAAACATAAAGAATTTGCCCTTGACTAAAACTCTCAGCTTTGACTGCTGAGCGATTGACGCTTGAGCACCATTGGCTTTAAATAAATGAAGGATCTTAACAAACTCCTTTCTCCTACGTGCCACCACAGCAGTCATATCGGAAAAAAACAACATTTAACAGTTTCATTCACTAGAAACTGTCTCTGTTGGATGGCTTTTGTCAGAATTCTATCTTTTACTTGATAGTCTGCAAAATGTAACAATATTGTCAGCAGCATCGTAGAAATGGGGAAAGGACGTGCTGGAACACGGTGAGCCCTGGTAATGGTGAGATCTCCTTCGAACACCGGAAGAACCCTTTGTTTGATGAACGAGTTAACCCATTGCAGGGATTGGGAGCCTTCGATGTCTTCAGGGATTCCAACTATCTGGAGATTGGACCTCTGAGAATGGTTTTCAAGATCCTCGAGTTTTTTTCCCAGATAGCTCTTATTTTTGACTGCCTCTTTAACTTCCCCAATTACCGTGGTCATCTGGTCCTCTAGAACTGAGATTCTGGCTGCCGCCTCCTGAAGTTTGATAGGAAAACATGACATTGTCTCTTCGATTTTCCCTAATGGTTGGTACAGAGAGGCAATTTCAATTTTCTGAGTTCCCTTCATCTTGCGGACTTCCTCCAATATTATGTTCAGCATATCTTTGATACTCAGTTGATATTCGCCTGCTGACTCGGTTTTTGGACTGGAATTAAACTCAGATTACAAAATTGTAACTAAACATTTATCTATTCTGTTTAATCGATATGCCTCACATCTGATTCATCTGGACCAAAATGGTTTTATCACTGGCAGGCAGCCTGGTACAAATACACATTTTTTAACTGAGGCAGTGGACTATTTTGAGACCCAAAAGTTACCTGCATTAGTCCTTCTTTTAAATGTCGAGAAGGCATTTGACCTGGTTGTTTGGGAGACCCTGTTTATTATTTTACGAAACTTTGGTATTTCCTCTAAGATCACGGGGCTGATCCAAAATTTATATCTTAACGCTGAAGCCAATGTAATTATTAATGCATCGGTAGCCGGACAGGTTAAAATAAAATGGGGGACAAGACAGGGGTGCCCTTTATCGTCGTTATTATTTGCCTTTTTTATTGAGCCATTGGCGATTGCAATTAGAACCTGCGCTGATATTCGTCAACCCGGGGAATGGAAAAAGCATTTATCCTCAGTTAAGGGCCCCGATCTTGGGCAGAAGGCGATTGCAAAATAGATGAAACATGAAGAATTAGAAATTTCAGCCAGTATATGGTCAACAATTAATAAACTTAATTTCAGTACGCTAAGAGGTGCAAATTGGCGAAGGATGCTGTTCTTTAGTAAATGGCAACTTTACCGAACCCCTCTTTCCCTCTCAAATGTATATCAATCAATCTGCGCAGTGCTTTTGATGTATTAATCATCCTACAGCCAATTGGTCACACATTATGTTGCAATGCCCTAGGATTGAGAGGTTCTGGGAGGATATTTTTTGTCACTTGAATCTGAATGTAGTATTGTATTAGAAGTGAATAATTTGTTAATAATTATAGTTTTTGATCCAGATCTTCTTTTGCCTGATAAGCTTTCTAAATTTTTATACATTGCAATGGCAGTTGCTAGATCACTTTTGTTGTAAAGATGGCGCGCTGATGTCGTACCCTCCGTCCATAAATGGGCCCACAAGATGAAAGTCGTTAAAAAAAGTGAACGTACTTACGCTTTACGAGTAGGGGGCTTAAGAAGTTTGAAAACATTTGGGCAACATATTTCGATTAGGATTTGATGTGATGTGTAGGCTACATCCAGGCTTGGGAGTGGATACTGTTTTATGTTTGTTGTAAAAAGGCTTAAATTGTTTCTGTCTGTCTTTTTTTCATTGTTCATGACTTCTCAGTATTGTTGTGCTATTTATTGATCTTGTATTTCTAATATTTTTCCTAATAGACCTTTCTTTTATGGATGTATGGATTTTAATGTATTTGCAAATTGGACTTCAATAAAAAATAAAAATAAAAATAAGAGAATATGTATTGGTAAGGACCAAACATTTTCCCTGCAGATAAATAAGGAAACCGAAAGGTTATTATAAAGCAGTTAAATCTATTCGAAAGAAGCTAAAAGCCTTAACAAGTAATGTTTTCTGTCACATTTTAGTAGGCTTCACCAGACATTCTATGTGAACAATATCCCTCCTTCTTCTGACTTAACTCCAGTTGAGAAAACCCATAAAACAATTTTTGGTTCTGCACATTAGACCTGATTCTCAAAGGTTTGGAAACTTATGTCTGCAAAAGCTATACTTTTCAAGAGAACTCAGTATCTCAATTTGTGTTGTTTTCAATGTGGGTAGGGTTAGATGATGATAGGGGTGTGATTCGAGTGAATTAGATCATTGTAAAAAAAGACATTATGAGATCCATAAAGTAAGTCTTTTCTGGTATTCACAATTATTTTCCATGCAGATAACACCATGAAAATACAATGTCAATAACTGCTAAAAAGTTAAGAGTTAGTGTGCTGTTAAAGTGAAAAGCAGAAATAAATTGGTTTGAATCCCTAAAACTGAACAGACAGATTTTTTTACCTGTTGACAGTCTGCCTGACTTAGAGTTACTTCGAGAGTTGTTCATTTCCAAGAGTTAAGGATGAACCCCATATGAATAACAGCTGCGGTGAGAACTGCCCTTGGGAGCAGCATGCAGTCTACTCCTATGGCAGCTTTGTCAATTAGAACTTTTCATGATGTGTAGAAGTTTATTAAAACAGGCACCTCAACAATCGTGTCAGAGGAAATCTATAAATAAGGTCAGGGATTTGTCGTAACCCTGAGACACCCATGAAAGAAAAACATCATATTTATTTGAAAAGAGTGGTGAAAAATGGTATTTGTAATGTCAGCTTCTCAGCATAATGTATTTAAAATTCAGCACTATATATCTAGGTTACACAATGGATTTTGGTCATTGTAAGAAAATAATATAGTATTCATTGAAGGTACCTAAATAAATAAAAAGGTACTATGGTAAAATATTTATTTATGTAAACCTAGAGTTCACATAAATTCTGAGAGTGCAATAAGTATTAATAGTGGAACACTAAATACAGGAACAACGTAATCATTCAAGAGGTACAAAGAAGTGTACAGAAACATTGATAGTTTTACTACAACAAAATGTCATTCTGGTACACCGCATACTTTTCTATGAATCCCATTCATTTATGAAGAGTACCATGCATCTTTAAGGTTTTAGTCTTTCCTCCAATTTTGTCTAGCCTAGGAGTGCTACATTGTTTCTATTAAATCAAAGGAACCGCCTCATTGTAAGACATACAGAGTGTTAGCTGTCATAGATGCTTAAAATAATTATCTCCACAAAGTAGATATACTAATGTAAGGGGATGAGTGGGCAATATACAAAAGGGTAAATATTCACAACTGCCTGTCCTAGGAGACAGTTCTAGAAATGAAATATTACTGTGTAGGCATTATCTATTCTGTGTGACTGCTTCCAGGCAAGTGCAAGTACTTAGGGTCAGAAAGTGCATTTCCATGTAATGCACGGTAGTAGTAAAACTAAAAACATTTTAAAAATAAGTCAAACATTAAGATTCAGGAAATGGATGGGTTTAAGTAGAAAAACAATGCAATTAAAATCCTGGATACTCTGGAAACCAATTCTCTTTTGAAAAACTAATATAGAGTTAGGATTGAAATCGGAAACCCACAGCACAGAGCGTATGTAGGTCAACTAGGGAAATATAAATCATATCTCACATCAGGGAGCTCAAAGGGATGAATATTAATGATCAAAGAAAAAAATGGAGACAGGAAATATAGCATGCATTTCTTGAATAAAGCACAGAAAAACACATTATGCCTACAGGACTGTTGCTACTGCTGTAATTTCATATCGGGTTTCTGGTCAAATGCTAAATTATGGTTCCCTATGATCTAATAAACCAAGAGAAACATGATCACCCAGGGGCATCATAAGGTATTGCTTGCTTTGTATTCATTGCAATATGTTTGGGAATGAAGCTTTCAACTGACTCTGTGAATAAGGAGCTCTTCTTTTAGAGATTACTGTACTAGAATATTATGGCTCCAATATCATGTAAAATAAATATTGTGTCTTAAATATGGTTTTAAAACAATTGCCCCATCTGAGTTAATTATACAACATTTACAGCCAAAGGAGACACATTTTTTTAAGATGATGATACAGGTTACAATATTTTTCTCAGACAATATTTTGGCAATGACATTGTGACACACAATCCTTTTTGAGACTTACATGAGAACTCCTATATCTCCGACAAGAGGTATTTCTTGTATAGCTCATATCAGGTGACTGTTCCCATTTCTTGTTCTATAAATTTAGCCTGATGTATAAGCAAAGTAATACCATAAAGGGATAAGTGCCATACTTGCTAATGTAAATCTGTTTGTATATTTACAAAATATTGATGGAATCAGTTAAAACTAAATACTAACTAATATATCCAAAGTGAACTAATTTGAAGATGAGTTCTGAAATGTGTACAGCTGTGCATTTAATTTTGCAGAGAATGTGTGTGATATATTTGTATATTGTCACAGACATATTTTGATTCATGTCCAGAAACAAGTATTTACAAAAATATTGAAATCACTTGCACATATAGATACGGCCACTGGAATTACACAGTTTGATGGCTGCAGAATTGTCTGCATGATTGTAAATCTACCACACTTCCCAACAATCCACCATTTGTTTCATAAGTGCATATTTCAACTAAATATTTTTCTAACTCAAATGGATCAATAATTATCAGAACAATAGTGTTCAGTTGCAGACTATTTGCAAAGGTTAACCGGTCAGATAGCTTATTGTTGCATTCAGGTGCTATACTGTTTTAGCAAGGTAACACCTTAGTACAAGCAGTATTCATTTATGTTAAAATGCTAAATAATTAAATAATACTGCCACAAAGTGTTCCAAATTGTGCCACATACTTAGCAGCTTTCTTGCACCACTGTTTAGCTAACCCAACCAAATTAATTGATCCAACATTGTCACTTACTTTCAGTGGTCTTGAATATAGCTTCACTTAGGTATGCGCCATACCATCATAATGCTTTTAAAATATGGCTTTGCATGCTGTGTTTCCAAGTTATGCCACAAATTATTACAGTATAGCAAAACATTGTGAAGCATAACTTCATCACCATGTTTTAAAGCATATTACCACTTTTGAAAATATACTTCTCAAATATTTCATAAGAAATTTAGTTTTTATGGTATAATTCCACTTGGCATATTACTCTTTTGGCTCATCAAAGAAGACAGTAATGCAATGTGTAAACCATCACTTCTAAACACAAGGGGCTAATAATGTAATGCTCTTTGTAAGGATTTCGTTCATAGGACAATGGAGGAGTTCAGTGGTGCTAGAACAATTTTTAAAGTACGAATGCTGGCCCATAACATCAACTCACTAAAGCCATAGGTGATATGTAACAGCCTGTCTCTAAAAACACAACACATTCTGTGAGACAAAAACAGGCAAAACACTTGATGTCCCCTAAAGTGTTCAATTCCCATCTAAACTATTTTACTTTTTATGTGGCGCTGCAGCATCCCTGCTTCCCTAGTTCCAGTGCCAATGGGGTGTTTAAACTAGGCCAAGCAAACCAGAGATCAGTCAAAATGTCAAGCTAAAGGTTTCCTTTAGCTTAGCATTTGGGAGCCAGGCCAGACTGAAGCCCCACCTCAATGGAAGAGCTGGGGAACAAGAGAACGTTAAAACCAATTAAGAAAAGTCAGTTTACAAAGAAAGAAATTCATGAGTCAAGTAATTTCCAAAGGTTAGCATGGTGTATTTGCTCTAGAATAACCTTTAACATAAAACAACTATATGTCAGTTGTAAGCAAAAACACTAAGGTGTTAAAGAAGAGCTTTTTAGAAGTAAGCCTTTAAATTAAAGGAGTGATGGAATGAGGTCACATGAAATGACGATCTCCTTTTATAACACTTGTGGGCATGGGTAAGCGAGCAATTGACATCAATTGTTCTCCTTGTATTTTTCTGTGCAGTAATTGGTGCTGACTTGTACAGGACTTTTAGATGTTATAGACAGGGTCTGTTCTGATGACCCCTTAATAGGACTGGCATTTGCTTCTCACCCTTTCAAAATCTGTCTCATAGCGTGGTTACCATGAGTGCCATTTATTTCAATGCAATGCCCAGCCAATCACAATGCCTAAGCGTTCGCTCCATGTTAAAAAAAAATGAAAAGCAATATTTTCCAACCATGGCCTAGTAAATGAAAATGTCCATCTGTTCTGTCATCACAACCTTGCAGCTGCAATATGTCTCCCACAATGATTACTTAGAAAATGGTGAGGTTTTTTAGTGTCATTTTCTGGGCTCAAAGGCTCAACATATGTCAGATTTAAACAAAAGATTTTACAGTTTTGAAGAAACACCTGCAAAGTAACATTGCCGATTGTTTTACCTTGTCTGTCCCATTAAGAAAGGGACACATCACAGTTCAGTGCAACACAGTACCAAAAGGAGCAATCCAGGTGGCCAGACCTGCCATGTCGCACAACAAAACAAGTAGCTCCAATATTGTCCATGTATAATAAAACATTTAGAATAAAAATAGTCGCTTGCATTGTTTCACATTCCTATGCCACATTTTAAATATGTGTTTGCTTGAAACATCACGCCCACACCCTCTGAGGGAGCAATGTTTTATTATGTTTTCACATTAAGTGTACCATTCAATTGTAGACTTTTTTTTAAATGCGCATTTATTTACTCATGGTTTTCTTTCTAAGCACAATGATTGACATTATTGTACAGTACAATGAGTTATTTACAAATACCTATTGAACAGCAGTGCGAAGAAGAGTTTTGAAATATACTTACAATATAACTTCATTGTTTGTGCTTCACTCTAGGATGAATACAATTTAGTATATTAGCTATAGTGCAGTATTGAATAAGAGTGTATGTTTATATTTTAAATATGCATTCACTGGCAGTGTTTCCCAGTTCAATGTACAATTTTAAAATAAACTTTCACTTCTTTGTGTTCCATGATATAACAAAGCTTTGTAACCTATGCATTCACTAGGGAGTGTTTCTTTGTGTTGTTCACTTTCTCGCAGTATTCCCTAGTATAATCTTTTTCAAAATGTACATCTGCGTGCAGTATTTACAACACTTTTTTGAATTCACGTTAATTTCACATTCATTTTAGTGTTTAATGGCATTACGAAGCCTTGTATAATATAACTTGCAGCATTGCACAGCATCATGAACTTCTTTAAAGTATACTGTCATTAGCAATGATCCATGGTATTTTGAAACTTTTAAAAATGTACTAGAATTTTGCAGTGTTTCACAATTGCCAACAACTTTATGAACTATAACTTAATTTACAGTGTTCCGAAAGAGTTATCAAAATCAGCTTTTCTTTAGAATATTTCACTTTGCTGTGAACCATGTGAAAGTCCCTGTTAGGATGCCATGTGGACATATGCATTAACTGTAGTGCGTGTGTTTCACTAAGGGGACACAGGATTGAATCCCTGTGGGCCACTCAGCTCTTCATCCTTCCTAGGTTTATAAAATGAACCCCATTCGGTTGGGTAACAATAAACATGTAACATCAGCACCAAGAAAATAATTCCGGAGTGGGCAAACACTTAACAAGTAGAACGCTGTGTTATATAGTTCCATTGTGCCTTGTACCCCAGAAATATCAAACCCATTAAAATTTAGCTTTGCTTGCAATGTCAGTACATTGCTATGTTGATACATTTGTTAACGTTTTACATGTTGAGCTTCACTGTTAAGGCACCTTAAAAAGAAAGTCTCCATAGATTTATGTTTTTTTAAATATAGCTTTATTTTCCTGATTTTCATTGTTTGGTGTACCTTTTAAAAGTCATGTCTCATTCAGTGTTTCAGAACATTTGGAAGCTTTTGAACATATTGGGTCACCTAGAACATTACATGACATTTGAAAACTTAAAAGAAATATATGATCCACACAAACACATACTCGCACTAGACACCCATACACACAGATCTTTTGAGTCATATTGATATGTTATCATGTTTGATAATGTAGGCTACATGCATGATTGGTTATTTGGCACCTGCCAAAACACACATTACTTGCAGTTCTCAAACTAAGAACCTACCAAAGTCATTGCTTAATTTGAGACTGTGGTTTCCTATACTCGACACTAGCACTTAATTGTAATTATTATTATTATTATTATTATTATTATTATTATTATTATTATTATTATTATTATTATTATTATAATTAATAATAATAATAATAATATTAATAATAATAATAATAATAATAATAATAATAATGATAGTAATCATATTTGTAAAGTGTGACCATAGCCCCCCTTAAGGTTTTAAGGTGCTGGGGGCCGCCGGGGAGATTAAGTGAGCTTCTGCCCAGAGTCACATGATGCTGAGCTGCCGTCAGTGCCGGGATCCAACTGTGAGCCTCGTGCTCCGGAGTCAGCCGCTCTGGCCACTGTGTCACACTCCTCACTCTCAACACAGGCATTAATGATAGTCCTCCACATGGTGGCGCTGTCTGTGTAATTTTGAGAGGAGCACAGCAGCATTGTTAATTTAATATACAGTAAAATAAATAATACATGCAACAGACACAATTCTTCTAGTCACACAGGAGGTTGATGGTTTGTGTAGGAAAGTAGAATATTATGTGGTATGGTTGTGAGACCTTACCATGTAATATTATCACATAACTTCGAAGATGATCTTTGGATTCAACATCAATAATACTTAGCTCACTCTTAGTAGTGTGGAAAAGAGCAGTCAGGGATTACTGGAGGAACATGTGTTAAGAATTTTACTGTGCCATTATGACACATAAGTAATTCACATAATTGAAAGAAATCTCCTACCGTCGGTTCACGTGCAGTTTGCAGGGGACTGGTGCCACCAGTCCATGGGAGTCTGAGACTGCTTCTGGCTCCCACAATGGTCCCATTTCCAGGAAGTGCCAAGTTTGTGCCGCAAACAAAGGTCACTCATGCCCTTCCAAGCAGTGCTGCCACGGGGATTCAGTATCCCTCTCTTCCTCTGTGACAGGGGCAAAGTCTTGTTGTCGGTGAAAACGGTCTTCTTACTATCTTTCCTCGAAGTATTTCGATCAGAGCTGAGGTTCTGGTATCAGGGGTGTTCCTTTAATCCTGGATATAGAGGAGGTAGAGGTGTGGGAGCTAGTAGCCAATGGGCAGCTACTCCCTACAGCTACTCTGCCCCTGAGGTGGCCAAATCCAGTGGTTTAGGTCAAAGTACATGTCTGCTGCGGTAACCAGGTAGCCATGTGGGTGTATGCCAACCTATCCATGCCACGATATTCATGTCAGGGTAGAGAAGGCAAGTTATTTAACACCAAACTTGACATATTTAGTTGGTACCATAAGGGGGATAGCCACCCAGGGTTGCCCATGGTATACTATGGACTGCCTAACACTTATAGTGCTCTTTAATGGTAAGGTCAATGTAGAGACAAGTAAGCTTGCTCTCACATGTCTAAATTCTTAATATACCGCACCATACCTCCTGGACTCAAGAGGCCTACTCTAGGAGTGACTGCCATATACTAAAAGCAGTTCTGGGACTTTGCCACACATGGTGAGGACAAAGTCGATTTGAAGCAGTGAACACAGTGTGCAACAGAAGGCCTGCTGTCATTAATTTACTTGGCTCACTCAGGGTGCCACAACCGGTGCAGCAAGCTCTGAGTACCCCTTTACCAACCATGTCCTGGGTACAACAGTTACCACTTACCAGGGACTTCAAGGGAGGTAAGCTCTTGTCAATTGGGGATGACAATTACACATGTCGCTTTAGAGGAGAGAACATGAACTGGAGCCCGGTAGCAGGATTCAGTGCACTATGAGAGTCGAAAACCAGAATCCAGCAGTTCAAATGGGGGCAAAAAAGTTGGAGGATATCTGCAAACAGCCAAGTTTCCTACAGTTAGTAGTTGTGTTTGTATTTCCATTTGTAGTGCCAGATGGTGCAAGCTGCTGTGACCTCCTGAGAAGATCCCTTGCACTTACTTTTTTTTACAAAGTAAGCAATGACCAAAGCTGAATGAATTCTAAGATTATAAATAGGGCTCCTGGTTTTATGGTATTTATTTTTTTAACATTTCTCTCTGTATTTATCCATTTTTAATTTTTTGACCATTTTATTGGTATCTATCCATATTTATTTTATGTTTTGAGAAGACATGAAGTCGTAACATGGTATATTTCCATCCTTATTTGGCAGATAAACATGCACTCATACGTTGATGCCTGTCGCGTTTCAACAAATTATGCAGCCAAATATAACAAAATACTACACCGACTGGTAAATATTAGCATATACACAAATATATGTTAACATATTCCTGTATTTAAGGAAATCGCATCTTGTTTTAAAATCCACTTGGTGTCCATCTGCTTAGCAAGGACAATAAGGAGTGTCTCAAGAAGCACATTTTTCTGTACTTTTACTGCTTTTAAAAATAAATACTGACAGAAAATAGATTGTTTTCTGTAAAAATCAGTAAAAATTGAAAACTGGAAGCCTTAGATATAAAGCATTTTGAATCAAATATTTCCTATTTAAGTATACGGATCTGATTCACAAGAATTATTGTCCACTTATATATCACTTGGTGTGCAAATACAGCAATTTGCCTATTACTGTGTTCACTTATATGGTTAGAGAAAGTGTTGCACATATTCAGAAAATGCCAAGGTGCAGAATGAAACTGAACGTGAACGAACCTGTAAAATAGTTTTTAGTGCCCCTCCCCCATATTTAAGAGGCTGCAGGAGAAGGTGTTTTTCCAACTGGAATTATATTGTTCTAATGTGTAAAAAACATTGTATGCTCATGCACAATTTATCTCCAGCATACTCATACCTTAATGTTGCTAATTTGAATACTCTTATAAATGTATAACTGTAAAAGAGAGTTAGGAGCACCCTTGGGATCTTTTAGGATTGCTTTGAATGACAGAAATCTAATTCCAAGGTAGAAGTTATTCTGGGGCAATAGATTACTGACTTTTACAGTCACAACTTTGAAATCAAACTGATCAAAGGTAAGGGCAAATAATGAACATGCAGAACTTTAATGAAAAACAAAACAGAACTTTTATGTATAGTATGATACTCAACTATTTAGCAGGTAATTTAGAGTTTGGAGTAACCACACTTCGAATTTAAAGATTCCAAAGCAGAATTTTCTTTTTGAAAATAAAAAAAACTCAAATGACCCCCGCATCATGGGAGCTATCTCCTGTGGTGCAGGAGTCATTTAGCAGTTTTCACTGACTCTTACCGCTAGGTTTTACCTGGCTGTGACAGATAAAATTGGCCATTTGACCCTCCACTCTAAAACGGGCAGGAGGTCAAATGGCCAAGCCTCTGTACGACCCTTACTTCATATCAGGAGGACTGAGCTTCAGCATAAGGGTACCCCATTGTCATTGCGATTAATTACTCTCTCCACCAAACTCTAAATCAGGGCCTTAGTCATTGCATGCATGTACATTTTAGATTAAAATGCACTTTATTGATCATTTAAAACAGCCCACATGTACACTTGTGCAGCATTTAATGCACATTTCTTTCTCTTACTTTTGTTTTTAATCATATTTAGAGTAGCCAAGAAAGCTCAAAGCACTAGGAATTTATGATAGTCATGTTTTCACCATAAGGGGTGAATTATTTAATTAGCGACGAAGAAGAGATGACTGCTTTTGTTACTTTCCTTTGCTCACCACGTCGTTCTCAGCCTATTTTGTACATTGCCAGTGTACAAATGGCATTCTGTTTTTCTTGCCCTGAGCAATTTAATGGATAGTTGCTATGTGCTCTCCCACTGATTTCCATATGTCGGAGTTTGTTTGCTGAAAAGGTATGGTAGTGAATTATCTGTGGGTTCTAAATCAATCCTTAATATTAGGACATGACACATTTTATACTACACAACGACTGTTGGCAAAATGGAAAGGTTTTGCTATGTGTAGCCTGGGTGTGGTATCTGGAGCAAAAAATTCAAAAGTAAAACTCTTCACCGTCTCACTATCAACAAGTAGAAGCCTTATAGGGAAGTCATAGTAAATAAGTGAATGTTTAGGTAGACATGTGGTTTGAGTGACTAATTTATGTTCTTGAGGATTGTGCCAGCTCTTTGTTGGATAGTTAATATTTTTGGCGAGTATCCAAACCAGTGATATATTTGATTTATTGATGGGTTGGCTTCTAAATCAATGTTTTATTTATTTTTAGAATTGGTGTCTGAGTTGCAAAGATGATTTTTGTTTCATGGATACAGGAGTTTGTGGCATAGTACTTTTTATCATTATTTGAGGCTCTATGTAAATAAATGATGCATTTGCACAGAGATTGATTGACATTGTTATTCTTGCAAGGTCTATTTCCCCAACTATAAGATACAGTGAAACCCCATGCTGCAACTGTGAACTGGCACAACTGTGCTGATATTTATAGTAGTGTTTATTTAAAGTACAGTATTATCTAGAAATGTAAAAACACCATGGTGTTTTCTAGATGTAGATACAATTTGAAATCAACGAATGAGCATCAGGCTCATCCGGTTTGCTCATTTCTCTATTCACTCCGACTCTACCAACCAGGACTTGTACTTTTTTTAGTGCAGATGTTCTCTGGTATTTTTATTTTATTTTCCAGTACCAATTTAGCTCCTGCAGTGTAGGTGCAGTTTGCCCCTGACATTTGCACCACCTGACAAGTGCTGAATCAAAATTTGCCCTGACTGAGCAATGCTTAAAATAACATTTTGCAGTATTGATCAGTGTAGATTTTGATGCAGTTGTTTCTGCAAAGTTGGCCGCCTCCAGTACAATCATTTCAATCCAGAGATGTCAGTGCAACAATGCATAGTGGTCATCTTTGTAATCCGACCCACCATGTTTTGACCTTTTTAGGGTTTTAACCATTACCTTTTTGAGCCAATTATAGGTGGTTGATTTACTCTGCTAATAGCCACTTCTGGTCCCACACATATATCAATAATCAAATGAACTGTATACTGTGGCACCGTAAAATAAATTTCTTGTCCTACTGATTTGTGAGATGACGTTCATGAAGTGTGACAATAAAAAGGCTTGCTTTAGTAGCCCTATTTGTAATGAAATTAGACCTTCAGGACTAAATAATTGGTACAGAATGCATACTCAGCCAGGCTCATGAACGGCAAGAGGAGAATCTTAATCATATGGTGAGAAATTATTAATTTGAATAGTTATTGATTATTTAGATATAAAGAAGCAGTGAAGACAGAGGAACAGTAACATTTCAAGCCTTCTAGGTACTACATTTCTGGAGTCGCATATCTTGTATTACTAGTTGCTGATAGGCAAGACTTGACACTAATGTCAAATTGTTGAATTATGCTGTTTGAGCACTGTTTCATTTATTTGTTGGAGGGTTCTTTGCCCCATAGGTGGCTTACAGGCGTCTTCAGAATACTATTTACACTCAGAATTTAACAGTGGAAGAAACATAAATGTTGTGTAACCACGTCAACAAGGTATTAAAAGGCATTGATTAGCTTCTTTGGGAAGAAATGCTCAGGAAAGTTGTACAGTAATGGGGTCAAAGTCAAATGACTATGCAAATAATTTTGAGTCTATATCAGAGATCTGCAAATCCATGTAAAGGGACAGCAATATATCCCTACTCTCACATCGACAAAGGCAAAAAGAAATCTATGTATTTCTCACTAACAACAGAAAGCACATATTTATATTGTCATCTGTGGGCCTAAAGGTGGGGTTAGGTGTAAAGTCCAGCTCACAGAATCACAGAGAAGTTGAGGATATGTTCGGTGACAGTCAATAAAACAGGTCAACGCAACCCTTAATCTCACCAGAACTCTGCTCAAGCCATAAATGTAGGTGGGGGAAATCATTTTTTAAGTTACACATCAGTGGGTTTCGAGCTTGGAGGATTCCCATGTGTGAGGAAAGACAAGATAAGGTTAGGATAACTTGTACTCAGTGCAACACCCCCTTAGAATATATCAAATATCCAAAATAGCACTAAGAACTCCTCTGGGGCTGAGCCTAATTAAGGGCCGCATTAGGATGGCGGACGGACCTGCGTCCGTCTGCCACCCCCCAGGTGGAGGGACCGTCCGAAGGGGCAGCGGCGGTCCCTCCGGTGCAATTAGGATGTGACCGCCACCCTGGCGGTCACATCCTGTATCTTTAACTTTGCGGCGGGTGCGGCTTGAAGCAGCAGCCGCCGCAAGGTTAAAAATGCATGTATAACATTTACATGCACAAAGTGGCAGGTACCGCCCGGTGCCTGCAGCTTTGTGCATGTGAATGCTGGGGGGTACCATCCCCATGTGCACCCCCCACCCCCGACATCCGGGGGCCCGCCGTGGAAAAGCATGTGACGATGCACATCCTAATTTGGCTGACGGTGTCTTGCAGACACCGCCACCAAATGGCCCTCCACACCCCGCAGATCAGCGGCGGACGGACCTGCCGTCCACCGCTAGTCCTACCGCAATCCCACTGCCATCCTAATCTGGCTGTGGGCGTATTCTGTGGGCGCGGTGGTGAATCCGCATCCTCCGGGCCGGTGGTGGCTTCCGTCGGCCTGGAGGATGCGGATTCACCGCCATCCTAATGAGGCCCTAAGTCCGTTTCAGGCATATATAAGTAGCAAAATACTAATGCGATTGTGACTTATTTTTAACACATCAGTTGTTCTGCTTTATTGTCATTTGAAGTTTCAGACCATGAAAGAAACCCTGTCAAGTTTATGGCAGTACTATCAGAAAATCTAAGAGACCATCATCTCATTGACACATTCTTGCTCACTTCAGAAGGTGTAAATGTCGAACAATGTCAGTTCAAAAGACAAGCACGTCACAGAAATGACAATTTGGAGAAACAGATTGCAATTTCAGCATTCTCACCTTTGACAAGTGCCTCTGGGACTCCCCCAGGCAATTGAATGTAGTAGCTTATTCAAATATGGTATTTGCCAAAGCGGGTACTTAAATAAAAGCGGAAATGTAAAAGGGAAGAATTACACATTTTTATAAGCGGTATTCCTTCAAATGATAAACCATTTTGTGAATGAATACGCATCTTTATAATTTCCACACATTTGTAATTATGTTTTCAGCAAAGTTCGTTCTAAACAGGTGTGAATGGACACGCATTCTTTTTTCACAATACAATTATTGTGGAGTGGTGTGGCTCACTGGTTAGAGGCGGCAGACCTAGAAGCAGAGGACAGCCCGGAACCAGGGTTCAATTCCCGACGCAGCAGGGTCGTGAACCAGGATCAGTGGACTCGATAATTCTCGCCTCGGTGCCTACTCTAACCAGGGATCACACTCAGCAACTATGGGCATTAGCTTGCCTCATCTCCACAACGGCCCCCCACATACGCCGGGGATGCCTGGTTTCACCTTGAAGATACCCAGCAGGGACCATTTCACAGGAAAAGCCAGGACGGGTACCCCAGCGGTCTACAGCGCTGAGATACCCCATGGCGGGGTGATACATGCGCTTTTACAAGACACCATTACATTACATTATGTGCTTCTTTGCGGTGTCAGTGCAACTCTCATCTTCAACGGTTGCAATAACGTCATGTGATTTACTGTGGTCAAACCCTAATTCTGATAAACACTGCTATTTTTAGTGTAGAAAAATGTAGAAAGTTCCATTGCTGCACTATACAGGAGCATGAAATGCTCCAGTATTTTAGAAGTCAACAAATGTTACCTCAAAGTGCTACTTTCATAACATATGTGCATTTATGTAAAATGGCCACACATGCAAGCGCGCTCTTTACACCCAGCTTCATGTAAAACATGAAGGGGAATGTTTGTAACCATTTAATGTCCTGCGTTTTTGGTAAGTAACTAAGGTTTAGATGTGGTAAACCATTTTGCCATTACATAACTTGTAATTTGCTAAATCCTATTGTTTGTGAAATGGTATTTGGTAATTTACCAAACCCCTTTTGTGAGTCGGAAAGCCTTTCTTACTTGCAAGAGAGATTTTGCAACTCTTAACAATTGCAATTAGAAGGGGCATGAAATGAGACCACCCTCCGAAATTGCAATCCGTAATGCTATTTATCAATGGTTTGCAACTGCAATTTCAGTCACAGGACACCTCAGAGGGGACAGTAAAGGAGTCTTAAAGGGAAAGCTATCCTAATGAGACAGCTTTCCCTTTGGAAATCCAGTCAGGCAGCCTTGTCATGGGGAGTCAATGTTCCACAGTGTCCTCGCAAACAGGAACCCCCTTTTTAAATTACCACCTGTCTCTTTAAGGGACAAAATCTGCTTTAATGACTAGTTCCAATTTGGTAACGTAAATGCCACCCTGGTAGTCCCTTGCAGGCCATTTAGAGGGGGTTGCAGCCATTTGCTGGAGGTCGCAAATCGAAACCCTCCTCATAAATAATCATGAGGTAGGTTGTTTTACAGCTCCCTTCAAATTTGAAATTCGTGATGTCCCCTTTAGTACATAGGCAGTATTGCAAATTGCATTACCATTCACAAACCAGTCGATGTGCACGCAATAGTTTGTGAATTAATCCTTGTACATAAGTTCCTAAGGGCCCATATCTAAATAACACAAAGCCTGCATGCCTAGATGACGTTTTTGATTATTGCTTGTCTTTTTTTCAGTCTTACATGGAAGATCATTTGAAGAACAAAAACCGCCTGGAAAGGGAGTGGGAAGCTCTCTGTGCTTATCAGGCAGAGCCCAATGCAATGACTGTCGCACACAAGGTGGAGAACATCCAGCGGAACCGCTCCCAAACTGTGGTGACATGTATGTGCCATTTTAAAATTAATGTTGTGGCTGTGAAGGGAGTGGGGTGGAATGACGTGGTTTGTAAATGAAAACTATTTTAGGAGTTATTGTTGCCAAAGATCCACAGGAGGTCTTATAAATTACCAATTCTTTAACCCCTTCCCTGCGCCACGAATTGCTCCGTGTCGCGAGTGGGCCTAGGGGGTGGGTGTGGTGCTCCCGTACTTATGACGGCTCCACGCCGTCATGAGTCACGGGCGACGTGTGCTCATTACGGCGTGGAGCCGTTATGACCCCGCCCACTTATTAATTCACCCGCACAGGCGGGGAATTAGTGCTGCGTGGGCGGAGCAGCAGCGGCATAACGGCTCCACGCCGTCATGAGCACACGCCTCCCATGACTCATGACAGCGTGGAACCGTCCTGAGCACCCAAAGGGTTGACATTCTATGACTGTTTTGAGCTTATTGGTAGGACTTAAACATTTTGAGAACAATCATTCATTTGTATTGTAACTTCAAAATCTGTCATGATATAACCACTTTCTTCAGTTGCAAGCTCTACCACCCTCCTATGTGTGCTTCACATTGAATCTTTAAAAGATTCTTATCAAATTTGCTGTATACATTGTGAACAGATTAAAGAACACATCAAAGCTGTCTGTAGTTTCTGGTATTCATCGAAGCAAATTATAACTTGTGCCATATACACCAGCTTAAAAAGCCATATTAAACATTTGACAGAATAACAATGTAATAAAGGAAAATAAAGGCTGCTTGTTATTGAGATCAGAGCTATCCTTAGATAGTTTGAAGATTTAATGAAACAATGGCATAAAAGTACACCTGGTTTCAAAACCCATTCTTCATGATGCACTCACAGTTAAAGTGTTTGAGTTTTTATAAGATAGCCACTTTACTCATTTGGAGGACTGCTTCACCGTAAATACTTCAGTTACAATAATATTTGATTATCTGAGTGGTGCAAAGAAAACAATGGGGTACTTAGCAGCAGTAGTAACTAGGAGCCATCTGGAGCCAAGCAGTATGAAGGTACAGTAAAATACAGCATGGTGGTAGGAAAAAAGCTCCAACTCCTGAGTCAGGGAAAGTAACGGGCCTTCTTTAAACTGACTGATAGCTCTCTTCCCACTATGTCCAATTTTGTGTCACATCCAGAAGCCAATAATTATCTGTCTATTTTCTGTGGGGAAAGTTTCCTCCTTTCCAAAGAAATAAGAACAGACGGAAATATAAAATGAATAGAAAATGGTGTACCACAGTAGGTAACAACCAGCATCTAATTGCCTACAGTTTCGTATTCTGAACATTAATTTCTCCCATTATCTTTACTCTCTCTGCTCCTTCTTCCTACTTAGGCAAAGAAAATCACTTTACATTTTCCCCCCAAATATCTTTCTTCCTCAGGGGCATAGGTAATACGTTCCACTTGAGAGATCCTTGAAATGTGAAGGCTGTTTTCCTTATGTTAATTATTTTGAACAGTAAGACAACACAGAAGCTAAATTCCAGCAGGAGCTCTCTGCGTACTTATGTACGAATCATATTTCTAGATATTCGGGTGCTTTACCAACTACGCTGTAAGGTTATGCCTACCAGTTTGCACTTGATTCTACCAATGTGGAGAACATATCCATTTAGGAACAAGGTTTCTAAGCCAAAAGCTTACTTAATTATATTTACTTATTTGTAACCTGTGAATTGGGAACGTGAGTGATCTTGCATATAACAAATTACAAGCCTTGAACTGCAAACATTCAATAATGATGGTGTGGTGTTCCACTTGCAGGAGACTAGACCTCCGTTTTTAAGTTGAAAAAAAGGTCAACTGACCAGTAATGCTGATTTGATATTTTAGTGATAGCTCTTGTGTCTATTATGTCCCAAATGTTAATGTTATGTAATGTAATGAAAATTTAATTTGCGGAGTAAGCCAAATAGCAAAACAAGGGAAAGAAAGGGCCACAAAGATGTTAAATATAATTGGTGCTAATGGGGACCCTAAAGGACCACACAGGTCCCCTATTTGCAAACTTAGCTAAGCTCCCATCCCTGCAGTCTAATACTTAGCTTTTAGTAAGGGTTAGAACTACTAGCTTGCTAGTCTGCCCACTGTCACTATCCTTAACAAATGGAACAATAAAATGGAAATGTCTATTGTATAAAAGGCCTCAGGAAGATCAAGCAAGACCAGCATTCAGACTTTCCATTCAGTCATATAAATTAAAAAAGTTAAATATATATATTTTCTCTAACAAACATATAAAAACAATAATCAAATATTTGTAACAAACATTATATTAAAAACATTAATAACTTAAAAGCAAAAACTAACAAACACACATATAATAAAACATATGAAAATAAAATAAAAAAGTCAATTTTTAAAAAGATTAGTTTGAACTAATAATGCAAACTGAATGCACATTTATTTTTAAAGTATGAAAACACGATTTACATTTTTTCAAAATTCATAAACAAAATTGCAATAACTTAAAAATTAACAAACATATATTATAGAGACACATAAAAGACTTTATTACAAAAAATAGCATAAATATAAAAAACTAAAATTAAATGGTAAATACAAAAACATATTTTAAAAAAATATAAAATCATAAATTAGTGACAAAAGTTGAAAATAAAGAACACTTGCGAAAGTGTTTGACTTCAAAGGTGTCCGTTTTATATTCAAGCGACGGTATTGAACTTTGGAGGGGTTAGGTCTTCTATTCCCACTCCGATCTGAGCAATAGTAGATAAAGTGTTGGACTTTTGAGTGGTTAAATTTACTATGACCATTCCAGCTTAAGCTAAATTAGAGAAAGTGATGGACTTTGGAAGGGTTAGATTCACTACTGATTATGATGGCGGTTGGACGACAGGGAGTAGGCAGCCCCAATCTGTGACTGTGAGTGAATGCTTGACAATGTTCAACATACCGTCCATCAACGTTTTGTGTTACTATACGTCACACTTAGTGGGAAGGGTATGCCCAGACGTGGGTCCGGTTCTTGCTAAGCCACTGGATTCAAGCTAACCTGGCTGCTGAGCGGAGATACCCCGAAACCGGTCCCAGGATGCTTGTTTTCCAGTCCAGGGAGGACCATGCCTGGCAACTCATGCTGGACTATTCCTATGGGGAGCAGAGTCAAGACTGATTAGCATGTGGCTGGGTACAAACTGGGGTGACGTAATGAGCAAAGGATCCATGGATTTACCCCAGATCTGTGACTGGGGGTAAATGCTCGACAATGTTCAGCATTCCGTTCATCACTTTTTCTGTTGCTATTAGTCACCCTTAGTAGAAAGGGTATGACCCAAACCTGGGTTCCTTGGTTGCTATGCAACTGGATTCAAACTAGCCTTGCTGATGAGGGGTGATACCCTGAAACTAGTCCCAGGATGCTTGTTTTTCCGTCCAAGCAGGCTAGACCTGGCAGTACGGGCTGGACTATTCCTAGGAAGACGGATTTGCACATGACTTGGTCCAAACTGGAGTGGTGTGGCAAGCAAAAGAACAATGGATTTAACCCAGATCTGTGACTGGGGAATAATGCTTGGCAATGTTCAGCATTCCGTCCATCAACTTTTTGTCTTGTCCCAATTGTGCCTTTAAAGTGAGGGTGAATCCACAGAGAGGCCTTTGAAGTGCACAGAGTACCTGCCCTTCCTGCCCTAGCTCCAGGTGGTATGCAGCCCTTTGGGAACAGCATAGCCTATGTAAGTGTCAGCTCCTCCTTCCCATCCTGCCCAGGATGGCCCATCAGTCATAGTTAAGCTCCCTTTGTATGTGGCTGTCTGGAGAGAATGCACAAAGCCAAGGTATCACCCACCCCAGACGTGCATTCAGATAGCACTGAAGGGTTTGAGTAAGAATATGGCAACTTTTTAAAAGTGGCATTTTCAGATTTGCAACTTGGAATCCAACTTTATCATAAGTTCTGATTTAAAATTGTGAGTCTAGAGACACCAAACTTGAAAGTATTTTCCCAGCTGTAAATGTTACTTATAAAGTGTAATAAGGTTATCCCAATGTTAACCGGTAGGCCTTGTAGGAGTGAAAAACAAATGTAAGAGTTTTTCATTATCAGGACATGTACAACTCAAAAGTACATGTCCAACATTTTAAAAACACTGCACCCTGCCCTTGGGGCTGTCCAGGACCTACCTTAGGGGTGACGTATGTATTAAAAAGGAAGGTTTGGGCCTGGCAACAGGGTTATCTTGACAGATAGACATGACAGTTTAAAACTGCATCCACACGCTCAGTCTTGCCAGGCCTAAGACATGAAGTTAGATTCTACTGAAGTGGATGGCACAATCAATACTGCAGACTAACTAGTAGCATTTAATTCACTGTCCCAAGTCACATGTAGTACACTTTATTTGTACGTATTGGCAAATTAAATATGGCAATTGTGGATAAGCCAGTTAGCAATGCCCAGAATCCTAAGGCCAACAAAAATGAATTCAGTAAAAAAGGGGTGGTGGTAGGCAAACTGATTGGGGTTGATGCTCAGAAAGGGCCAGGTCCAACACCAATTAAATATTTAAATAACATACATTTTTTTATGGAAATTGCATAACTTCCCACCATATTCCCCTACAAACTCAACCACCTGGCACTAAATTACAAACTAGTCGTTAAACTACAAAAATTAAAATTATGCAATAAAAATCACAAAATTCTATTAAATAAGTAAAATAACAGTCAATCAGTTAAAATAACTTCATAATTAACTGCCAAATATTTATGTTATTAACATAAACAAATTAAAATGAAAAATAATAATTTATCATTTAAATAACTTCCCACCTTATTCCCCTATTACGCTTCAAACCCAACAACCAGCTACTAAATCATAAATTACTAATACAATGTAAAAAAAAGTTGTTTAGACATTAAACCTCACAAATGAAAGGCAAAACAATATAACACATGTATTATAATAATACTAATGTAAAAAATGTATGTAATAACTAATATATATATTACATTAATGAAAACAAAATTTAATACAGCTATTTAAAAGTAAACAAGAATAATATACAGCAAAATTTTCCTCTTCTTCTATTCTAATCAGAAAGTGCATCAATGTAGTATCTTTAAATCTACCGAAAACCATAGAACTGGGTGAATCGGTTTCTAGATAATATAAACAGAACATTATTAAGATTTGCGGATTTCAACATGAACTTGTGTCAGTCAATTGTGCTGGATGCTTTATGTTTTGCAATAGAGGTCTTCTAATCTATATCAAATTTAAATAGTGAATGGTCTGTCCAAATGTTTCCCTGTCTACAGAAATGACATTTCTGCCTTTTGACAGAGATCAAGATCTGAAGTATGTCCTTTGGAATCTAATGGTCCCTTTCCTTAGGTGCTAAGGTCCTTAAGAATCAACTTGATAGGTTGCTCCCATCAGAATCAATCGAAAGGCTGAAATATTCCATTACCTGTAGGGCATTATGCCTAAGTGAAAAAATCCTTATGATTCCTGTAAGGGGCATTTAATGTCACCAACACTTTTTCTTTTGAATGGACCCTGAATATTTCCCATTTTGCAGGCAGTAATTCAAATTGGGACCTTTCCGTGGTTTCATTAATTCATGTTTCTGTTAAAACAAAAGTCTATATTATGATTCTTGTTGAGGTCTTTTATCTTAAATGCATATTTATGCTTGTCTTCCATATGCACGTCCTACCTCAAGTACCAATGGGCATCGCTTTTGATACCCCCTATAGGATCCTTAATTACTTTAATATAAAGGTTCTTACCTGCAGGCAGAACAATTACCACTTACTGACAAAGTCATTTGCTGCTGGACGAAAATAACCTGAATGTGTATGAGAACTGACTGCAAGTCTTCCAAACATGCTGAAACAAAAAATAATGAGGCAATCCAGCAGTAATGGGCAGCTGCTGATGCAAACAGATGGTAACAGACATGCTCATCATTTCATAACATTTTAAAAGCATGTCTGACAGCAGCACATGCTAATCAGTGGCCTTCTACTAGGCCCACTTATGATGCCATCATGTAAATATGCATGTAGGGTGGGGCCACCCAGATCAGCTGTTGCTGCGGGGCTACCAGACAGCACAGTATCAAGTAAGCAATGTAGGAACATTAAGACAAATTTCAGACAGCATAATTGTTTTCCAGTGGTTTCTCTGGGAGGGAGGAGAATTAGTTGTGAAGCAGCTAGTCAATTGACTCAAAAGAGAAGACAGTGTCATCTGTCCCCATTCAACCCTGAAGTAATCGATGACCTAAAGCCACAATATCTGCCTCAGTGTCTTTTGATAATGCTAACTGAATTGAAAGGTGAACTATAATATATAAATTTGCTTGTAAAGTGTCCGCTGTAAGATAGGGGATCAAGACCAGACAAAGTTCACAAGGGGTAAGTAGGAAGAATGTTGCAGTACACAACAAAAGGGGGCAGTTCCAGATGTCAATTGAAGAATATGTATATTCAACTAGAAAAAGTAGCATATTCAAAAGTCTTGTTTTTGAGATTTCCTAAACTGCAGTACAGCTATTTCTTGCTTAAGGTTGCTAGGTTGGCAGTTTCATAGCCAGGGTTCTAGAAAAGAACATTCACAGATATTCAAATTTTTTGATACGTTGGTGGGTCATTGAGAGAGTTTGATATTATTTTCAACAGGGTAGTTGTCATTTCCATGTGAAAGAGAGAGGCTGCAAATCCGAAGTCATGGACTTTGCAAATTAAGAGTGTGGTGTTGTTTGGTGCATTTTTGGCGTGAGCAAGGATAGAGAAGGAAGAAGAGTCAGTATTGTGTTGTCCAAACCTCAGTAAAATGTTGTTTAGTCTGTTATTTTGAAATCACAATTTGCTGTTATGGGTGCAATAGCTATGTAATCAATATAGCAGCCACTAAAATAGGAAAACACCTAAAAGTGAATTGAACGTACTTGTTTTCTTAGTCAACAACCATACAAATGAATTATTTGTTACAAGTTGTAAAGAATCAAGAAAATGTAAAAATGACTAAATATGATATATCGATTATAATTCAGACTGCCAAAGTTCTGACTGCATATTGCTTTTGGATGATGGACACAAATATATGTGACTATTCCACTCAGGTTTTTGCTACAGTTTTGACAATTGGTCCAAAAATTTTGCTTTAAAAACATTAACACAATAACTTGGTTCTTCACTACTACTTAAAACATACTTTTACAAAATTATTTAACGTAACATAAGATTTGACATGACAGAAACAACTTAGAATACTTTTACAACTATTCATCAGATATTGTGACTTTTGGGGATAATAGTTGTATAATAGAATATTTCCAGACAGTGGGTAACATGTGACCTGCTCAACTGGAAAGAGAGTTACGGTTGATGCATGCTTGCAGAGAAACAGGTGTGTCAAGAAAGAGGGTGCCAGAGAAAATAGATTAAAATATATACAGGGGAATGCTCATCAACATATAGCGTATGAAAGGGACTGATGGGATTAAGGTTCATGAGGGACACAATTAGAAATTGCCGTCATACCTTGTTGGCTTCTGATCGGTATTACAATGCTGGTGAGCCTATAACAACGAAAGGAGTGATTGGAGGTGAAGGTTTTTTAGGCATTGTAAAATTTATTGCAGATGTTTTTTAAGATGTTATGATTTTGAAGGCTACAAACAGTTAACAGATTGTATGATAGGTGTATCACATGACAAATTCAACACTCTCCCTTAGTGATTATTGTAATCTTTTCTGTGCTCCTCAGTGATCCAGCAATTTTATAGCAAAGTAAAATAATGACTGCAGTCTTTAACAGTTCATGAAGCATATCAGTTTTAGCTGTTAGGTATTTTTTTTCTTCTTTCTCATTTCCATTACTGTTTCATATGGCCGAGATACCCGCCACCCCCTCTCAACACAATCCCCAAGAATTGGGAAACCGGAAACAGTTCTTGAGCTTTTGGAAGGCGGGAA
Organism: Lissotriton vulgaris; assembly: GCF_964263255.1. Lineage (NCBI taxonomy): Eukaryota > Metazoa > Chordata > Amphibia > Caudata > Salamandridae > Lissotriton > Lissotriton vulgaris. Next base: position 664,717,102 of record NC_141698.1, on the reverse strand, counting down.
GGGAGTCACCCTTCCCGGCCGTATTTATTAAAATATGAAACAAAAGAAAACATTAAAATAACAGTTTCATATAATGTACAATTTCATTTCCACATTACGATGTTTGGCTAACCTTAACAGATCTCTAATACAAAGGTTCTCCTAGCCGAACTAACATCCTACAAAACATTTGACTTGAAATTGTACATCCTAACGTTAAGGGCCAACGGCAAGGTCGTAACCGGTGTCAGATCCCTAAACCAGAAATACCCCCCTCACTTGTGAGAGGAGCGACCGCACAGAGGCGTACCTCAAGTGCATCTACCAATTTCCCTTTGTACTTGACGGGGGCCCCAATAAACTCGACGCCATTTAACGGTCGTTCGAGGACTCGTGTGAGGTGTCTAAAAAGGTAGCGTAAACCCCCTCCCGCACCCCACACAACTTACCCATCTGCCGTCGCAGATGTCCTGGCCCCGGGAAATTCCCCAGGAGGGGCCGTAGCCCCTCCTATCCAGGAAGGGGCCTTGACCACCTTTCCTTTCCTTCCGGCGGCCTCTCCTTAGACAGGACCGCCTCCCCGTTGAGGGGCCAATTGGCCACCTCCCCCGCGCGCTCCCATCCGTAATGGGTGACGCCCCCTCATAGGGATCTTCGAATTACTGCTCACCGATCATGACCTTACCGCCCGACCAAAATAAATACGACAGTTCTACCTAAGTTACTAAGATTTACAAAGCAAAACAACATTTATTATCAAGCGTAAATACTGATCAATCCTTGTTCAAAATTACTTTTATTTGCAAAACATACTGAAAAATAACCAATCTTTATTGCATCTTTAAGAAATTTCACGACAATCATCACAACCTGTAAGAAAACAGAGAAAACAAAAGATATTATATCAACTGTAATCACAACGAATCGCTGTCCTCAGGGGCTGGTGGGTGGGTCAAAATTGCTCTTCGTTCCGTCTCGAGCTCACGTGCAGCGGGGAGGTGCAGCTTCAGAGCACAGGAACAAGAGGATGCTTTCTTGGCTTCCGCTCCTTTTATCCGTCTTCAGGGTGGGCGTGAACCCGCCCCCGCCTGCCTCCGAGGGCGTGGCCGGCCGCGTTGGTGTCTAGGCCAGCCCACTCTAGGGCGGGAAAAAGGCGCGCCCCGGCTATGCCGCTTCGGGCATACCAGCCGAGACTCGCCTCCCGCCCAAGATGGCTTCCCGGGGGGATCGTGGTACTCCACCATACGTTCGGGGGGACCGATTGGTCGCCCCTTTCCATATGGCCGAGATACCCGCCACCCCCTCTCAACACAATCCCCAAGAATTGGGAAACCGGAAACAGTTCTTGAGCTTTTGGAAGGCGGGAAGGGAGTCACCCTTCCCGGCCGTATTTATTAAAATATGAAACAAAAGAAAACATTAAAATAACAGTTTCATATAATGTACAATTTCATTTCCACATTACGATGTTTGGCTAACCTTAACAGATCTCTAATACAAAGGTTCTCCTAGCCGAACTAACATCCTACAAAACATTTGACTTGAAATTGTACATCCTAACGTTAAGGGCCAACGGCAAGGTCGTAACCGGTGTCAGATCCCTAAACCAGAAATACCCCCCTCACTTGTGAGAGGAGCGACCGCACAGAGGCGTACCTCAAGTGCATCTACCAATTTCCCTTTGTACTTGACGGGGGCCCCAATAAACTCGACGCCATTTAACGGTCGTTCGAGGACTCGTGTGAGGTGTCTAAAAAGGTAGCGTAAACCCCCTCCCGCACCCCACACAACTTACCCATCTGCCGTCGCAGATGTCCTGGCCCCGAGAAATTCCCCAGGAGGGGCCGTAGCCCCTCCTATCCAGGAAGGGGCCTTGACCACCTTTCCTTTCCTTCCGGCGGCCTCTCCTTAGACAGGACCGCCTCCCCGTTGAGGGGCCAATTGGCCACCTCCCCCGCGCCCTCCCATCCGTAATGGGTGACGCCCCCTCATAGGGATCTTCGAATTACTGCTCACCGATCATGACCTTACCGCCACAGGCCGGATAGTTGACCGGCTATCCGGACCCCCCACAACACTCCTGCCTAAAGGTCATTTCATAAAGTCTTTAGCCAGGCTATCAGGTCTCCTATGAGTAACTCGTTCCCCATCCGGGACAAATGAACACCATCCCCCGAATACATACTGTCCCCTTTAATACAACCATGCGAAATAGAATGCAGTGTACTTGAACGGAACAGTCTACTCACTTTATTATTAATTTTCCTTACTGAATGATTCAGAGCAGAAACAGAAATAGCCCCCCGCCACACTTTCCGTGGGATCATATGGGACCATGCAATTGTGCACCCTGGAACTCTTCTCGCCAACCAACTTACCGTGGAAAGCATCGCCTCAAGAAGAAGTCGTCTACCAGTGGTCACCAAATCATTGCCCCCAAGATGTACTATGACTACAGACGGCGGTGACCTTGTCCGCCCTAACAAACCCTCGAAAAATGATCGAAACTGGTCAATACAGAGCCCGCCCTTTCCGTAGAAGGACACACTGTACCCGTATTCCCCAGCCACGTGAATCATGTCACCTGCTTTGAATACGTCCGCGGCACGCCTCACGTATGAGTGGCCCACGACCCACACCTCCTTTTTCACAGCCGGTAATGTCTGACCGCTGGCCCCCCGGTGTCGGGTCGACTGGACAGTCCGCCCGCCTCGTAGGCTTGCGCAACTGAAAACCAAACAAAAACAAGAAGCGTGAGTACATCGTTACAGCTTCACAACATGTGCAACCGCACATACCTCTTATAACAGTTCGAGGACCAACGCCCCACACGTTTTACTTGTTCAACATTCAGACCCCTGGCTGTAGCTTCCGTAGCAGCCCCTATCCGAAAGGAATGGGTCCCAAAGTCGCCGGGGTTCAAGCCCGCGGCAGAAATCGACATCGCAAGCACCCGCTGAAACTGAAACCTCGTCAGTGGGGTGGCGTCAGCGTGTCTTAACAAGGTCCCCCCCCCATGCTGCCACCCTCTGCGCTAAATATGCCTCTACGCACCCAACAGGGCACATGGCAGACCCGGGGATCCTCTGGATGATTACGCAGTCCCCGATTGCATCCTGATCGGATTTGGACTTGACAAACGAGACCGTCATCGTCTCCTCCCTGACCTGAATGTGTTCCCGGCACAGTCCCCCCATCGTATCCTGCTTGTTCTTTGCCACTAATTCGCTTACCCGCATAGCCCCATGGAATGCTAATGCAAATGCGGCTCGGAACAACACTGCTTCGTACTGGGATGAACATGTTACCGGTAGCACGGATAATAACAGGGCCAACCTATCCAGACCTATCGGGTGCCTATCGTCTACTCTGCGACCCTCAAGGCGTTGCCACCCACGTAGCGCTTTCTGCACAACGAAAGACGCTGTCGGGTCCTGGATCCCATGAGCCCTTGCCATGAAGGAAATGGCGGCCCGATGCCTCTGGGCCGTAGCTACTGACTTGCCTGCGTGACGTAAAGAGAGCAGGAATCTCACTACACACTCTTCCAGACCCCAAAGCTCCCTCCCGGCAGTACCCAAAAAGGCCCAATAGGAACGGAACGCCCCTTCATATGCCTTCCTCGTCCTGGGTGCTAAACTCTCTCCCACGAGGTCTTGTAGTTCGGGGCACCGAGAGACCAGAGAGCTTCGGGAAAGGGTGCCGCCACCGGGTCCGCTGTGGGCAGAAAACCCCAGAAGGCCTGCATACGGAAACGAGAGAGCGCATCAGCCGCTTGGTTCATCACCCCCGGCACGTGTCGCGCCCTAAACAGTACATTTAGTTGCATGCACAACAATACAATTTCCTTGAGCAGTCTCAGAATCAATTTGCAACGTGCTGCCTGACTATTGATACACTCAACCACGGTCATGTTATCAGACCAGAACACCACAGAGTGATCCCTAAACCCTTCTGGCCATGTTTTCAAGGCCACCAGAATAGGGAACAGTTCGAGAAAAGCAATGTTACTCGTCAACCCGCACTCATGCCACCATGACGGCCATTTTTGAGCCGACCATTGTGTACCCAATATGGCGCCAAAACCCATACTCCCCGCCGAGTCTGTCCATAGCCCCAACTCCTCGGAAGACACTGCTGGTTTATTCCAGACAATTCGACCATTGAAATCCGCCAGGAATGCAATCCAAATGCGCATGTCCTGGCGAACCTCTGCCGAGAGTCTCGTACGATGATGTCCTTCCTTCAAGCCGACCATGGACTGTGCAATCGAGCGGGAAAAGGGGCGTGCCATCGGCATTACTCTTAGGGCAAAATTCAACTGACCAACCACCTGTTGCAATTGATGCAAGTTCACTTTCGTTGCACGAATACATGTCTCAAGGGATAACCTGAATTTTAACACTTTTTCTTTAGGTAAACGAAAACAACCTTCCACCGAGTCGAGCTCGATCCCCAGAAACTCGATCAAGGTCGAGGGACCCACCGTCTTACCTGGCGCCAATGGCACACCGAATTGATTCATTAGGACACAAAATTCATGTAAGGCCTGTCCACACTCAGAATCCCCGGCTGCCCCCAGAAACAGAAAGTCATCGAGATAGTGCATAACATGTTGAAAACCTGTCTTCCTCGTGAATACCCACTGCAGAAAACAACTGAATTTCTCGAAATAGGCACATGAAATCGAGCATCCCATTGGCATACATTTATCCATGTAATAGCGACCCTGAAACTGAAAACCAAGGAGACGCTGATCGTCTGGGTGTACCGGGAGCAACCGGAACGCTGACTCGATGTCCGATTTGGCCATCAGCGTCCCGGGCCCCAGGCGATTCAACATGGCAACGGCCTCATCGAAAGATGCGTACCGCACCGAACATACTTCCGGGTCTATCGCGTCATTCACGGAAAGACCATGTGGGGCTGACAAATTGTGTATCAGCCGAAACTCACCCGGGTCCTTCTTGGGAACCACCCCTAGAGGAGAACACACAAAATTAGCAACTGGTGGCAAATCGAATGGACCGGCGACACGACCTCGAGTCACCTCTTTCCCAATCTTTACCTGCACCACTGCCGTGTGCTGTAAGACCGACATTTGATTCTTACAGTCCGGTACCCCCTGAAAATCCCCCACTGGGATGCGGAAACCATATGAAAACCCGTTCCGTAACACCCCAGCGGAAGCATGATCTGGGTATTCGCTGAGCCAAGGAATCATTGCCATGGTATCAATCGGGGTCGGTAAAGGCGCCCCTCGGACTATATTAGACCTGTTTGGCGCCTCCCTTACCACCGTTATCACCCGTTTTGGCTCTGCACATGGACTCAGGATGGGATGGCTGCCCGCACCCCCCACACTCATGTCTGAATTTGCATGACCCCTGGGGCCTGGTACATTTGCCCCTGTTAAAATTCCAACAGATCCCCCTTTTACCTGTGTTGCCACTCGGCTTCGTGTGGAACTCGTTACCTGCACCCGTCCGAAAGGGCGTCCCAGAGTTTTGGCGGGAGGATTCCCCCCGTTACTCCCTACTAATGGCACCTTCAACATCCCTGTACTCTCCATTTTTTGCCAAGACACAGAGTCGTAACAATCCCAAGACAACAACGGGTTGTGTTCTTTAGCTTTTCTAAATAGATTATCATAGCAGAACCACTGATTGCCCCCATATGCCACAGAATACTCCATAATACGTGACTGATAAATGGGTAACTCGGTCAACAACTCAGGCCTGCGCTCCCCCATGATGGAAGTAAAAATTCCCCACGCTCTGCCCCAAGTACCAATGGTCTCGTCGACCTTAAAGGCGGCCATTTTTGTGCGCCAAACACTCGGATGCATGAGCTCCTTTTGACTCTTTACATGCTCGATCTCGTAATGGTCGGTAAGCAATGAAAACATGTTTACATATTTATCCGCCCAAATCAATTCCTTGACTTCTAGTGGGACGTGCTGGGCAATCTTCTCCTTTCGAGAAGGTGCAGACTCCCCCCCCGCAATCGGCAATGGCCGCTTACCTGAAGTAGACCCCACGCTTGTCGCCGAACTTGGGCCTGCTGTACTTCCAACCGCCGGGACCTGTGGGGGAACAGAAGATGGCGTCTTCGCAGCCTCCCTAGATTCACGCAGTTGCCTCATCACTGCCCGGACGTCGCCAGCCGTGGCGCCCTCGCTATCGTTTCCCAACCACGCTGCCAATTGCGCCGCTAACTCGGGGGGCATATCCTCCCTGTTCGCAGGGGTGACCACCACAGGGATTGGATTCCCCTCCTTTGGCGCCGGGGTTGGCTCCTCTCGTGGCGCTTCGGGAACCGGGGTCTCCCCCCCAAGTGCTCCCCTTCTGGGCCTCTTGCTCTTTCCACCGGGAATTGTTCCCTGTAAAGGCTGTTTCGGTCCTCCCTCCCCGTCCTTAGCCTCAACCTTTCTCTTTAGATCGGCTATCTCCTTCATGAGTATGCGGAGCATCTCCTCGGTACCGACCCGCTTTCCGACCTTCTTGGGCATTCTTAGACGGGATATCTGTAAGACAAAAAGAGGGATTACAACGCTCAAAATTGCTCTTCGTTCCGTCTCGAGCTCACGTGCAGCGGGGAGGTGCAGCTTCAGAGCACAGGAACAAGAGGATGCTTTCTTGGCTTCCGCTCCTTTTATCCGTCTTCAGGGTGGGCGTGAACCCGCCCCCGCCTGCCTCCGAGGGCGTGGCCGGCCGCGTTGGTGTCTAGGCCAGCCCACTCTAGGGCGGGAAAAAGGCGCGCCCCGGCTACGCCGCTTCGGGCATACCAGCCGAGACTCGCCTCCCGCCCAAGATGGCTTCCCGGGGGGATCGTGGTACTCCACCATACGTTCGGGGGGACCGATTGGTCGCCCCTTTCCATTCTTGTCATTCTTTACTCAAACCAAGACTTTTAACTGGTTCATTTTGGGTCCCTGTGCAATATTAATTTGGATGAAAATGGGAGTTTCTGCCCAAATTGAGATTACATGTTTTGTTGAATTACCTCATTCCTGTGTTATTTACATGCAGAGGAAAGGACAGGCAAAATGTATGTTGGGAAAAGAGGACACAAAGAGGTAAAAGATGCCGTAATGTGTTGTGCAGATTCAAATATCACATGATTTGTTGCATTCCAACCACCCAAACTGATAATTGTGCTGCATTAACAACCCCCAGGAAATACTTCAATGTCTGATATTGGTAATTCCCAGTGCAGTACCAGTAGCATATTTACAACAGGACTCAAAATGTTCCTCTAAATTGTTATGCTGAAAACATGTGTGCCATGAGGTACATTGACCATCTCATTTATTTCAAATATTCACCTATTCTCCTCCTTCTTTATGTGATAACTACCAAGAAGAACCCAAATATCTGCAGTGAAATTAAACTACACACTCTGTATATGGAGACTGCCCCAAAGCTTGGATGAATTGATGAGAAATGTGACATAATTGTCTGCTATAGATAGAATTATTTTCAGACAATTAAAAATGTATCTATTTTCATTCCCTGAATATATATGAATGTCATCACACTCTTAAATATGGCAGAAAACTATACATAAATATTACATTCATTAGGGGTTTGAACTCTTATAATTTGAGTGCCTGTGGTGATAGGTAAGTGTGTTCTGCCTTATGCCCTATATAATTCTCCCAGGGGGCTATCTGTTTTGGGTATCCCATTGCCAATTGATTCTCATCTACTGTGATCATCCATTTTCAGGAGCAAACTATAGTGTTTTATCAGATTATACATAACACATCATATTTAGCTGCACTGCTGGGCGAGGGGTGTGGTTTGTACAAAAGAAAGAAAAATATCATATTTTGCTACATCTTCTTAAAAGCAATTAGTGAGACAGCAAGGAAAAGCAATTGTCAATGTATTACATGTTCAAATTCATGCAAAGTTAATATTACATTGGCAATAAGGTTCTACAAATGCAGCCTATAGGTAAAACAAAATGTGAAACTGGTTTAAAGAGACTTATTAGCAACAAGTAATCTCCGCTATTAACGGAAGTGTCATATAGCCAGTTCCCTTTCATTTTGTGAGTTCAGTTAAGTTTGGAATCAATTATACCATTAAATGATACAGAATGTGCTGTTGTTTTAATCTTCAAGTCCTATTGTTTAAATTTCTGTTTGTGCAGAATGAGTTGTGTGAGGGCTTTTAGTGATGATTTTTTGTTTAAGTCCATTTTGTGCTGTAACCAACAGACTCTGTCAAATAATGTTTTAGGTGTCCAACAAATTGGAAAATTTACACTATCACCATAGCAATTTTTAATCTGTACATGGAAAATCCTACCGTAACCTACACAAAATGATACCCTAATATATAAAAAAGAGTGAAAATCTGTAACTTGATAATGTCAGGAAAACTATGTCTCCTTACGTTTATTTTTGAAGACCCATGAAGCTCTAATGATATCTGGAGTCATCACTAAATATAGCTTAGTTGCAATTGCCACTGCTTCCCTCTCTCTCTCCTCCACAGTTTGCTTAAACACAAAAATGCTTCAGAGCTTAAATTTTTATTAAAATTCAAATAGGCTAAACACTATTTGATGAGTTTGTGTTCAACGTGACGTTTTAGTGTCCCTTGAAATTACACCCAAGTCACTTTGAGGTATATGCGTTAGTTCTGTTAAGCTTTTGAGAATGCTGTTTTTACCTTAGTTCACACTTTGCTGAAATCTTTTCACCTATCACATTTTAAATAAAATAAATTAGTCTCAAATTTGTATTACTTTACAGGGAGGTAGCATAGCAAAAAACGCAAATTTATGACATCTCTGTTATCTGCAGTTAACAACTCAGCTTTTCATAATTCTGGGTTAGATACATTTAGTCAAATTAAATTTGGTGGTACTACCAGCTGCTTTTTTTAGGAATGGCACGAATATGGTATTACACACTGTACAAAAGATATATAATCATTGCTAGCAGTAGTACTAATAATAAAAATAATAGGAAGAAGCAGAAGAATATCCACGCAATGTGTTAGAATATATTCTGATGATAGTGATAAGTAATTTAGTTACACCATATTGCTCTGCAGTGGACATACGGTTCAGTATATGAAGCACCAAAATGATTGACACTGGCACTAACAGAGATCGTTATTGAAAGACTCAAGTGTTCAGCTTTTTCAAAGTTCAAGTAATTTTAATATGCTTTAATGTGGCCTATCAATGAATTGTGTGATTCTATATTTTTGTACTAAAGTACTATTACCTCTTAACAGTTTCAGCTGTTTGGGCAGACTTACACTGAAAAGGTTACTTGGTCATGATGCATGCCATAACGCATGCCTGCCAAATTTGTCAAGAGATCTTAATGCGTTTTTCTAAAAATAAAAGCATCAGAAAAAAATTCGATTTGGGAGGTTTGTGTTTACAGTACTCCTTTCCTGAGTGGCATGTACATCCTTTGTGCTCTTCTGGCAGCAGGAGACTCTATTTGTGTGTCAGTGGATGCTTTCTTGACTATTTTTACCAGACTTCAGTATGTAAATTGAGGCAATATATGTATCTGTACGTGTAAAAATAAAAAGTTTTAGAACAGGCTTAGTTGATAATTCCTAGGAATATCATGAACTAAATCAAATGATAGGAGATTCAATACTCCAATTTATCGTAAAGTAAAAGCAGACATTTCCAAATCTACTCAGTCTAGAATCCAGTGTTAACCTGCAGAAAAACAACAGTCACCCATCCCCTCTCAACCACCCTGAATAAAAGACTTCTTGAAGATTGATTCATGTTGACCCATTCTCCAAGTTACACTAAAACCATGTTGAGCACAGAGTGTCAGGCTTATGTTGCATTTGGAATTCCCTCCCCATCTCCATCCATAGTCTACGGCTTTATTTGCCCTTCCGTAAAGCGATTAAAAGTTTTTGTTCCCTTCGTTATAAGTTGTTCGTTGTACTAATCTGGTTTCAGCGCCAGGAGACCCTTTTGCTGGGGCAGCCGTGCGCTTTACAAATCCGCCTAACATAATATAACATAACATTGTTGGGCGATCAACTGCAATTTTTTATAATTATATCTTTCCAATATTTCCTAAATGTAGAACTTTATTTAGCCCCACAGTTGGCACAGTTGAATTTCTAAGATCATTATGTAATGTCTATTCAACTGTTGAAAAGACTGTATTTGTGTGTAAATCTGCATAATATCATTGGCAACTAAATTAACTCATTTGATAATGTGCTGAAAATATATACTTGTGTATTTTAACTGCATACTGCACAAGGAATGACAACCATTCAAATTGTAGTCTTGAAGATTACTCAAAGATTAAATTTAACAAAAATGTTCTGTCTATCAATTTTCATAAGATTTTCACCAGGCATGTTTTTGATCACAGCAGTTTTCATAAATTCAGTCTGTCTCATGTGTCTAGATTTGATTCAACAATAACAAATGTTTATTATTAATACTGAATTAATACTGAATTATCTAATGGAATTAAAGGAGATTAACATACATGTTTGATAACTGATTAATAGTAAAATGTATTTAATTATTTATAAAGTGTTCATGATAGTGTAATGTTTTAAAAAGATAATCAGCTCATCTTCCCATAAACCTATTATGCTGAAGCCACTCCTAAACTAATAACCCTATTATGCTAAAGCCACAACTTTAACACAAATTCATCCTGGAAATCTTGTAAGAACGTTTAACCGCCCTTCAATTTTAAGAGGCTGTTATAGAGAAATCAATGATTAGAATTCTTTCACCTCAAAATGGCAGATATCACTAACAACAGCTATTCTCTTGCTTCCCATTAGATGACCATTCTAGAATAAGACTGAAAGTTGAAAATAGCCACGACAATTCTGATTACATCAACGCAAGCCCAATTGTAAGTATCAGTGCCTAATGAGATGCTATTGACTCCCTATGGTTAATGATGTTAACTTGTGCTGTACCACTGTCTCTTCTCTAACATTTTAAAACCGGGACAAAGGAATTCTGTGCTTATTGTTGGATTTATTTAGCTTACTCTTCCATGGCACTTTTAACTGCTTTGCCAACTAAATTCATGTGTTTATTTGTTCATCTACAAAAATGTTGCAAAGGTGCATTCAATGGAATGTAGAAATGTATACCACTGTATAGAAAATTATATTGTTTTGATCCTGCAGAGAGGGCTATAATTGTGTTTTATTTAGCTTGTATTTTTTTAACAACCAATAAATACTACATTTACATTTCTAAAGTCCGTTCACTGGCCTTTTGATGAGATCAGGCCCAAAAACACTATTTTAGCAAATAATACCTAGGCAGTTCCTCTAATGTATTTGAGGCTAAAGCTGTCGTGCTAAAATCTCTGAGACAGTTTGGAAAAGAGCAGCTTAATGCAAGGGGGAGGACTCTGTGGATAGAGCAAGCCAGTACCTCATGCTACAGTTAGCACAGTTTTGCTTTAGTTCAAACTAGATAGAAAACACAGTGTGAAATATTTGCTTGAATTCTCACTCATGAAAGCAAGGCCTCCATTGTAGCTGGGCTGCAGCTGGGTAGCTCCTTACCAGAGCAGTGGTGAGTGGAGACATTTGGGCCAGATTCTCAAATCCATTTTTGGGTTCAAATCCACTTTTTTGTGATTCAGAAAAAATGCATTTACTCTCTTAAAAAGATGTATTCACACATACCTGCTTGTATGATTTAATCAGATACGATAAAGAAAGTGGGAGGTTGACAGTCGAATGTCCTGGTATATTTGTAAACACCCTTAAACCTCTAAATCTGAGAGCACAAACAAATCTTTTCATGACCTCAGCCCTCCATGGCCCCATCAGAAATGTACTCTTGTAAAGGCCAAAGTAAATACATATTAATAGTGGAAGGTAGGGAACACCCCCAAAACCTATGTGGGTATATAGGAGGTTGGTGTTCCACAGGAAAAAAATATTTTCTTAATAGAAAAATATGCAAATATGTAAAGTTCTAAAGTGCTATTGGAATGTTATGAGGTATTTAAACATGCATAAATGTACACCAGGCATATTTTTGCATCCAAAAATAACTTATCACGTGACATCTCCACAACATCAGCTGTGAAACTGTGACTGTCCACAACTACTCAATAGTATTGTGTAATTTCCCAAAAGTTGGATTTGCCTCAAATGTACGTGTAAGCTTATGGGGGTAAATATCCAACCTTTTTAGCATTGACCTTCAGCCTCTGGGGGCCTGGGGGGAATCGCTCAAGTATGAAATCTGGCAAAATGAGCAAGCAAGCTTGCTCCACAAAGGATTGCTTAGCTGGCAAAGACGTTTCTGCTGCCTACAGTTTTCATAATTTCCCCACCTACGTTTAAGACTATGGGTTTACACACAACCTCAAAAGTGCCAAAGTGAAGAGACATGTATAGTTACTAATTGCTAGGTTATCTATTTTTTCCAACATCTATCTCTGCTGAACCCCAGCCAATTTTAAAAATTTACAGTGTTTTCTTAAAGAGTAGGCCATCTTTTTTTCTCTACCTGGAATTGCACAAAACAGCACTTAATAAGTCTGCAGCAAACAATGAAGTGAAAGGCTTTCAATTACAGCACAATGAGATCCTGGCTTTGATGGACACAGACATCTCTGTTAATTACAACAGTTTTGTTGTGCTTAGTTCTCCTTAAATTTCAGGAAACTCCTCCAGTGACAAATAATGTGGAATTGCCAATTTTAAATCCCAGGTCATGAATGTAAATTATAATTGTGTTTTCCGTCAAGCAAAATACTGTCTGCTGCCTCTAATACAGGCTTGTCCGATACTGGTGAGAACATAATGACGAGTAAAATTATAAAACAGTGGTAATTGTAGGACTGCTCAGTTCTAATCAAGCCCACACAGGAGCCCATAATACTTATTTTGAACATTTATTTCTAGGAGATGTGCCAGATACAATTTTAGTGTTTTAAAGATTGTAGATGTCATTGTGGACGAACGGTTCGTAAGACAGATACATTTTTCTCCAACTTATTTTTACACCATATAGTAGACATTGTTTATAGGCCGCATACCAAATGCATGGTTATAAAATATGAATAGACATTCATTAAGTTATGTGAAAATGTATCAGTCCAAATTGCAGATAGAGTATTTTGCTAATTTCTTTAAACGATTAAAGCACAAATACTTCTTGTTGTAGACAATATCAATTGTTCATGACACATGTTATATACCAATATTATAAAAGAAAAAAGCATGCTTTGCCTTTGCTAAATTTTAAATGCCACTGGAAGACCACACTCACACTAACATTCCTTCATACATAACACAAATCACGAAAATTAAAAATGTACTTTTTGAACTGGGCTGTAATAGACCTTCTTCTCCCACTTTCACAGGGACACCATTTATTAAAAACTGTCCACTGAGCGAATTGCAAAACATAGTGCAGAATATTTTTTGTGCTGTATCAGAGACTCTAATTGGTTTGACCAGAACATCCACCTGCACTGTGCCTTATTATTCAATGCATGGGGGAATGGTTGTGTATCTGCTTGTTGTTGCCCTGACGCATATTCTGCAAGGTGATGTACCAATGCACTTAGACATACAGTAGCCACTGAGGCAAACTTAGGCTCACTGTGGCAGGAGGCCAAAGCCCCTCCTCAATAGGGAGGGGAAATTATCTAATCTTTCACCCAGACTGCGTCCGGAAGTCAGTGGTCAGTGAATCAATAAATGCAATAATCCAGCAAGTTGAATAAGGCAATACTACTAACTGAAAAGGAGCCTGCTCTGCTGCAACAGCCAGCCAACATCAATTGGGAGATAGAAGGATTCTGCAAAGCAAATAACTACTTCAGAAATGTCCAGTTGTTATTTAGGCACCCATCTTTAGTTAAGCAGCACTTGTGTAGGGAACATTGTCACACCTGCTCATGTCATGCCATAGGCTGTCACTGGTGCAGCAGGTAGTGTGGCACTGGGGCCCATTTGTATGAAAGGCCCACTCTACCAGCTGCTTGAGTCATAACTGCCTAGTTTGAACCTAATTATGACCGTCTTCTGCTACTAAATCAAAAGGATGGGTACCCTTTTTCCATATTTACACTAAGATCCATGGCATCCTTGCTGCACCACTGTCTCACATGACTGAATTTAATATGTCAAGGAAACCAAACCTCAGTCTCTCCGTGAATGCCTTTGTTCTGTTTGTCAGCAGTGCCTCAAGGCAGTCACTGAAGTGTGATACTTATAACCATTCACTCATAGCATGTTTGAGACGCAACTCATCAGAATATTAGAATCAAGAGCCACATGGACCCTTGGTAGACGTCAAATGAAAATTGGCCCTATTGGACAATTGTGGTGTTCTGTAAACAGGTGATGATGCAGGATTCTGTAACCACTGCATTACCCCTCAAATGAAGGATTCTGTTAGAAGAGACAGAGAGAAGCAGACCTGTTTGTGGCTGCCAGTGTGGCCAGTGTGGTTATATCCTTTGATGCTGTACACTCAATAAAGACACTTTGAACATCTTGAAGCTACGGAAATAAACATTATTGGACTTTCCCATTTGGCGACAAGCGACGTGTTTGCGTAAATTTCACAGCAACTCAAGACATCAACACCATTGAGGCACCCCATTTGACATACCCCACAGGGCCCCAGCTCAAGTGGCAAAACAGTTTGGTGGAAGCAACAACAATAAAAAAAGGTACTTTTACTCTTCATAGAGGCCTTGAGGGTGCATGGGAGGCAGAAGCGGGCAATGGCTCTAAGGGGCTCAAGACGGCAGTTGCGGTGCGAGAGGTGTACCAGCATAGTGTACTGGTGTCACAAGCATCATTTCTTCCTGGCTGCAAATTCATCTGCCTCACTGTCGGTCTCACTGCAGCTGCGCTCTGTTCCTTAGCATCAGCAAAGGAATCCTCAGTAAGCGTTAGTGTGGAAGGCACGTTACGCTCTAACAGCGTGCCTTGGTGCGCGGGGGCATGGTTGCTTGGCAAATCTGACAGAAGCTTCATGACGCATCTGTGTGCACAGGGCATTAGGTTCTGACTGCGCTGACCATAAACCCATGTTAGGTGCCCCCCTTTGCCCTGTTGCTTAATTGAAATTCTTAAAGGCTGTCCTGGTTATGTGACTGCCTTCTCCAGTTCTTTGGTGTTCCTTTTGGAAAGGTGCCAGTTTGATCGAACTGGTTGCGGTAAAATCTATGTTTTCTCTGCAAATGTTTGAAGTAAAGTCTGCATTTTCTTTGCATACTACAGCAGTGTTTCCTGGATCATTTGACCCTCCTGCAGCACCCTCAATTATTACATTAGCACTTTGCATGTGTTTGGTACTGCCTGCGGCTCTTTCTGTCTTGTGCATACTTTTGGTGCCCTTATGACAATATCTCGGGTATTGTGTCGGATACCAGTGGGTTCTAAGTTCAACCTCATTGTACCTTTTGCTTCCATTTGCTCTCTATTATTTCCTCCTGTGTGCCCTGCAGAACATCACCATACCCCCATTCTTTTTAGTATCACCTGGTGATCCACCAATAGAGGCTTTTTTATTAAAGCAATATTTAAGGCTGGAGTTATATAAACATTTATGCAAAAAATCACTTAAACACACAGTACGTCAAAAGCCTTTACATACACTCTGTATTTGCACCGTGTTATTGCCTTTCCTACATGTTGTGACAATTGTATGGGTTTATTGCCTCCTTTGATAGTGTATCTCTCGCCATTACAAATGTAGACACATTGGGCTGCTAGTCTAATACCTTTAGAAAAAAATATTTGCTCCAGCATGACCAATCCAGACAGTCACTAAATTATGAACACTTCAAGAGTACGAGTGTGATGTTACATATCAAAGCTTTCAAATACTGGCAGTAAGTGAATGGAGTGTATTAGTAGACAGAAGTATTATGTTGGGCTATTTGAGGAGACCAAAATAGATTAGGATTAGCCTGGTGATAAATACAATTAGAACGTAAAGGATCTAGATGCATGAAATGCCATACTTACTGCATGATAGTCATGGGTGTGAGTCTTGGAAACCAATTCACAGAATGTCCTTTTTTCAAAATTAGGTTTTGCATGCTTTTTTTTAAGGTGTAAATGCAATGGTTGCAGGTCTTACCTTCAGAAACATTTTAATCAGAGGTATTCATTTCAGTGCTTTACTTCAGGAGACAATTTGGATTTATATATTTTAGACTATTAACAATTAATTTGCTGCGCCTACACCACCCCTTCACTAAATGCATCGTTGACCTTCTCACACCCCCTAAACACCATCCATCCTTGCCCCTAAAACTGTGCACCACGCATGAACTACATCCATTTCTGACCCCTATACTCCACCAATCCCTGAACCCTAAAACCACTTTCTACCCCTAAACTATGTTCATCTCTGAACCCTAAAGATCCTCACTACACCTAAACTACACTAAATCCTGATCCTTTAAGTATGTCCAGCCTTGAACCTTAACATCCTCACTACCCCTAATGTCCATCCATTCTGGAACCCTAAACACTTCTCTCTGCACATAAATCCCACCCATCAATAAACCCTTATATCCCTTAAACTCCACCTCCCTGAGTCCTAAAACAAACCTCTCACCACCACTGAATACCACCCATTCCTGACCCCTAAAATCCCCTTACCACCCTTAATATCCACCCATCCTGAACTCTAAAAACAACTTTCTTACTCTAAACTGCACCCCTCATTGAAACCTTGAAACCCCTCACCATCTCATCCATTCCTGAACCCTAAAACTCTTTCTGCCCATAAACTCCTTCCATCCCTGACCCCTAAAATCCCTTACCGCCTTAAAATCCCACCCATTTGCGAACCATAAAAACCCCTTACCATTTCTAAACTCTACCATCACTGAACCCTTAAACCTTTCTCCATCCCCAAACTCTATTCATTCGTAAACCCTAAAAAACCTTTACCTCCCCTAAACTCTACCCATTCCTGGTCCCTAAAAAAGGACCACAAAACGTAGTCAACACGATTGGCTCCTGCTTGCTGCTGTTCGTGTTTTGTTGTATCTAACGCTATTTTCGTAGCTTACAATGAATCCTCTGGTCCATTTAGGATGCAAGACTGCATTTTGCGCTAAGAAAACAACGCTAAATGCTGGGTCACAATCCTAGTATAATGCTACACAATTTCACAAAATGTAGCTCTAATTTTGCTTAATTATGCTACAGCAAATTACATAACTTAAGCCCACCACTAATTATATTCAATATTTTTTTTATATACTGGATAGTTGAATTTTGTCAAGTATCCATCCCTCTGGATAATCTGGATATAATAAGTGCCCCAAAACTGGAAATGAGTATCTTGACATCTACCCTTTACCAAAAGAATTTGAATATCATGCAGCCTGGCCACCAGTAATATTCTTTACAATCTAGTAAAGTTAGTACAGATGATTTGATCACTCAATATAATATTTGTCTGGAGCTTCTGATGCTTTTATTCTGCCTGATAAATTGGCCAATTCTTTCTTCAAAGCATTTACAAAATTTACCCAGTATTTGGATGAGGACATCTGGGTTTAGTTATGCAAATCACTGTAATTGCAAATTAGTGAAAGTGGCACATTTTGATTCCAATGTAATTATTTTTTGATTTGTGAAGATTAATTTTTTTCATAAGTGGCAGAATATAGCTCTGCACATTTTCAAGTTATGTTCACCCCTCAGTTTTTGATTTCATCAACAGTTTCTATGCCTCCTATTGAGTGTTCTTCCGTCTCTTTAGCTGTGTTCCATGCCAATTTTTTTCCTTTTGTACTTTGATTTTGTACCCTGAAAAGGAACAAAAACATTTAAAGTTGACAAATAAACTTTTAATTTCGTATTGGTTACTAGTTAAAACTAGAAGAGTGTCAGTAAATAATTTCACTCTATTATTCATAATATCAGATTTGTGCCCAGGTATTGACTCATTTATTCACAGTGAATCAGCAAGGGATTCAGTAAACAAAGCAAACAGTAAAGGGAACACGGTACACCTTTACTGTGGTGTTTTCTCATGACAAAGATAAAGAAAAGATAATTTTATCGATTTCAATAAAAGCTTCCATATGTCCATGGAAAAACCATCTGAGTCTAGTGTGTTACAGTTTGTCGCATCTTACAAAATCTTCTCTAGCACTGATATTTTCGACATTGCATGTTTGTGATTTCCTAATAGCAAATTTTAGCGATTTGCTATTAGGAAATCACAAACGGCGATGTACAACAGTGTGTTTAACACTGTTAGCAATTTGTAGGGGCTCACAAAGAGACCTGCCTCATCAGTATTCATGAGGCAGGTCACAATTTGCGGCTCATTGTGAATGGCCACAATCACAGGGATGGTGGCCTCCTTGGGTCAGCAGACCACCATGTCAAAATTGATTTTTTGTAAAACAGGAAAACAGGATGCATTTCAAAAATAAAAATGAAAAGCTAACTTTTAATTTCTTTAAAGTAGGCAGTGGTCTGTGGGACCACTGCCTGCTTCTATAAGAAACTGGTGCCCATATTCACAAAGGGGAGGGGGGGCCTTGGCACTCCTTCCAGTTTGTGAATAGGTTGCCACCAACTTGAAGTTGATGGTAACTGCGAATGTTTTGAACCCACATTCCCAGTCGCACAACATTCATACACGGCCCTCCCTAATACCGAATCGCAAAAGCTAAATGCGATTTGGTAAGAAGTTACTGAGTCGCATTTTGCCTTCTGTATGCCCGTTTCTGACCTGTAAAATGCTTTGTACATCTGGCCCTAAATCCTCTTATTTAACCAAAAATAGAGTAGGTATCTCAGCTTATTCAACAAGGTTTCAGTTAATATTTATCAGTATTCATCAGTTCTGCATAAAGTGACTAAAAAACCTGTGAAAGCTCCCTGTGTGCCAATGACAGCCGCAAACATAATTTTATTGTTGTTTCTTTTAGCTTTTACTTGCCATGCTAACATTCTGCTACTATTCTCTTCATACTATCAAAAACATAGTCAAAAAAATATTTTTTAATGCACAAATTAATCAGCTCTCATTTGAAAACCAGTTCAAATGCACTGCTTGGCCTGTTGTGGGCACTATTCACAAACACTTTGTTCACAGCAGTCATACAACACATGCCTCATATATTCCCATGTCAACACTACTCCTTCCAAAGCTCATCTAATTACTACAGTTCAACACCTTATGGACACCACCCAGCTCATCGTAGGTATTTTACATCTATGTATTTGGTATATATCAACACCGTTATTTTTGTCCCCCTTCTTCTCTTCTCGCATAGTGTGTGTCTGCACTCAAAATCACTTTTAATATAGATATCCTACTTTTCAAAAAGATTCCATACATCTTCACATATTTGATCACCTTATTCGATTTCATCAGAAATCATAAAAGTATACATATTATAAAAACAGTCTGCACTAACAATTATTACTTTCTTAAAATCATTGCATGAAATTGAAAAAACATTCTAGACGGTAAAACTTTATATAAGTAACTTGCAACACAATAGCATATTGACGGAGATCATAAAGTTTGCAAGTACAGTAGAGCTGGATGCCATTGTTTAAAATTAAGGTTGCATAAAATCGGTACAATATAGCTTTTCTTCAGGTCCTTAATTTTTTTAATAAAAAAACAAAGTATGTAGGGTACTTTGAGATGAAGTTTTGTTTGAAAGATTTTTTAACTAAGATTCTGATTCGGGAAGGAAACTAAGTGGTTAAACATATCCTATTGGAAGTGGGTCAAGATAAATTTGTGTTGGGTGTTATAAACAAACCTTAGATACGGTTGCAAGGAAAAGGTGAAGAGTGACAATTGGTTCTTAGGTACACTTGGTTTAGTGAGTTCAGTTGAGAGGCTAGCTTTCTCAAAAAGTGAAAACACACATCTTAGAAAATCTTTCCTTGATACGCCTAATGCGATCTAGTGCGCGCAACAAAATTTGTTTTATTTATTCTTATGTTTACTTACCTGTATTTGGCCGTATTCCACAGTTTATTACCCCCCACCCTGCCCCTTCCCACCCCACGTCACCACCCGGCAGCACTCCCACCACTGACCGCTACTGCACAGGCGGCTACTCAAAGTAGCTTCGTGGTTACGATCATGTTCCATACACACTCCCCCATGGTACCTCCGGCTAGTCTTGGCCCTGCTGCTCCATGTCTGCACCCCTATTATCTGATGCTGTCCATAATTATGTTTTCTGCACAACAGAGAGTGCCTAGAATATAATAATTGTGATCAGCTTCTGAGTTCTCATTAAATTGAAGACACATTTGCAGCACGGCGCCCATTAAGATTTTTACCACGTTTCAAACTGCAGCTTTGTGACAGGCGCTGATTAGCAATGAAATGGCAAGAGTGGGTCTTTCTGATTAATCAGAGCGCTTGAGTGTTTAGAAGTCTTTTAAAATGGCAGCAGTACTTTAATCATTGCGGCTCATCCGAGTCCTTGTCTTTTGATAAAAAAAACACAGGTGGTTATTTTAAAAGGTACGCATTAGCCATCTTTGTCATTTTAAATATTCTGCTCAGGATTGTGAATAACAATATTAATGCATGTTTTTAAATTATAAACATGTTTTATGATTGCCTCGGATGCACACTCCCATTGCAAAAGGGCGATTTTTAGAATTGCGCATTGGCGGTGTCTTTCCAATATACAAATTTAAACCAGAGTGACTTAGGGAAATTAATCAGTATATACTAGCTGTTTCTTGAAATTAATGGTTTGCAGTAAATTAATCAAGGCTACCAAAGGGAAAGAAAACATGTTTTTCTTGGTTTCCTTGTTCTACCAACTCAACTAAGGATGCACTCATTTTTACCTATGTATATGCAGTAGGGTAAAATAAAATGCCTATTTCGGAAAGGTTGAGATTTGCTCCCTCCCGGAGATCATGGCTGTTGCCTCTTCTTTACGAATGGACTGGCCTTACTGATAATGTTCCTTCCTCACTTTATCCTCCATTTTACATGAGTTTGGATACCAGGAGAGCAACAGGACATTCTTACGGCCAGCGTACTCATCTGCTTTTCAGATGGTTTCATGAATGAATGAAGGAATAGTTTCTTTATTTAAACCAGATTTCAATTTTTGTCTCCTCTTCAGTAACATCGTTTTTGGTTATCTTGATCAATATTTCTAGGTTTCTATGTCAATAGCTTTAATATAACTGATAACATGGTTCAGACAGAGGTTACAGCTAATTTGCCTTCCATCCTCCTGATATAAGACAAGAAGTTCAGGAACACAGGTTCAAATCTCATCAGGGCCATCTTGATATGTCATCCTTCTGATGTTAGTAGATGTTGTGTCCTTGTCTTAAGTGCTATGTCAAATAGTTTTTATTATTTCTACTTTGTGGATAATTTCTCTAATTTGGCAAACGGTCAGCTCCATCCACAGAGAGTTATCTATCTGTTTGTCATGCCTTATCTTGCAGGTAGTACATTCATCTGCATGTTTGCACTGAAGCAAATAACCACTTATTTGTGTGAATGAAATATGAAACATAGCTTTATATATATATATACTACATATAGGCCGTGATTTGATCACAGGTTTAAAAAAAGCATGCAGTATTTATTACATGCTAAATACTGCATGTCTGTGGTCAACATGTGCTATTTGTTGTATATACTATTTACAGCATATGATATTTACCACGTGCGAAGAATAATTAATGTTCTAAATTAAACACAATTACAATATGAGCGATCACTAAAAACTGGTGCAAAATACTACCTTAAAGTATCTCCAGTAGATAGTAGGTAATAAATGTTCCTGAAAATATAGGAGGCAAAAAAAAGCTGTAAATAAATCACAAATATTAAGAACATGCGGTAGAATGGGACATAGCACACTGGGATGTGTGACATGTTATGTTTTCACTTTTATCTGCGCCAAGACACAGAGCCTGTAATGGTTTTCTTGCATTTTCTTAGTTAGGGGTTGCTTAGGGTGGCACAATTTGTGCTGCTGCCTTTAGGGACTCTCTATAGTACCTCAAGCCCTATGTACCAGTTGTACCATTTAATAGGGACTTACTGAGGGTGCTAAAGGGTTTCCCTATTGGATAAGCAATGGTACATATATAGGGAAAGAACAGTGGTACAGTGAACCTGGTTAGCAGGGACCCAGTAGTACGCTTCAGTCAAAGTTGCATAAAAAAACAGGCAAAAAGTGGGTGGGTACTGCAACAAAACTCAGTTTCCTACAGTGATCCAATGCCATTCCACCTTCCTGAAAATGCTGGCAGTGCTAGAATTATTTGCAACAGACACCACACAATGGACCGTAGGACTGGAGCATGCAATTCCTAGCCATCCTTCAAAAAATGCTCTGCTAAGTGATGAACGTTTAGCAGAGAGTTAGTGGTCAGTATCCACAGTTCCCCTGGGACACCCACACAACAAGTACCCGCAAAGCAAACTCCTGTCCTACAGTGGTGTTGTCTGACTTCATGGGGTCAGTTTTTAGCACTCATGTAAACCTGGTGGGCTCACAAATAGGAAAAAAGTGAGCTGCAACCATAAAAATGAGGCACACTAATAATATTTATATGTGGTGTGATGCGGATTTATATATACTGAACTGCTCTGTTATGTGCTCTAGATCAAACCGCAATGTTGTGAGAAGCAGCACTAGCAATTTTGTGGTGACACAACACCCTCAATATACTGGGCAGCCAATCAACCCTTCTTCATCAAGATGGCAATGCATTATGATTGTTGTAGTTCAATCTCAACAGATTCCATTACTACTTTTAGAGGGCTCCTAGCTCCTATGGCAGCACATATATAGATCAATGTGAATATGCGCAACAAATTACATGAGTTATTACTCACAGCCAAGCCAACTTTTTAACAAGCATATGTCTGTCCATCATAGCTATCATGTCCCTTACCTTGGATTCCTCTAACCTTGAGATCTTTCGTGTCATGCACTCCCGACATGTTCAGAGTGCTCATACCTTTTCTGTCCCACTGTAAAGTAGAGCTGAAGTGGAGAACCACCAACAGTACCAGGCTTTCGCACTTGTGCATGACAACTGGCTTAAGTAGATAGTATTGCAAGTTTTGGAAACTGTTTTAATGTTCTCAACATCTTGTAGATATGTTGATATGGTATTGATTTTGTCTGTTATCTGCTACGGCAGGCACATCTTGTTTATTTTTTACAGCATCTTCAGCATGAAATGGAATATTAAATGGTTATGTTATCTTACCAGATTATTTGCCAAGAATTGCAACTCAGGCACAATAAACGTGTACTTCTTACTCTTCCAGCGTCCATGATGGAAGAGTTTGGAAGGCTTAACTTGTAATAATGAGTCCTATCAGAGGATACCAATGGATTCTGTTTGTCTTGTTTTAAAGTGCACAAAAAATAAATACCTGGACATGCCCACTCAGGAACAGGTTGTTGGTGTGCTTTGGGAGTGTCCTGATGCCCTTCTTTCTTGAGGAGTTTGCTGTTTCTGCTCTCTAGTGATTAATCTTCAGGGTCTTCAATGCTTAAAAACGGGCTGTTCCTGATGTTTTGGCTATGTGCTATTTATCTGGTGCAGTATTTATCACACCTGGCTAAAAAACACACTTTTAACATTTAGCACATGTGGTAAATATTGAGTCCATAGTACATAGTAAAAATTCATGATCGTGTTGTTTAACACTTTGGCTATTTACCAAAGCCTGTGGAATTGGTATTTACTGATTGTGCAAGTTTAACTTTGTTTTTTACCCCCAAAATCATAATTTAGGGCAAAGTGGTGCATTTTAATTGTACTGCTGTGCAGTAGATACATTTATCTTTTTCCGTTCTTTTCAAGGACTGATGACATTATTGCATGCTTTTCCACCATAACTTTAATAAAATACAAGTAGGATTATTTGTATCAGTTAATTTCGGATAAAATACACTGACTACTTCTTTATTGGTTTATTTTTTTCTAAGCTTGGTCTTAACTGCCAGTAAAAATGTAACTTTGCTCCTGGTAGAAACTGAAATCCAGTGAGCATGAGGTTCCATACAGATTTAATCCATTTCCATTAAATGGTGAAGCATTTCCATTCACCCGCCCCTTGGTACATTCATTCCTTTAAGAATGAGGAAATATCCTGTCACATATTTAATGCGGTTTTTATGTAGAAAGTTTTGGGCTAACACATTGGCCTGACTGCCAACATCTTAAAATACAGTCCAGATTAGACTCTGTTCTGAGAGGTTTGCTCATAGCATGGAATTTGATCTCTAACCGTCTATGAACCAGATTACAGTTGTGTATAAAATGTGCATGCGCTAAGAAGCACCGCCAGATGATTCTTTGAATTTCCGATTTGTACCCGGATTCCTACTCTTGCAGTGCTAAAGCTGTAAAATAGCAGTTCTTCTGTCTTCTTTAAATCATAATTTTCGTGTGATTCGTACCGTCATGAGGATTCAGAGGTAGAAAACCTACACATTTTTCTCTTTAATCAGTCACCTTTTGGCACTGAAATTTGTATTTCCATGCCAGCGCGTGACTGTTTGACAAAATTCTCTTAAGAACTCCGAGTTTCATTGCAAAATCCATAAAAGAGTCACATTTTAGATGAAATTTGTGATTTGAATCCTGAAGTGCAATGAATTCTTTGCAAACCGAACA
This sequence comes from Lissotriton vulgaris, assembly GCF_964263255.1. NCBI lineage: Eukaryota > Metazoa > Chordata > Amphibia > Caudata > Salamandridae > Lissotriton > Lissotriton vulgaris. The sequence continues at coordinate 664,692,461 of NC_141698.1, read as the reverse complement.
CTAGAACAGTCGAAAGGCAGAAACATTTTTTTCCTCGCCGAGGTTTTTGCAACAGGGAATGTGTTGGTAGACCTGGAACATTTTGTACACTATTGTAACTGCAGAAAAAATGTTATAGATCCATTCCTTGCTGTGTGCACTCATTTGAACACATTAAGTTAACCGGCCTCTGGTTGCTGGGGTTCTCCATTAAAAATAAGTCTGAATCTTAATTTTATATAGACTTGTATGTCAGACCAATAAAGAATTGACCCACATTTGCTATATTTTTGTCACAGTTCCAGAACAGACAGAGAATGCACAATTTAAGAGCTTGCATTTCACATGTGATAGTCCGAAATATCGTCTGACATAAATATTGTGTCCTAAACATTGTTTACAAAAATAATGTTCCATTGGACGTAAATTGTCTACTATCAACACCAAGCGGGCTATATTTTTGTAAATGATACACAAAATGTATTTCAAACAATGCTCTGACACCTGTATTATGCCATCACATCCAGGCTTCAAAGTCTGCTTGATGCTGATCATCATAAGGCCATTGTTTGTGCTGCATGCCACTTCATGGTACAGAAGGGATGAACGGAGTGTTTTCGAGGAGATTGCATAGCCGTCGTCTGGAGATGGTCTATGATTTTTGCACGCATCCATTGCAAAATTGTCTATAGCTGTCCTTATGCTTACTTTCCATGCCAGAGTTAGTGAAATCTAATCTCTCCTCTTTTTCTCCTCTGCATAGATGGATCATGACCCTAGGAATCCAGCATATATTGCTACACAAGGCCCACTTCCTGCGACTGTTGCAGACTTCTGGCAGGTAATGTGACATCTTATGATAAAAATATTTATAATAAAATTCAACAGTTTTAATATTTTGCACACCAAACCTACCATACAAATTTATTAGAAGAACACAGTACTATTAGGATGATAAGAATACCCTGAAAAGTCTCTGTAGCCAATGACCTTGCATAGCAAGAAACTGAGGATTCTTATTCCACACAATTTGTGCCGGAAGGGCTGAAGCTTTAGAAAGCTGTACATTGGGCCTGCTGGCAGAAAACACTTTCGCAGGAGGAATGTCATGTTGTCTATGATGATCCAGTAATAGAATCCCACACATACGCGATATAAAATGCACAAGAGAGGCAAACATCTCTGATATCTAAAAGAGAGTAAAGCACAATTCTCTCATTCAGCCTTCATTTTATGCACTATATCTGAAATGGCCAATCACGCTAGCTTTTTTGTTGGTGCTTTGTGTGAATTCATCCAATACCAAGCTCTTTCCATCTTCAGTACTCATTCCAAATTTCAAGACACCATCCTTTCTTATAACAATATTAAAAATGTGTCAGATAACTTAGAATGTTGTTGGCCATCATGAAAGTTTAGGGAGTAAATGCGGGAACATATGAAGCATTTTATGATATTCTAAATTCACTAGATTTACTGCATTTCACAAATAAATCCTAATATTCCAGTATTGAGAGTTAAGAAAAGTTTTATGCTGGTTAATATATGTGACGCCATGCATAACTTTAATTACAAATCAAAATGATGACCTCATATATTTTTGAAGTAAGCAAGTCTGTATTGTGCTTAAAATACAAGACATAATCAAGCAACCCGCTCATGAGTTTTTAATGCCATCCAAAATTATGAATATAATCTTACTGAAGTTGGTCAGTTTTAGCAGAAACGCTAACAAGATGTCTCTAGTTGGACAGCTCAATGGGAATCCTACTTAATGAGTAAGAATTTAGGACTTGGAGACAACATTTGGGAGAAAGCTGTTGCCTTCAATCTAACAACTGTTCCTGCTGTTATTTTATCACCAGTTTCTTTTAACATAGCACCACTCGAAATGTGCCCTTTGGAAAGTTACCAACATTATCCCCCAGGCAGGATTCAATAATACTAATCACATGCATATGTTCTTTGCATGTCCAATCCTTATAGCATTTTAGTCCACTATTGAAAGATTGCTATCTAGTACCAGTGCTTATTGGGCGATTACTGTCTGGTGCCTGTGCTCCTCCATTTGGTTTGAAATCCAAAAGTCTGAAGTACTGCACAGCCATTCCCCAGGTACTGGATCTTAAAATTCGTGCATCAATATTTGTGCACTGCTAATGTAGGGAATCTAAAAGCCTCGTTTTTCTAGGTATTATACCACAATGTTCTCAATATTTTATAGTCATTTGAAGGTATTCCAGGTGAATGAGAGGCCCAGGAAAGCTATGCATAACACAATGGGGTATTTAAAGGCTAGGGGGAAGGGGAAATAAACTCGTGCCTGGCGACAGTCTACCTTCCCCCTGAAATAGCAATTGGTCTGAGGCACTGTCTTCTTCATGCTCAAGTTTACAACGAAAGACTAAAGGTGTAGTATAAATCTGATCCACACATATGTTTATTTATAGACTATTGAAAGATAACTTTAAGCTAAAATAATCCTCTTAATACACAGACGTTGCACAATAGGGAGCTTGTTTGCTCTTTTTATAGCATTGACTCTATAGGTAAGGTTTAGAAAGTGCTGCTCTGAATTACTCGTGTGTGCCCAATTCGTTTGTGTACACTTATTTGCCCAAGCACAAAATCTGTTCTTTGACAATGAAGTGTCAAGTCCCTTAGGCCTGTACCAGTCAGTGCACAATGCCACTCACATAGATAAAGCATACGCATGGCAAAAGAAACTTCCAAATGCTGGGGCAGAGGCTGTGTTCCAAGCCCAGGCCTCACTTAGCCCGCAGGTCCAGATTGTGAATAGAGGCCTGTAGGCTCTGAAAAGGAATCTGCTCTTTTCATAAGTCTGCCCATACCTGTTGAGCTCAATTATAGCGCTGAACTCTGGCAGTTGACTAGTTTGTGCACTATGCCGTTTTCATGCAGTGCTCTCAAAGAAATATGGTACCTTGATGGGTGAGGGAATTTGTTTGTTTAAACTAAGTGTCCTTTGGGTTTACTTCCATCCAAGTCTTCAGACAATTGGAAAGATTGGTATTAGAAAAAATGTTACAAGTCTGGGCCCATGAAAGAGGCAAACTGCAAGCATACGTTGCTAAGTGCTTAATTTGAGGCACCCTCACTTATTTTTGGGGACGGAACTTATTTTTCCACATCAGACATTTAGTGATAGCAAAAGAAGGAGAAACAGAAGAAACGAAAGACGGAGGAAGAGAAAGACAGAAAAACCCTCACAAAGGGAGAAAACAGGAACCTGCAAGAGTGAAATAAAGGGTGAGAGAGTGTTTGGTAGTGGATTAAAGATGCGTAAGGTGATTTGAAGGCTACACAGCTTTGTTATTCAAGGCGCTGACATTTAATTGCACCGCCGCTTGCTTCTTAGCAGAGCTTTGGGCACCAGCACTCTTCCGTTTACAAATTAAGCACTGGTCCTAGTGTTACACTTGGTTGGCAGAAGCAGAGTACCGGATAACGGATGATTCGTTTATGGGCCCCATCATTGTGTTTTTCATTGCTGCCATAAAATCTGTGTTCTTCTCATTTTCATAATGGCTTCAATGAGCTGCTTTCCCTTAATAACGCCGATTATACCAGGGGGCATCCGATTGGAAAAAGTGGGTTTATGATATCAGTTATCAATTTGTCTTCTACATTTCAGATATATTAAATTGCATTACTCTGTGCAACATTTATTTCCCTTTAACATTATTTACACAGAATGTTGTGAGTAAACTAAAATTGAATACCTACCACTTTGTCAGCATTATGTCCCATCAAAGTACACTCAACGTAAATCATTATTTCAGCATTTTCTGGGTCTAAACTTCAAATATTACTTCAGAGAGACATAAGAGGTAAATGTGAACCACATGTACATATTTCTTTTTTGATCAAAAGCACGCCCATTAAATGTATTCACTGTTCTGAACAAAGAAAGCTCCTTTTTTATGCATGCGATAATTTACATCTTAATTGCATTCTCAACATTTGTCTAAAATAAATAACTGAAATGTAACCCTTGAGAGAAAGGCCAGACTTCCTTTCACTTAGAAATTCAGTATGCTAATAAGAGGACAAAGGGAAGTGCATGCAAATATTACATTAAGGATGCAGCAGTAATAATTAATTTTAATTAGCGCAAAGCTCCCACTTTCTTCTCTGCGGGGATTTGTCTTGTACTTGTCAGCTGGGCTTTAATGTATAAAACCAATCTTTAGGCACTCAGTGTCAGTTATGGTTGCTGTTTTTTTCTAGTGCGCACACTCGTCCCTTCCCTGATGCTGACTATAAAAACATAACCACTACGTGCATCCAGGGACTGGTGGTGGTCCCTTGGGTCTCAGACTGGTGATGAACCTTGTTGGTTTTGCTTTGGAATTTTTATTTTTTACTGTTGCAACTTTTTGTTTGCAACATCTCTCTCTCTCTCTCTCTCTCTCTCTCTCTCTCTCTCTCTCTCTCTCTCTCTATATATATATATATATATATATATATATATATATATATATATATATATATATATATATATATATATATAACTACATGCATACACACATTTAAAGAGGGAGAGAATACAATATATAATGGGCAATTAATTAGTATGGGGATAGATTATTTTTATAAAAACTAAAACCCCAAGATGGCGATATAGGAACATATTGCACATGCTACTCATTACCTATTGGTTATAATACGTGATTTATTAATTGATTTTATTGCTCTTTTGAAAGATTTACAGCATGTATGCCTCATCTGTTAACAAGGCATTGTTTGCCAGAGTTTTCAGTTATCTTTGTCAATATTTTGGAAAATCTGTATTTTTTTGTTGAAGATAATTTGCTAATATTTAAAATGTATTTTATGCAACAATGTGTGTGTGATAATATGAATACATTTTTAAATTCAGAGCCCCTCAGAAGGAACTTAAAAACATGCATTCTAAAATATGCTTTTCTTTTGTAGTACTTTGACACTACATCCTTGCTTAACTAGACATGTATAAAAAAGAAAAGAATGTGCAATGTGCTGTGCACTTACTGTGTTCATTTTCATACACTGGGAAGGATTCACTGGTAGATATTTTCATCAAGGCTGCACCTGCAAGAGTGAGCGTGTCAGGTGTGCTGATTAATGTTCTAAGAGCAGCACTGTCGAGTAATTTTTTTACGAGCACTGAAAGGCAGAGGAAATGTTGTGTTTAACTTTTTTTTTTTATTAGGGAAGCTAAATGTCCTGCAAATTAGTGCATGGCAGAGGATTATGGGAAATAATTCCCTTCCTTTTTCAAAACTGTTAAAATTTTATAATAGAAGTGTTGCAAAATTAGGAATTGTTTCACTAGTCCAAACAAACTAGGGTGTTTTTGCTCCTAGCGGTTAACATCATAGTTGTTTCCAAGAGATAATTGTAAAATGCCTGCTTGACACTAAATGGCATTTTTAGGTTCGGTTATATAGATTCATGTAACTCTTTGGATAAGATCCCTATTTTAAAAACATATTTTAAGAATGTCAGAATATACATGTGGGGGAGGGAACATGACCGTTCATGTAAAATATACTGATACACTATGCAGTCCAGCCAAGGGCAATTTCTAGTACGTGAATTACTGATTAAAATGTGGATGTGAAGCCTTGGTTTAAGAAAATAATCACATGCTGATGTTTCTTCTAAAATATGAATGTGGGAAACATTAACAATCAAAAATAAATATGTATAATGTAAGAAATTAGATGTGTATAATGTGCATCTATTTACAGGCCCCCACTTTTTCATGGTAATTCTTTGCTCACAACATATTTCTAGATGATTGGTAGTGCAACATTGAGCATCGAGAAAAAAATGGAGTGCTTTTTTTAACCTGCTCAAACTTAAGTTAACTCAGCAATTAATTGCATTATGGTCAGTTGGTTGTTGAGAAATTCGAAAGGGCAAACAACTCGGAATCTTAGCACGGATTGTAAACTAAGAGACTGGACTGTGTCCCAGGAAATGGGGGAATATGGTGTTCACCAGGCTAGAGATGTAGTCAGTACTTAATTTGTGCTGTTGGTTGCAGGTGGTGGGTACCAGGACTTATTATTGTTATTAGACTTTCATCTACAGAAAGGAGAAAATGGAAGAAAAGGGAAAAAGAAAGACAGGAAAACTGTGACAAAGTGACAAAACAGTGATAAAAAACCATATGATGTAAAGGCATAAGAAGGAAGGGGCAAGAGATGCACTCAAGGCTAAGCAGCCTTGGTACTCTACATCCACGTCATTTGGTAGTGCTAACACAGGGACGTTTTAAGGTATGGACAAAGGGGGCTCTTGCCCAGGACCCCAGCCGTTCAGGTGGCCCCTAATAGAGCCAGTTATGTTCTGCAAAGAATACTGCACTGATGAACTTGAAACTTTTTTTAAACAGAGAGCGATGCTGTGTATGTTTGTTGCATCAGTAGTAAAAAAAAGGTTTTTACATCAAAACAGGACCTCACATATGAGAAATGGGAGAGTGTCACAAATATTATTTGCAGTAATATTGGTGAGTCTCTGCTGTGTTACAATATTGAAAACATGTCACTAGCCCTGAATATTAAATGTCAACACATTTGGAATTTGGTAGAGTGTGTCTGTGCACTGTCAGTGACCTGGTCAAAGAAGGCATGAAAAAGCTAAAATTGGAATATAAATTCGAAGCTGTTTCCAACAAGGGCACCCAAAATATGTTTAGACCAGCATTCCAAAACCCATAAGATGTCCCTGTGCTAACAGTGGGCTTCTGAGAAAAACTTTGGACCCATGCATTTATGTTTTTTGTTGAGATGGGGTAATATTGTGCTCACCATGCTAAAGCCTTTCGTTGCAAACTAAATTCCAAGGTCCTGATTATGATCTTGGAGGATAGGAAACTCCATCACAAACATCATCCATATTACAAGTTCCTATTGGATATAATTGAACTTGTAAAATGGCTGCCAGGGATATCCGTCACGTTTGTGGCTCAGTATCCCATCGGCCAAGATCATAATCGGGCCCTAAGTATAGTTAAATAGGATGTGATTGAGCGGATATCATAACTTTCTTAGCTTTTTTCAAGCAACTGTGGAACCTCAAGCAGTCATAGCACCAGTGATGGCAGATCCTTCCTTTGTAAAGAGAGCCATCAAATTGAGGTGTACGTTGGTCTTAGAATGTAAACGTAAACAAAGAGCACCAACACCGATATCTTTATTTCCATACATCCACACGATGAATGCGAGTGAGTCTAGTCCAATATACCTCTATTGTGAACTAATAAAGGGAGGAGTTGGTTGCAGCTGCTGCACATACAAATTAGTGTGTAAGGCAGGTTGCCATAGAAATTATGTTTTTCACCGAAAGTCATTTGTTTCCTGTTAACTTTGACGCCTTATAACTAAAACTTGATAATTTTTATTTAACTAACACGGTCAGTCTCCTACATGATAAATTTCACTCCTGCTGAACAAAGGTGAAAAAAGCAATATTAGTTTGGATAAATGTGTAAAAACAAACAAACAATATCTAATGTACACTTGGAATGACTTTAAAGCAGCATTAGGCATTGTACAACAAACAAATTATGTTTTTTTCCTTTTTTAAGGAAGGTAAAAATGGCAGTGTCTGGCTTGGAGGTAGCAGGTCTTTCAACAATTCTTTACATTAAATATTTTTTCATGGCGGCGCTGTCCTGACGCTGCCGGTGTCTCTTGGGACGGTGCAGCAGCTGCAAGTGTCTAATGAAAATGAAATACATTTGCTGTGAATGGGGTGAATTTTGATTGCCTGTGTGTCTGAGAACAGCAATTACACATGCTATGCAGTAATTAGGCAGTCACAGTGTGGCCCTGGTGCCTTTCTTTGTTTGCAGATGGTTTGGGAGAACGGCTGCGTCGTCATTGTCATGCTGACATCCCTCACGGAGAACGGGGTCAAGCAGTGTCACCACTACTGGCCAGATGAAGGTTCGAACCTCTACCACATTTACGAGGTACTGAAATCAAATGTCTGCTTGCTTACTCTGAAGAATGTGGGTGTCAGCCCTGTGAAGAAGAACATTTCCAAATGTGTATAGACCAGTCATTACAAGTGGCCCAGTGTTTGGTGCGATATTTATAGCCTCCAATTAAATCCCACTCTCTGAGAGTTGGAATCGATCAGAAGCATAAATTGGCACTTATGCCACATTTGGGGGGGAATAACGTGGATTTTAATGCTCACTGTACCAAAATCAACATGCTCTAGTAATTACTGGACCTTTTCCAGGTGTTAAATTTCGTCTGGTTGGAGATGATGAAATTTAAGTCGGAGAGTTACACTTTATCGCGATGGTATACCTAACTTGTAAATCTGATCCCATCTCAAAAAAGGGTTTGCGCATGGTTCAGAATCTTACGGGTACTCATAATGAAGGCCTATGTGACAAGTTACAGGCCTTTTAGTAGTTTAAGCTGCTTTTCTAAGATAATCAACACACATTTTAAGTGCTTTGGTTTTGTATAAGGCTCCTAATGCTAGTGATTCATTGCTTTCTACATTCTACTTAGTTACTTCCAGACTTGGCAGTTAAGGCAACGGAGTCACAGAAAAAGAAAGGGGTTCGAGCAAGATTACACACTCTGACCAAGCATGGAAACTGCAGTCCTCCCTCTGGCTTTGTGGTTCAAATCGAATTCAGGTTATTGATTTCGCAGTTACAAGCACAGCCACTAGACTCCATGTTCCAGAGGAAGTGTAGCGTGGTCCCTAGCATGTTTCCAAACATGAGCCATGATAGCCTTCATGATTTGCACAAGTGGAAATATACAAAATTAACTATAGCATCTCTGCATTTAAGCCACACCGAGGATAAGTTGTTACTGTGAAGTCAGTACATGTTCCAATCCCAGAAATGTGTTGCATTATCACATTGGACTGTCTGAGGTTTTAGATATCTGGGTCAATATAGAAACAGGTTTAAATACAAGTGTTTCATTGCTGCGATCAGCTTAGAACGTCTACTTCTCTACATGACAAGTTTTCAAAATTATAATTAGTTCTGAAGAATCCCTTTATGGGAGATAAACAATGGGCAGTGGATTTAGTAAGTCCTATGCAGGCAAATTGCAATTTAGTCAGTTATAGAGCAGCAAAGCAAAAGGCAAGCGCACATGTGCTTTGAGCAAAATATATACACAATCACAAATATATGTTTGTACCTCCTTATTCTTTCTAATCAACCTTTTTGCTGTCAGCCCTGCTCTGTTTCTGCCTTTATTGTGCAGTATTCTGTGATTCATAGTCTTCTGACTATTGTTTGGCCATATACGACTTTTAGTACTCAGTGGGGCTATTTATTTTATTTTATTAGTTCTCTGCAGACGAAATTATGTCTCTGTATAGATTCTGGAGTTTAGATTGGACTTTGTTTCAAAATTCATGATCTCTAAAAGCACAGAAAATTATATTGGCCTAAGAACAGTATGTCTTGAAGCCAACGTTAGAGGATGGCTGGCTTTTTATAGATCTTTCTTGCTGTTACTATGACAGTCCATGTTTTTTATGTATGCTTGAAAAATGCTCATCAGAAAAATACAGGATAGCTACCTCTGTTTCAGAATGCAGAGTCGTCATAGACACACATCCACGTTATGAATGCTACCTTCGTCAAGAGGGCATATTATCTGCATACACAATTCTGGGTTGCCGACTTGATCGGGTTTTTTAATGACAATTTTTAGTTTGAAAATGTTTGCCAAACATTCAGCAGAAAATTACTCAGAAGTTTTGTCAGTACCTTGTTTGCAAGCTTTACTGTTTTAATATCTGACAAAAGGGCACATATTTATTCATTTTATTATTTTTATGTATGTAGTTGATAATCTGGAACCATCCCCAACAGGCAGCTAGAGCGATATACATAGTAAGGGAAGTAACAAGTAATTGCGTTAAGCCTGGTACACATACAGAGGTTTATGTCTCAACAATGATTCTGTTGTAGGTATTGGATCTACTTTGTTTATACCACATAATACATTTGCAAAGAGTCTCAAAGGCGACATGCTTTTTGCTTTTTACAGCATCTGAATTTCAAATAGTAATTGATAAGTGATCGTGGATTGATTGATGTGAGGGCATGGATAGGCTATTTGTCACGAGGAAATAGTGGTCTAATATTGTGAATTTAAAAAAATTCCAGCATGGTGTTCAGGATTGTTAATTAGTTTCGAATGAACACTTCGAGTCCTTTCTGAATAATGTGCTTGTTTCCATTTACAGCCATGCATCCACTAATGTGGCCTTCCTTCATGTTAAATGATTATCTTTTGTTCTGCTTCTGCATAGGTAAATCTGGTGTCTGAACACATCTGGTGTGAAGACTTCCTTGTCAGGAGTTTCTACCTGAAAAACCTTCAAACCAACGAAACTCGTACAGTGACACAGTTCAACTTTCTGAATTGGAATGAGCAGGGGGTGCCTTCGTCTACTAGGTCACTACTGGACTTCCGCAGGTACAACACATGCTACAACCCCTATTTCTTTGTAATGGGGATCCAGGGCTTTGAGCCAATTAAGTGTGTATTCAACACTTCACCAGAATGTTGTCAGCTGTTCCTTTTCTTGTGCTTGGGGTGAGGTCATAAATCATGTAAAGACTACCACACATTCCTAATATGTAAAGGACTAGGGATTTCATATTATCTGCATTCTAACAACTTTGCAAATGATGCAGCAGACAAAAACAAGGGTTTTGCTTTGTTGTAGTTTTTGTGGAGCGACAGAGAATTAATTACAAAGGCAACAAGCACACTTTTAGGACCCATAGGTACAATGGGATCAGAGAGAAAAACAGGTGAGCAAAGAGAGAGAGAGAGAAAAATACACAAACGCAATCACAAAGTTCAATGCTATATGGTGTGTGACACATGAGCCAATTGTGCTTGCTCATTCACATGCTCATGTACTCACAAAGAGAGATATGCAACTGAGATAAAAGATGAGTAAAACTGAATAAATGAAAAAAGCCAACACAAACTGCGGGACGAAGATTAACTACAGATGTGTAAATTAAAATGGCATGGATATCTCATGTAAAACAATGATTCTAAGAGAGAACAAAATATATCACAGAAGATACAAACAGAAATTTCGAGAATGGTAAGTCAGAATGCTAGATGCATACTAAGTATTGTAAACTAAGTCAGAAGTTTGGGACTGAATATGTCATATTATGGAAATGATGAGGAAACTGATACATGGAGATGAAAATGAGACCAAATAGGTTAGAGATGTTTACTGTTTGGATGGGAAAACAACATAAAAATACATGGAATTTAGAGAAATGCCGAACATAGGTGGCATTAGATTATGCAAGTGTGGGCTTCGGAGAGCGGAAATTGAAAAAAATACATGAGACAGTAAACCAAAGATGACACTTGAATGAAAAGACTGATATTAAAGATGTTCAATGTCCTAATGTTTTTGCAATTGACAATTCTATAGGAAGCATGTGCCATATGTTTACTTTTTTCAAACCAACCATGTCACCAGAAAACAATCTATGAAACAAATTTTGCTAGTCTCACAATCACTTTGTATGGATTTATGGAGCAATAACTCTGTATCTCCCCTACTCTGTCAACTTCAGCTTGTGTCTGCCAATGTTGCAAATAATGTACTCCAGTAGTTGATTTTGATATCCACAACTTTATTCCTTCGATGTTAACAAATAGTCAACCTTCAACATATGTTGTCGAGCACTATTGCAGGCTCTTAAAAGCTTGTATGTGGAATCAGAAAACTGTTTCAGCACAATGAGTTACTGTTTATAGACACTTGCCCATTACCCATGTTTTTCATTGGAGATGTACTAGTGGCTTTGCAGGGTGTTTGAGGCTCTTATGCTACATACTATTATCATTTTAGGATCAGTTATTTATTATGTTGTAATGGGGCCACTTGGAAAATTGATTACCTTTACCTGGTACTTTATTGATAGGGAGCAAAAGGATGCTTCTAGGTATCTAGTTGCCAGAAACCCATTTTATACTTCTTCCTTTGTAATAGCTAGAAGTAGTAATACATCTTAGCCGCTTCCGTGCGGCGCCAATACTTCCCCGGTGCTGGACATTCCAGAACAGGGTGCGGTCGTGACGGAACCATTCTGTCATCAGCACAGCTCAACCGTGACTGATGATGGAATGGTTCCGTCACCAGCATCGAAGGGGTTAGAGTCATCTTTTTCTTTGAGCCATCCGCTACGTATGAAGACTAATCATTTTATGGAGAATGTTGTTTGCCTACGTTTACAAGTGAACATGTAAATATTAAACAAAATGGCAGTTAAGGTTGCAAATTAAAACTGAAAACAAAGACTGAAATTCAAGTTATGGTTAGTACTGCAATCCAGAACTCGATCAACAGTCATGCAAACCGAGGGCCACACACCAAATGTAATGCTCATAACCTCACCCTTGATGTGACTGATGGAATTACACCTGTGATAAAATAAATGTACTTACAGTTGATTAAATATCATACTACACATCACACTACAAAAGGGACAACTTTGAATGTAGTACTAGTTATTGGTTTGAGCATGCATTGTTATTTAATTGAATTTTAATTTAGTTTTTGGTGTAAACATTGAGAGATCATATGCATTGCATTTTTGTTTGTGAGTTATGGTTTGTATGGTTGTTGTGTGAGTTACAGATTAGCGTCCTAACTATAACTTGCAAATTTCAGTGGTTTTTCAATTTTAATTCACAGTCATAACTGCACTTTAATTGTGGTGCTTAAGTGAATTTCTAAGGGTTTTATTAGCATGTTAAATTGTTTTAACAAAAGCTAAACATAACTGCACTTTAACCATTGCTTTTTCAGTAAATTTATTTTTTCATCTTATACCATGTGCAACCTAAACCCATCAATGATGGGCAACTTCTAGTGTGCACATCTGAAGGTGACCAGGCCATGAGACCAATGCACCACTGTGTGAAAACCCGCTGCGCACAGGGCATAGTGAGCTAGACTTTAGGCTAAACCTTATGGTCAACCCACCCCTGGGGTACGCTCTAACTATTTTACCCCTGGCTTTGTGCGGCCTTTGACTTTACACAGCAGGGATTGGTAGTTAGGCCAGTAATGTGAGCAAGGTCCTGCACCCAAATTCTGCAGTGGTCTGTAGCTGTGTGGTTGTCTCATATTTACTCCTGAAAGCTAAACAGTATTGTAAATCCTTTCACTTGCTACTTTTATTGAATATTCCCTCTTTAAAAAACATTTTCTTCAAGCTAATTACCTCAAAATAAGCATGCAGCATAATATGTAAAATGACAAATGTGTAATATAATATTGGCAACCCAGCGTTCTAGAGACATTACCTCAATTACTTATGCAGCATGGTTATAACATTGTTAACATTAGAATTACGTTTCAGTAACTACAATGCATTTACATTTCACTGCAAATGAACGAATTATCTGTCAATGTCCATATAAGGATTTTAATTCACTGAAGCTTACAATTTGTGAGCTGGTGTTTGACCATTTTAAAAAAATTCTTTTTGCAGTATTTTTGCTAATAGAGCTACAATTTTGTTTTGAAGGATGAATATTGCATTTTTATTTGATCTGATCTAGTTTGAAAATGCAATCTGTGTAATAATGAGAAATGTAAAACAATACACTTATGAAGATTAGATTTTGAGGAAGCCATGATGACAACATGTTTTTTTAATGCAGTACTAATTATGATCCCTATGCAACCCTAATCCTTAAACAAATCCTTACACTAGCCAAAACCCAAGTCTCCCTTTGACACAATACTAATCTCCACTCTTTCCAAAGATGTAATTGTCACCAGAAGTATAGCTCTGATCTATGATGAAACGTTACACTAGCTCAACCCTAACCCTAACCCTTGCCAGAACAATAAACCTAAATATAACTATAATCCATCTAAGCCACACCCCTTACCTCATTCACTAATTTAGGCATAACCCTTAATACAATCATATTCTTAATCCCATCCTTAATTTATTTTATTTCTCTTCCTGGTACAAAGCCAACAATGCTTAAAACATAAATGTAAAAACGATTTTAATGTTATTTCTTCACAATGTAAAAAATATATATAATTTTGTTTCTGCTTTAAATTTTGTAATTTTAGTTATCTTTATTTTGCATTTTCCATTTTCACATAATGCTGTTTGTGCAGTGAGGACAGACCTTTGAATAGCTACATTCAATGCTTGCTGGTGCAGGGCACTGAATGAAAGATCCATTCAGGATCAGGAAATGTTGAAAGGAATGAGTCCATGGGAGAGTGGGCTGGCCGTGAGGTTTCGGAATGTATGTGACCCATTGCACTTTTATGCGAAAACAACACTAAAAACGGTTGGGTACAATAATACACAAAATAATTTATATGTGAAGGCTTCTGCAATTTTGTGTCATTCGCAACAAAAGAATAACAGTGATGTTCATGTACCAATGAGTATTTTTAATGCACTGCATTTATATTTGAACGTTTCTCAAGCCCATAAGAAGCATGTTTTACAATTTATAGGAATTCTCCTATAATAGGAGTCAGTTACTATCCTGTGCAAAGGCTTTGCTTAAAATATTCAACTACATTATGCAATCTTTGCTTGCTGTATGCATCGGCCTTTACTAACAGCGATCACGTTAAATAATGGAGAAATTCTGACAGCTAATTAGCGGTTGCCAGTGTCATTTTTGTGATGTTGCAGCTAGTAATATGAGCCCAGTTGCATAGTCACAAAAGTGATCATTGGAAACTGTGACACTGCTGCAGGGGCAATGTGGGAAAGCCTTATTCTGAGCCGCTAACGACCTATGCTTGCTGATGGGCGCATGCTGACTTTCCGCCTCAATGAATCAAGTGCTGGTTTGTATCACTAACCATTCTTGCTCTGTTCGGTTCGCTTCTTTTTTTGCAAATCTGTTTAACATGTGCCTTTTGGTGAAAGATCATGCTTGTCACTTGTCTTAGGTATTGCTGTACAGATTTCAGAAGTTGGACCAAATCAAATGTTTGTCCAAAACTAATAAACTAAAGAATGTTAAAATGAAAATACATGTTGCCAATATTGTACATTAAATCAGTAAAACAGGTTAACTTTCCATTTGAAATATCTCATGCAAATTCTCTAGAAACTACAATACTTAAATATTGATTGCATAGCCTAATCATAAGTGTAGTTGTCAGAAATAGAACTGGCATTGGCTATAAGAATTTTTTTAGCACTAAAACCCTATTGGCGATTTCATGCTTACATTTTCGATCTGGGGTGCATTCCTATCACATTTATAGAGAGATATTTAATGAATGGAATAGTTGGAAATACACAGATGGATGTCACAGACAAATCAAGAGGACTATCTGTGTATTTCCTAATTGGGAATGGATTTCAGTCTTTGTTAGTTTCCCTGAATTTTAAATCTGAAATTAATTTCTCTTTTTTATACGGATACTTGCTTCTTAGGTTCAAATTTAATGTGTGAAGGATGTTGTGATTTGAAAAATGTTACCCAAACCAGCATTTCAAAAAATGTATAACTAGTTTAGGCCAATGTGTTTTTCCTACTGCGAGTTTCGTGAGCATCGCCCACGTTTATTGAATGTTTCTATGACAACAAATTTTACATTTGGCATGCTATCCATCCTTTCTGTTGTGTTTGTTAAAATGATCTACTTGTAAAAAAAAAAAGTTCCAGGGCCCAAACATTTATTTTTTTGCAGCCTGTCATCAGAGTTTCAAAGTATCTCTTTTTCTGAATACCTGGGCTGCCTAGTTAATTTTACCTCATGCCTCTTTCATTCACCACATATTCCACCGCATTCCTCTTTCGTCCACCTCTCCACACTTCCTGTCTACTTTTTTTATACTCATAATCTCTCTACCTTTTCTGCCTCCTCTCATTTCATTGTTTCCCTGCCTTTCAATTTTTCGTTCTTTCTCCCTTTTCTGCCTTTTTCTGTCTTGTTCCCAGTAAAAGTGTGATGTTGAAAAATAAGTGCAGGGCCCCTAAAAAGAGTGCTGTGACCACCACCTGCAAACATCAGCACCAATTAAGTATTGTTTACTTCTATGTGTTTCTATTTTAAGCCTAAATAGAGAGTGCCCAGATGTGTAATGGAGCAGTTAAGAATTACTTTGCTCGTGTTCCCCTTTGAAATGTGTAGTATCTCCCCTAAAATGTTTCTGCCTTCTGCTTCTGTTTGTGCCTTGATTTGAAGTTGAAACTGGTCACTAGGGGTTTTGAAGGTGACTAAGCACTTCGCAACTTATCATTGAAAATTATTTTTGCTAGTTTCTAATACAATTTATTTGTAAGTCGGCTACGTTGACTAATGGTTATCTAGTGGGTAATATTATCTTTCAGAGTACAATATGTTAATTTTATATTGAATTGTGTGTGGTGCATAGCTCACTCTAATTCCAGTTATTGTTTGCCCTTGGTACTAGGATGTGAATACTAAGTAGTTTTATATCCTTCTGATGAAGGTCATTATAATGAAATAAATACCATCCTCCTTGGTGAATAGTATTTTTATTTAGTGGGGTCATGCTTGGGCAGAAAGAAGTAATAGAATGCAAACAGTCTCCACACTGCTAGTGCGAAAATAGCTGAATGGCTGTGTCTTTATCATTTCCTTCCAGCAGTGAAGTGCTAGGTGGATATATTTCCACCAGATAGAAATGAATCAAAGAATTTGCCCATCAGAGCGAGTGGGGCATTGTTGCTGCCTTACTGAAAGTGGATTTGGTCCCAAGTTACCACTACATATGCCAGCAGGTGGGGGATGTCACAACTTCTGTTACCTGCTTTCACCATCTAAAATAGGATCAGAAAAACGCCAATGTCCATCCACCTGCCCATCACCAAAGGCCTTTGTATAATGTCTGTATCCATTTCGTATCTGAGTTTAATTTAGATAGAGCAGTATTTGCCTGGTATTCCAGTGGGTCTTCGTTATGTTTCTTACTATGAACTTCCCATGCCAATACTAAATATACGCATGTGTTTGAAACAGTTACATAATGTGTTTGCACAGCAAATGCTATGATAGCCTGTATATTGTTGCTCAGTGACAGTTTCCCAATAAAGGAGAGCTTTAGGCATTGTTAACAAAGTGATCTTTAAAATTTGAAGATTCTCTTTGCAGGCACACTTTGTGTCTTCATGAGTTATGCAAATGCAGAGCACATGTTCAGACTCTACTTTGTGCACTAGAAAAGTTATTTTACCTTTTGTTGTTGGCAAGTAACTGTTTGTAAAAGAGATTAATTGACATGATATGTTTTGAGCTGTACTATTTAGGATATTACTGATATTCACCTACTGATGTCTACAACCTTTGAGATAGCTCAATATGCTGCAGAATGTTTGAGATCATACTTCCAAATCAAGTTTGACAATCTCACTAGCTTTAATTTGGGTAATAGAGTTAACTAGTACTTGCAGTGATACAGTGCTTCAATATATCCCTGGCAAGTACTCTCACGTATATATGTTTTTATGATAATAATAATAACTCTATAACTGCATTTTCACATAAATATATTTTCTCACCCAGAGCAGAATAGCTCAGAAAAATCAGCTTAGTGGGATAACTGATCTAGAGAACAATCATTTTCAGGCTTAATCCATTATAATGTAGCACTGGTTCAGTACTGATCTGATCTAGACATGACCACAATCTATTTTACGCAGAATAGGGGTGTTCTCCATATTATGTTGAGCTCCATAATTTTGAATACAGGGGCCGCTGATTTTATGTGTGCAAGCTTGACAGACTGCAGGTGCACCCTTTGAAAGTGTTTTTCTCACATGCCTCTCTCCAAGTAAGTGACCTAAAATCCAAATAGACCACTAATGCTCTTTTAGGAGCACTAAAACTCGGTTTAAAGCATGAACTTAAAGCTATGATGTGTCACCCTGGTCTTTCTCTCTGTCTCTTAATCCGGTAATCCTCTCGCATTAATTTGAAGTGTACCGCAAACTTTAATAAGAAAATATGAAAAGTGCATGTGACATTCATTATCCCATCTCAAAACCCCCCAACCAGGGGTCAAAACATGTAAATCATGTTTCTCTTAGGCATGTAGTATACCCATTCGAACATAAGAAAGCACACCTCAGTGAATTGTTTGTCAAAGTATATCTGTTAGTGCACACCGTAGCTGCAAATTGTGTATACCAAGCTGTTCCCCTGGTACACAACGTGGCAGAATTTGACATTGTGGTACATTTGCAATAAGATGGACAATAGGGATAGGTGTTGTAATATGCCCCTCACGTGCAGCTGTGGGGCAAGATACTACTTTAAGTTTTAATCCTTCATTTGTTTGTGTTTACCTTTTACAGACACACTGAAGTTCATGAATACTTGTTAAACAATATGTCTGGCCAGCAATTGCTCTGCTTTTTACCTCCATCTGAGGGTGACTTTCTTTTTTTAGGAATGTTTAGTGTCATACACATTGAGCGGGACTTTATATATAACTTCAGTGGAACGCCACAACTTTTAGCATTTCATGTGAGTGTTTGAATTGGCATTGACATGCATTCTGAATATATATATTAGTGTGTAAGGTATTATATAAAGTGGACCAGGCCATAACGGGTATCAAACCATGCATGAGGGTGGACATGTGAAGCAAAATAATATAAGCTGAAGTAACATAAGATCTAACTGGGGGCTAAAAAGGACACTTGAGTGTGCTTATGCAAGGTAATTTAACAAGGCCAGATGCATGCAGTCTAAATAAAAAAAGTAAACACACTTTAATGAATGTTACATTTAATGTAACTTCTTACATTGAATTTCTACGCAAATGTACGTCCCTTAATTCTGACCTGGGTAATATATTGAGAGAGAATTCCATCCAATTTCCTCTGGGTAGTTGTAGAATCATCTTGACCACTTACATCTCATTGCCCAATTTAGAAAACGATTCATCGCACTCCCATTCCTGAAAGAAAGAGGTTCCAGATCCATGTGTACCTTACAGGAATTCTAGTAAACAAACAAAGAAAAGGATTTTCAATCAGGTTTCCTCTACTTTTTTTATTTAAGCATTTAATATTTGCAAATGAATTGCAAGAGGGGTATCGCCCTAAAGTTGGAATTCTATGCTTTATTTAGAAGAGAAGACTGCAGTGCATCTGATTAGGAATTAGCACTAAGATCAGTATCTTTACATGTAGTCATTTTCTGTGGATTGTTGTTAGGAACTCATTGCACTTAGGAAACGTCTTTTTATAGCTAGAGCTAGTGTCAGTGTCCCTAAGGTACTATTTGCTCACTGTTTTGGTTTAATGACAGTCCTTGCAGAAATAATAGTCATACAATACAAATCAGTACAGCCAAAGGTTACATTGTATAAAGTATTGGCAAAGGGAATTCTAGAAATAATAAGAACCTAGTAATGGAAACTACTGCTCAATGTCATCAAACATAAACAACAGACTAATAGGTGCTAAACCTAATAGCCTTAAATTAAGGGTGTGTTGTTGAATATCTTTATAGCCCTTCAACAGTGCAAGGTTTTCTTGAAAAAGAAGAGTGTTGTTTTAGGAGTGGTAGGAAGACGCTGAGGGACGGAGCTCTGTAGAGATAGCTGAGTTTAGTTCTGCTGAACAAAGGTCCCTTTCTTGTATTCACATTTAATTCTTGATGATGCATTGAGACATTATTGCACTTAGAAGTTAGCTGTTTATGCTTTTTTGCACATGAAATATGTGAATACATTTTTACCTTGGTTTGGTATGTATAGTTGAATCATATTACGCACTCCAAACTCAGAGCTTGATTTTGATTCCTTTTGTTATTCAGATGGGGTTGGGAACTGGATCTACTGACCCTATTGCAAGTTTCAGTCTCCAAGGAACACTGCAGGTCAAATGTTTTTCACCTGGGTACTCCAGCTGCTAAAAATAGTCAAAATTTACAGGGAAATAGCAGATGTGAAAAAGACAGGGTGGAATTTGAATGGAATTACTGATTCTCTGGTAATTCCTCATTTGTAAGGGAACCCTTAGGTACACTCTCCTGTCCAACAAAGGGCAGATCTTTGCTGTCAGGTCTGTATAGAACTAGAGTTGATTATGTGCAAACAACAGCTGACAAAAGGGGTGTCTTGTTCCCTGAAAATACTGCCAAATTGATTACTTTGACAAAACAAGTCATTGGTCCTTGTACTGGTCCCTAGCAAAGCTTCATTGAGAATAAATTTGCTACTCAGCTCACTCTGCGGAATAGCTGACTGTGATGGAGATTCTTTTACTCTGACATTGTTGCAATAGCTCGTGTTGAAAATTAAGTCACATGTCCAATGTAATTCAGTTTGTAGGCACATATGAAATACTTAAAAGAAATTTTACCCATATTTATTGGTTATTTTATGCCCTTAAGTGACACCATCAGGGATTTCCGGAACATAAGGACCAATACTGCACTGAGTTGGATAAAGCAGAGTTGCCTAAGTAAATATCTTGCAGTGATCAGTGGAGTTGTCTATCCACCTTCTAGCAGGTATGGAGCCTGATTAAGGATACCTTAGGGAAGCTTCTTTAACTGACTTTTCCCTCTCAATGTATAAAACAAACAACCTTCTTTGCAATTGAGGCCCAATTTGGCATTGCAAATTTAATGGCAAATTACTGTTACTTCAAATGTTGTGGGATTCTTCAGAAGGACTGAGGACTGGTTTGGTCTGGGAACTTTATAGGGATGTTACACAGGTAATCAGGGCAGCAAGTATAGGAAGCCAGTTTTGATATAAGAATAATATTTATGCACATTTATATCTAAGTTATCATTAAACAGCCATACTTGTAAAAGGCATTTTTTAGGTATCACCAAGTCCTTAGTAGCAATGTGACGTCAAACTGCCAATGCAAAGAGCTGTCCTATTACTTACCGGTAATCTTCATTACTCTGTGTCCTGTTGTCCTCATCCCCTTCAGACTAAACAAGTGAGATCATCTACCTCACCGACACAAAATAATATGGGGTTACCCCCTACCCCCCCACTGGGAGTACATTACCGTACTCTACCCAGCATGCCTCCTGAACCACCAAGCCCAAGATGACGGCCTGGAAGTCCGGAAGCGAGGGAGGAATGCTATGAAGGGAATGAGGACAACGGGACATATAGTAGTGAAGATTAACTGTAAGTAATAGGACATTAGCCCCAGGTCCCTCCAGTCCTTGTCCCCTTCGTACTAAACAAGTGAGAATACCCAAGCAGCAACCGGTCATCATCCCACAACAAACCACCAGGACACAGAGTTAGAGCAAACCCAGCGATGAATTGAAATACAGCAGAAAAAGAAAGAAAGGGGAATCAGGGCCACACAGCTCGAAATACCCCCAAACCAAAGTTAGCATCATCTGCCAGAACATTTTGAATACGCTTATGCCTAACAAAGATATTAGCAAAATCTCAAGTGGCTGCCGTACAATTCTCAGAAAGGGACACCCCACGAACCTCCAACCAAGAAGCCGCCACCCCTTTGTCGAATGCCTCTGAACCCCAGCCGGAGGAGGGGAGCCCAATAGGCAGTAGGCCAACATGATGACTTGCTTTAGCCAACAACCAATGAAGGAAGTGGAAGCCCTGCACCCCCTGGAGGCCACCCAATAGGAAATAAACAGGGAGTCAGAGCCAAAAAAGATGAGTACGGTCCGCATAGATCCGCAATGCACGGCAAACATCCAGCAAAGAACTGGAAAGATCACCACCATCCACCTGCCATCAAAGCCCCCAACTCCCCAAGGGGCCTAGCCGAAGTAATAGCCTTCAAAAAAACAACTTTGAAAGTGAAAAACTTCAGATCAACCTCCTCCAAATGCCCAAAAGGCGCAGCCACCAAACACTTCAACACCAAAGGGAGGTTCCAAAGAGGAAAAGAAGGCCAAACAACAGGATGCAAAATGGAAAAACTGCGCAACAATGAGAAACCAGGTCATCCACATCAGGCAGATTCCCCCAAGGGGAATGGAAAGCCTGAGTAGCCACCCAATGGGCCACAAAGTGGAGACAGACAGACCCTTCTGAGACCCCTCCCAGAGAAACTGAAGTACATCAGGCAAAGGACAAACCAAAGGAGACCATGCCAGACCCAGATACCAAGGCTCAAAGTTCCCCCAGTGAAGACCGTAGGACATAAGAGAAGACGGTTGCCGGGACTGCTGAATCTCCAAAGCTAAATACTTGGGGATACCCCTATTCCTCAACCCCTGCCTTTCAACCTCCAGACCGACAGACGAAGACTCCGGAGAGACAATATCGTAGTGGACCGCAAGGGACAAAGGGAATGGGAAGAACCAAAGACCCTGAACGGCTAACAACTTCAGAGTGGGAAATCACGACCGGCTGGGTCAGAAGGGCACCACCACCTTCCAATCCTCCATCACCAGCCAAGACAGAAACCGAGAGATCAAAGCAATGGGAGGAAAGGCATACAGCAGCCAAGACTCCAAGGGAAGGTCAAAGCATCCACCTCCCAAGACCCTGCCTGAGGTACTCAGGAGCAAAAGCGGGGAAACTGAGCATTGAGCCGGGAAGCAAAAAGGTCAAGATAAGGATGACCAAACCTCATGCACACCATACAAAAGGCCACCGGAGTCAATGCCAACTCCTGGGAGGCATGGAAGTACTGACTAAGGATGTCCGCCACTCCATTGTCTACCCCGGATAAGAGCAGCCACCAGAGACAAGATGTGCCCCTCAGTCCAGCAAAACAATGGGGACACCACAGCATTCAGGGACTTGGACCGGAAACCCCCCTGGTAATTCAAGTAGGCCATCGTCACCGTGTTGTCCGAGCCGAGACACAGCAGACAACTCCCATCAATTCGAAGACCGCCAACTATCCTGAAGTGACCAACGACCCTGAAGGAAGTCTGACCCCAAAGTCGCCCCCCACCCCACCGCATTAGCATCTGTCGTGAGGACAGCTGGAGGGGGGACTGCAGAGTCCGACCCCTGGTGAGATTGTCTAACACCGTCCACCAGTGCAGAGCAGGGAGGATCAAGAGAGACACAGGAACCAAGGGGGACAAATCGTGAGGCAATGGATCCCACCGAGCCAACAGGAAGGACCCACGAGGAAGTTGATGGAAACGCCCCCAAAGGCCCCGTGAACACCGTAGCCACCATCAGACCCAGAAAGCGCAACCAGAGATGGGCCACAAAGGAACGACCCTCCAGAAAACAATGAGCAAGGGAGCTCAAGGTCACTGCCGAGCCACCAGCAGGAAGACCCAATTCAGATCAGTTCGGAAACGAGCCCCTATGAACGTTAAGTCCTGAGAAGGCACCACTTGACACTTGGGAAGATTCAATAGAAACCCATGGGCCCTCAATGCTGAACTCACCATCTCCTGATCCTTCAACAACAGATCCCTGGAACAAGCATAAAGTAGCCAATCGTCCAGGTAATGGTAAATCAGAACACCCTGAAGATGAAACAAAGCCACTAACAGCGGCACCACTTTGGTGAAAACCCTGGGGGTCCACCACAGGCCGAAGGGCAGGACCTGAAACTGATAATGCCTCTCCCAAAGACGAAACCTCAGGAATGGACGAGACATGGGGTGAATTGGGACATGATAATAGGCGTCCTGAAGGTCCAGGGTGCACATGAAATGACCCGGGAGAACCAGGGGAATCACCCGCTGGAGAGTCTCCATCTTGAATGGGAGATGCAATACAAATTTGTTCAGGGCCTTCAGATCCAGGACAAGACGGAACCTCCCCTGTCACCTTGGGAACCAGGAAAATTGTGGCATAAAACCCCCAACCCCTCTCCACAGGAGGGACCACCTGCACCGCCCCCTTGTACAGCAGAGCTTTGACCCCCACCCAGACACAGCTCTGACCTCTTGGACAGACATGACGGCCAGGGAGTTGGATGAACCCCAGAGATTGGAGGAGGATCCAAAAATTCCATGAGGTACCCCATCCTCACAATGTCCAGCACCCACATATCTGAACAGGAGTTCATCCAAGCTGGAAGAAAAAACGAAGCCGACCTCTGACCAAGGATCCGACGTCAGCCGTCAGGTAATCAGGAACGAGGCTTCGCAGGAGGAGACTTCGCTTTCTGATCCCGACCTTTACCATACTGGAACCGGCCCCTGCCACGAGAAAACTGCCTGCGAGAGGGAGGATGGAAGAAGGACTTGGGCTTTGAAGAAACTGCCACAGAGGCAGGCTGCTTGAATGAAGAAGAATGTTTCTTTTCCTTAAAAAGACGATGCAGTTTGCCCTCCAATTCTTCCCCAAAAATCATGGTACCCTGAAAGGGAAACTGCAGGGCAGTAGCCTTCCGGGCTGAATCTGTTTTCCAGTCCTTCAGAACCAAATTGCAGCCCTCCACCACACAACCCCCGCCAGGAAGGGCCAAGGCTCTCACCATGTAGAAGGAAACATCAGACAGGAACTCCAGCTCAATATGTTCCAGAAGCCCTGAACAGTCAGTAGAATCATCCATAGATCCGTACAGGGACTTGATATCCAAATTAAGTGACTGAGCCACATAAGTCCCATAAATGCCAGCCCGGAGTGCCAGATGGGAACCAGATAAACCTTCTGTAGGGAAGGGTCCACCTTCTTGTCCACAGGAACGACCCACCAGACTTGCCACAAAGTAATTTATGGGAAGTGAGTCAGGCAAGTATTTAGCCATATCCTGAAGAGGATAGCATTTCAGTGGAAAGTAAAGTCCTGTAGTTTATATATCCATAAAAGTCAAAATGTTGACTATTTTAAAACAGTGTGGAGGTCTATTGGGGGGAGTGCTAACTGGAATGCATTATACATTAAACATAAATCCCATTGAGTGTCACACTTATAATCAAGGAAAAATTGAACAAAAAATTTTGAAAAATATCACAATTTATTATGGTAACTCCCTTTAGGGTTACATTCTAAATTAAAAACATTTATTTAAAAAAAGGGTTAATTTCATCATAAAAACCAACAAAGGTAAACATAAAACAGTCAAAAAGCAAGAGTTGACGCGACGTTTCGGTGGCTTTACAATGGTTGCACCTTCATCAGGACGTTTGGCAATATTGACTTGGAGTCTCAAAATTGAAGACTTTAATGAAAGAAAGACTTCTACATCAATTGGGTCTTGTTCTATTGAGTTTCTTCTGATGATACTGGGCCTTTTCAGATATTGTTCTGCTAATGTATCGGCACGGAGGAGCCACCGTAGTTAACTTTGTGCTCTTTAATGGATTGACTTTGTAAATTCCTTCTTCACATTGGAATCACTAATGATGGAAAATGGGAACACATAATAGGTCTTTGTATTTGCTCTGGCGGTGATGCGGTGGATGATTAATAATCCGATGTCAGGGGGTCTGATTCAATTCCTCCTGCTTTTTGGCCTGATTTTATTAATTCGGCCTCCCTGCTCCTCCACGTCCGTGTCTTCATTGGGACGCGGAGGAGCAGGGAGGCCGAATTAATGAAATGAACCTATTCTGTGTTCCCATTTTCCATCATTAGTGATTCCAATGTGAAGAAGGAATTTACAAGGTCAATCCATTAAAGAGCACAAAGTTAACTACGGTGGCTCCTCCGTGCCGATACATGAGCAGAACAATATCTGAAAAGGCCCAGTGTCATCAGAAGAAACTCAATAGAACAAGACCCAATTGATGTAGAAGTCTTTCTTTCATTAAAGTCTTCAATTTTGAGACTCCAAGTCAATATTGCCAAACGTCCTGATGAAGGTGCAACCATTGTAAAGCCACCGAAACGCCGCGTCGACTCTTGCTTTTTGACTGTTTTATGTTTACCTTTGTTGGTTTTTATGATGAAATTAACCCTTTTTTTAAATAAATGTTTTTAATTTAGAATGTAACCCTAAAGGGAGGTACCATAATAAATTGTGATATTTTTCAAAATTTTTTGTTCAATTTTTCCTTGATTATAAGTGTGACACTCAATGGGATTTATGTTTAATGTATAATGCATTCCAGTTAGCACTCCCCCCAATAGACCTCCACACTGTTTTAAAATAGTCAACATTTTGACTTTTATGGATATATAAACTACAGGACTTTACTTTCCACTGCATCTGCTCCCCTCCCTGTGTATATAGCCAGGGGAACCTTCCAAATATATATTTCTTGAGGATAGCATTTCACCATGAAAAGGGGATACATAATGCAATCAGGGTCCTTCTCTGTTAAGCACCTCCCAGATATATGGATGGACCAGAACATCAACCGCTGCAGGGCTTTCGAACTGGTGAAGTAAGGAAATCCCCAGAAGTGCTTGGTGAATCATCGCAAGGATACCCCACATTCGACTTCACATGTTTCAACAAGTCTAGCAACATCTCTTTGTCAATATATTTGCCCTTCAGATCATCACCCCCCAACCGCTCATCCTCAGAAGCAGAGGAAGGAGACGGCGGAGCCCGACCAGAGCTCTTGGTCCTAGGTGCACCACTCATTTCCAGCAAGGTCTCCTTAACGAGATGTTTAATATGGGCCTCACTTTCCTCCTAATGCTATCTTGAGCAGGCAGGAGATGGAGAAAAAGAAGAAGAAGAAAAACCAGATGAAGATGATGGGGAAGAATCCACATGCCTGCTCTTCCTGGCATGTTTTCCTATTGCCAAAGTTGGACCTCAGGGCAGGTAATACCAGTAACTGACCCAACAGGGAATCTGCAGATTAGCCAGCAATGCAGAGTCCTGAAAAGTCCTACAGATAGAGAAGCCCAACCGGCAGTGCCCCGACAAGAACCCTGGGCACACTGAACAGCAGGCAGACCTCTTCAACCCTAAGAAGGAGACGGGACACAAAGTGGACCTCCCAAGGCAGGGACCGCAAGTAGCACAACACAGCTTCTTCCAGGACTGAAAGAACAGCAGGCTCCAACCATGCAGTAGCGGAAATTACAGCAACAAAAAAACGCTTGGCGGTACTTACTGACGGGCCGGCATGCACCCCACGGCACCGCCACCATCCGTACGTGAAGAGGCACCTGACTTCCTGCTCCAAACCCAGGAAGTCACGCTAATTCCGTACGTAAGCACTCCAGCCACCCGACGTGCCGCCGGCACTCCGTACGCTTACGTGCAGGCTCCAACTATGGAAGACTCAACCAGGAGCAGCCGCACCCCCGGTGTGCCCCGCAACCCAGGTGGCACGACAAAGACACCCTCAACAGGAGGAAGCTGTGCCGGAAGACAACGAAATGCAGCACATCTCCCAAAAACACCTGGTACTGCAGAGGACCTATCTGTCGGAAGACAGAAAAAAGAACAGGAGGCATGCTGGGTAGAATGTGGTTATGTACTCCCAGTAGAGGGGGTGTACCAGCATGCCTTGTTTTCTTCATTCTCTCGGTGAGCTA
Source organism: Lissotriton vulgaris (assembly GCF_964263255.1). Classification (NCBI taxonomy): domain Eukaryota; kingdom Metazoa; phylum Chordata; class Amphibia; order Caudata; family Salamandridae; genus Lissotriton; species Lissotriton vulgaris. Next base: position 664,665,079 of record NC_141698.1, on the reverse strand, counting down.
GATTATCTCACTTGTTTAGTATAAAGGGGACGAGGACTGGAGGGACCTGGGGGTGATGCCCTTTTGCTTACAGTTTTGGTTAGAGTTTTGTCAAACGTGTTAGAACTGTGTGTGTCTTTTTCCACTCATTTATCTGCAAGTTATTTTGCTTGGGTCTCTTTCACACCATCATGCATATATAACTGTTTTTGAAGTTCCAATTTTCAATATCATGGCACATGATTTTGTCGTTGAATTGAAACAAAATCTTAAACCTGATGCTTATTTGTATGTTCATGTTTTATTTCAGTCCAGTTTTTTCCGCTGTAAGTAACGAAAATTGAGAAATAACCAATATTCATTGTGCTTGTGTTGCAAATTTGTTAACTTAAATTTGACATAGTGAAGCGAAATTAATTGAAATGAAAGAATGGAATGGAAATGAATATCTGGTAATCTTCTTGTCTAATAATTTTTTTCCTTAGATTTGAGGATATACAACACTATGGGCCAGATATAGGTAATTTCTATTTACCGATTCCTAAATACCGAATTTTACTGATTCGGTATTTAAGAATCGGTAAATAGAATGTAGGTAAAAAATATGTACATTTTACCGATTCAGTAATATTCATTATTACCGATTCGGTATTTACCGAATCGGTAATAGGCGGAGCATATTCAAGGGTGGCAGGGTGTCACATTGACCCCCTGTTGCACCCCTGAATCGTGCATGTGTGCACATGTGGCGCACATACATGTCTGCCACATGGCACTTTTAAAAAAGCGCAACATTACTTTTTTAAAGGTATTTGCTATTTACCACCAACTTGTAATTGGTAGTGAATAACGAATCCTTAAACCAAAAATGCACTCACTTGAGTGCTCCCTACATAGGATTTAAGGATTCAGTAATTTATCGATTCCTTAAATTAAGGAATCTGTATTTTACCGATTCCTTAAAATAACGAATTGGTAAATTCCCGAATCCTTAAATCCAGCCTCCTACATCGCAAAGGGCTAAATACCGGTCGGTAACAAGAAATTTACCGATTTGCGGCCGTTACCGACTGATTAGCCCACCTACATACTTTTTTCAAGTGACAAGTGTTTTCCCAAAAACGTAGATCATTACGAAATATGGGCAAACAAAAGCAAATTTGCAAAAGATGTGAAATCTTATATGTTTTTGGTCAATTAATAAGATGGAACTTCAGTTGTATGTTGAATTAAAACAATATAGACCCATTCACCATAATTAGCGATAGATTCACTGTGTTAAAATTCACACCTCACAGTATGGTATGTACTTTTGTTGAGAATGTATTCATTATAATCAGTGCACAAGCAGATAATACATAACATACATTTTTTCACTGGTAAGCATTCAATTCAGCTCCAGTGATTCTGCATTAAGTTAACTGCAGGGCCCTGTAGAACATTATATTCTTTTGGAGCTTATTATTTTCTTTTGGGGCTTATAATTTTCCAGCACATGCCCATTTATGCATGTATGCAGGTTGTGGTACTTGTGTAGCATGAAGCTAGTGTGGAAGAAGCTGTGAACAGAAGCATGAGCCCTGGGATCAATACAATCATGTAACAAGAGGCAGAGAACAAGCAGCTCTAGTGTGTAGAGGTAATCATCCTTGAAGTGTTGTGCTTTCATTTTTTCCTTGAATCTCAGGATGGTTGGAGCTGGTGTGATGTCACCTGGCATAATATTTCAGAAATGTGGGAACATTGATTGAGAAGGCATGGCTTCTATTTCTTTCCTTTTTGGACATTGTTGTCTCTGGTCGGTTGATTCCCTGGGTCCAGGAGTGCTTCTGTCTAGTTTAGGTAATTAGATTCCTGGTCAGGTAAATTGTGTGTTGTTTTTGATGGCCAGGAAGCAAGGGTTGTTTCTGAAATTGATGGGGAGTGCATCATCAGCTACTTGAAGAGTCACAGTCACCATGCTGCAGCATGGTCTAAATCCCTTTTTGTAATCATTTAGAAGATTAGGCTTTTAGATCTGCTCCTGCAGCCTGATAGGACCAGCTTTTTCAGTGATTTTGTTATTGAAGTTTCTCATGCAGGGCAGGGCAGAAGTTGGTGAGATTGTGTGGCTCCAAGATTGGTTTCTTCAGCAGACGGAAAATCTGTCCTGTTTTCAAGGAAGGTTCATTGATTGAGGAGGCTGTGGTGATGTTGGGAGGGGAATGAGCAAATATCCTTCTAGAGGGTGCAACAAAGGGTTTGCAGTATCAATGTGAGATATCATTTATTGATATATGGACGAATAAACCAGTCCGGGAGAGCATTGATGCATTGTTTGATGCCTCTGAAGTGTACTTTGCTTCTGTTGGTCACTTAGTTGATACTAGCCCCGTAGAATGTGGCCTCAGTTGTGATGATGAGGCATCTGTATGCAGCACAGAGTGTTTTGAGTTAGATATGTCGTCTGGGAGGTTGTGTATGTCTCAATTTCTTTACTTGTCGGTGTATGGTGTCATTGTAAGATGTGGTGTGAAGGATGGAATATTGGCTGTTGAAGTGATCGGTCCAGCATCAGGGCACTGGGGACTTGCAGAGGATAGTGTGAAAGGCTGATAGGACGTGGTTGAGCAAGCTGTCTTTGATATGGGTTAGACCTGTGATTTTCTGATTGATTTCCAAAGTCATGAGGAACACTTGGATAGATTCCTTCATTGTCTTTCTGACCAAAAAAATGTGGGGTAGGTTGGCATCTCGGAGACACTTGGGGGCTTATTTACAAGTCCCTTGTGCTGCTGGTGCGTCACTTTTAATCAATATTAAAAGTGGCATACCAAGGCCACAAGGGGCTTGTAAAAAGCCCTTTGGAGTGGGTGTACTGAATGAAGGCAGTGATGATGAAAGCTGAGATTTCTTCTACATAATCTATTTGGGTCTGGGGCCTCTATAGATCAGAGACAAAAGCTGTGTATCAAACATTGGTGTACAGTGGTTGGCATTAAACTGAGGTGATCAGTTGTGGTGCTGCTTAATTTCATCTGTAGGTTGAATATCATTGGGGAAGACGAACACATTTTATTGTACATTTATTTAAATGAGACACTCCGTTGAAAAATATGCATATTTCTAACAATATAGAGTGAATTGAGCTGCAATCATTTAGGACTTAGTTGCCAGACATATTTCAATACTTTTTTGGACTTCTCGGCTACGTTTTTGCATTAATTTCTAATAGTTGATGATTTCAGGCCTACAGGGCAAAAAGGGCCAGTCCCTAGAGAATGCACAGTATAACCTAGTTGAAACTAGGGAGTTATGTTTGGTGGATCTAAGTTTGCTGGTAGGAGCAGGAAAGTAGCTGAATAGAATGTTGGAGAGAGGATTGGTGCAATGCATTCACTACTTTGAATACTAGCTTCAATAGCATTACAAAGTCTTGTTTTTTGATCATAGAGCCACCCAGCATGGTGTCAATATGGGAAAGTGGGAGTATACTTAGGTACCTTGTGCAAGCCTTTGGTGGTGAGGATTAAGTGTTAAGTGGGGCCAAGGTATACTGGACGAGGTCCACTAATAGGTTGCTACTGTGTGCTGAATCCAAGCGAGTTGTTGGTTATTTTAGTTGGTTATTTTAGCTTGTTATTTAGCTTGCTTATGTTCAGTTTGTAGCAGATTAGCCACATCCCAGGCTGTTCAGGAGAAAGTTGATTGAGTAAGTTAGATATATGGGTACTGATAAGAAGAGAAAGCTCCTTAGTTTTAGATTTTTAACATGAGGAACAACACTGCCGTCCAAACTTAAAAAACGTTATTTTTCCCATGAGCCAATGTGCCCCGGGCTTCCTCATTCAAGAATCCAAGGTCGCCTTATTTTCTTCTACTTGGGTTATCATTGAACCTACACACTTTCTACTTTCAACATATGGTGAAACCAGTGTATTTGTACATCTAGTATTACAAAGACTGTTGAGGCAGTTTAGAAGGTGGGAGATTATATGTTATTAAAATGGGACTTATTCGCACAATTACTCTACATATGAGTAGAATTTCACATATAATATTTTTGGAAAGTTTAACAAAATATGTAAGAAAACACAGCACAAAAAAAGCATTATAAAAGGAAGTACTACTGAAACAGCCATTGTAAAAATCAATAGGTCTGGCTGTTGTTTTTAAAATAAGTGAAGATATTAATTTTCGTGAATCAGTTTATGTGTAGATATACAAAAAATGAGGTTGAGTGGATGTGAACCACACATCCCCCATACGGCATTTGTGCCAATGAAAGTATTTGTCATATTAGTTATCCTTTCTGAGTTAAAAGAGAAAATTGGTATTCACTTTGGGGCACATGCATCAACATAAGGAATTGCGATTCCTTAACAGTGATTTTTAAGGAATCGCTATTTAAGAATCACAATTTCTTATGTGAGTAGGAATCGCTAAATAAATTGTGATTCCTACACATTCCCTATTGGCAAATCACAAATTGTGATTCGCTAATAGGGAATGCCTTCCCATTCATTCCTATGGGTTTAAAAGCCCATAGGAATGAATGGGAAACCATTTGCAATTTGCAATTACCAAATAGGTAATCGTAAATTGCGCGTGCAATTTCAAGGGTGCTAGGGGGACAAAAGGCCACCATGATGCACCCCCAAAATTGGCAAGTGTGCACACATGGTACTTGGAAGAATGCAATTTTGTGCATTTTTCTAAGGAATTGCAAATTAACATCAACTTGAAGTTGATGCTGATTTGCGATTCCTTAATGCAAAGTCTCATTCTGAGAATGCTTCTTGCATTGCATTTAGGGAATCACAAATTGCGATTCCCTAACTTCGTTCGAAAAATAGGCAATCACAAATTTTGTGATTACCTATTTTGCAAATAGCTTTGGGCTTGATGCATCACACAAGGCTAATTACTGATTGCAATGGGGCTGATTCTGCGAATTGGCCCGTTTGGGACCGGTAATTAGCTTGATACATGTGCCCCTTTGTCCTTCTAGCATTCTTTTCTACTCCTGGCAAGAAATATGCATTTCAAATTACTATAAGGTCCTCTAAGTAACCCAGCACGATGACAGCGTGTACAACGCAGTCATCACATCGCAGTTCTTTTACAAGGCGGTTGTTACAATGACTGCGTTGTTAGAACGAGATGCCATACAATGCAAGTCATTACATTGACTTGCTGTTGATGGTGCTCTAATATAGGGAATAGTATCATTTACTATTCCAACACCTTCCCTACTGTTGCGTAGGCTGGAGTTGGAATAGTAAACTATACTAATCCTAATGTTAGAGTACCATCTATAGCAAGTCGATGTAATGACTTGCGTTGTAATGGCATCACGTTCTAACAACGTGGTCGCTGTAACAACTGCGTTGTGAAGAAACGCGATGTGATAGCATGCATTGTAGCATGCTATATTCAACCCAGCAATGCTTCGACTGCTACAGATAAACAATTTCTAAAGGTTTACTCTACGTTTTTGGAAACAAATGCCTATGGCTCATTAGTAAAACTTAGAAAATGTGAACATTAAAGCAAGACCTGAAAAACCCCCCAACAATGGTTTTAATAATACTGCGGTATACCATTCTTAGCATGGCATGCTCATTGATTCTAAAGTAATTAAAAGTAGAGGCATGCATGAAATTATCTATCAACCCAATAGCAGTCTATTTTATGCATTTTTACATAATATTCATTGAAACATAAAGCCTTTTAGCATATAGACTGTTCCTAAAAACTGATGGATAACATATGCAAAAAAACTGTTCCAAAAACTTGATAAGATAAAGGATACTAATTTTAAAATAATCTGTTATTAGTGTGTTAAATCAAAGCGTTTGCATGGCAGTCCTCAATGGCTGTAAGCAGAATATGTATTGGCAATTCCAGTAGGATTTGCCATTATCATGTGAGTGGCAAGCTATTGAATTAGCCGATGGTTGTTTGTAAGGTTTTGTTAAAACTGTAATAAAACATTACAAATACTGGGGTAAAAGCAAACACACATCATAAGGTATCTCAAAACTGTTCATTGAATTCAGTATTTTCAATCTTGATAGATTAGATAGTTTATATTTTGAATATTTTTCTTGCAAGAAATACTGAACATAATTAAAAAAGTACAAATAAGAACTTAAAGGAAAGTCTTTCCCAAGACCTAACTGACTTTCCACAGGATTCAAAACTGAAACAAACTGAGTTTTTCAGCAGCTCACCTCTCCTCTACTGCCATAAATTTGTCTAGATTTGCCAGGGTCTGGGCTTTCATGCAGCTTGTGGAATGCAAGAGGTAAAACAAAGCCAACCCAAGAAAGTCTGCTGTTTAATCAAACCGCCACAAATATCTCTGTTACAGACAAACTGAGAAAGGGTGGGAAGTAACTCTGAGAGCACAGGGGATGGGAATATATGGCAGAGCAGCACACGGGGAGAGAGAGAAATTAAGCATATGTACTCCCAGGGAGAAAAGGAAAAAGTAGTTCTTTGAAGTGAGTTGTGGAAGGATACAAGTAATTAATCAAAAGAATGGTAAAGAAGCCATGCTCTAGGGAAGTCGCAAACACAAGAAGAGGGAGGAAAGCCAGAGAGCAAGAAGCAAGAAAATGAGAGTGACAAGAAAGCCAACGAATGATAAAAGTGGGCTGACTCAAAGCCCACTCTAGGTTTTTGGATTATGCACATCAGTTCTTTGGCAACAAATAGCTAACATCAATAGGCAAGACTTTAGAAATCAATATATCATTGCTTCTGCTAAGTGACAGTTTCTGGATGCTTTTGTGTGGCAGATGATTGTAGTTACGGTATGTTTACATTTCTCATTGAGTATAACTTTGTTCCCTTTGCTTTAACCAATTTATTTCTCAGAAAAAGTGACTTTGCTCATTCAATATGTAATACTCTTACTGGCTTACTTAATCTAGTTGTACATTTTAACCATTGTTGATTCTTTTCCCCATTGATCCCACGTAAAATGCTTAAAATAACATTTATATAGTCTCTGCTACATGGTACAGTGATGGTGCATGAAAAAACAGAGCAGTGAGAGACTGAAAACACTCAGCTTCAACATATTTCTATTTGTTCTGTGACTAATTGTCTATATCCTCTCGAATGGCTATACAGTCTTAGTAACACTGTATGTATCATGTGTATTTTAGGTGGAAGTAATAATGAAAACACATTTATTAGCAGGTCCATATGGCCTATGAATAACATAAAGTGACAACATTTCTTTAACTATTGAATGACCCTAGCAAACTTTGACTAGCCTATTTTCGCCTAATTTGCTAAGGTGCCAGTGCTTACTATTGATGAGCTCCTCTGTTTTTTTTGTTTCAGGAAAGTAAACAAGTGCTACAGGGGCCGCTCCTGTCCAGTAATTGTTCATTGCAGGCAAGTATGATGCTCACAGGTTCAGGTTTCCCCCTTGGCCAACACAAGTCACGCGCAATGTGCTCCTCCCACTGTCTGCTGCTGTCTGTTTCAATGGCTCCCTTGCCACGGCAAGATCTAGATTTCATTTGTTTCCATCTGGCACACTGGCTTTTCGCTTTCAAAAATTGTTTTACTCTTTATCACTCACAGAAGAGTTTGTCCTCCAGGAGTTAGCTTTATTTACTGCCTACCTGCTGGTTATTAGCTTCACGGGAAGAAATATGGCAATCATAAAGTCCTACTCTGCGACCCCGCCTCACCAACCAAGAGTGCAATATATTTTCATATAGTGATGGTAACATTGTTTCTTTTCCTCGCATCGGTTTTTGCTCACTGAACACTGCATTGTTTTCATTGCCCTTGAAACAAGGTCACCTGCATGGTGTGCTGTAGTTTGATCAGAGCATGGGTCTGAAGGGTTTGTGACTGTACTCAAGGTATGTCTAGTGCAAACCTGTGGGTATGAATAGAGCCAATACATTCATAATACATCCTTGCACAATTGCTGCCCATCTCTACATGTAAATTAGCTCTGCAGGCTTTCCCACCAGTGCTGTCTTACTTGATGGGCTAAAGTCATCAAAGGCTACCTTGCATGGATAGTTATGAAACTGGTTTTGTGAGCTGGTACTGATGAAAGCTGAATAAACTGAACTGTTCATTTGTACATAATGCTTGCCTGAAAAATGTGTGCAGTTGCAATACTACGTGGCATCTCAGTGCCATAGATTGGCAGAAACTTGCCAGTTGCGGGGAGGTGAGTAGCGAGGCAGCTTGAAAAAGCCGGGGACTGATTATTTTCCACAAATCGCAGAAAGGAAATCTGCACCTGAAAAAGCTTCTAGTAAGGCGTAGTACCCTGATAATATTTAGAAATTGATTATTTTAATGTCAAATTATATGCATGCATATTTCATAGATGGACTGAATTATGGAATGTTTGCATTTGTTTTTTTTTTAAATTTAGAATTGTTTATTTAGGGACATACAGCACCTCACTGCCACTTCATAGCACCAGGTGGCTAGAAGCATCACAGTTGTTAGTATAACCACGGGTGTTTCATTTGTCTCCTCCATGGTGTCTTTTCCACAGTGGAATGTTTCTACATATATCCAGCTGCCTGAAATACTCATTTGACTCATGTTTTACCGATCCTGACTAACTTTAATTCTGTATCAGACTCTGCATATTATTTTCAGACCGGTAATTCCTTCATTGCTCTCACTCCAACACACTACACTATTTGAGAGAAGAGGTCCCTTGGATGGACTGCAGTGTGTCTCACCAATGTACACTCACTAACCAATTAGCCATCAATTTACTTGAATATTATAGGATTAAAGCTTGCTTCCACTTTATGAATAAAACTATGCTGACTCAGTACCCTGATCTTGCATCAGTTGATGACTAAACCAAAGGGACTCTGTAGTCCTCTCACTTACTTCAAATTGGGCGATGAGTCAGTGTCCACATTCTACTATGCCTGACAGACGTCTGAGATATCCACTTTAACCATAAGGAGTGGTACAAGCAAAGTGCTTGCAATAGAATACACCACAAACCAGGCCAATATCCTCTGAGCCCAGCCCAGTTATATTCTGCCCACTGCTGCTTCCGCACAGAACTAGATTATGAAACAAAATCGACAATGGCCCTTAAGCAGGCTGTGTTTGCTATGAGCAAATAATTGTTAAAGTTACTCGGGTAGCTGCTGTTGTTGTCTGTGTGACACCTCAATATTATAAGTTTGAATTACAGAAGGCATTCTTATGACTTTAATCCATTAAAGGTTGATAACATTAGTACAATGAGTGGTGATAATAAATCCACTCTTTCTAAGGGTACACATTGCTCATCCAGGCTGAGGCTGAGTAGTGCCAAATGCATATTAAGTTCCTTGGGTTTCAACGTAGATGGTCAGCTGTCAGTTGAAGTTGATCTTTTAGCCCCAAGCTAAGACTGAAGACTGACTGCCCTATTGCTATTTGCGTTCTGCAGTGTCAGATATCAGTTAAACTCTATGGACTTGTTGTACTGCTTAGAGAATTTCCCAGTGACATTTTTTTTATTTGGTTGGCGGTATTTATGTAGCCTGAAGCTAGACCAGAGTCACAGTGTAGTGTTTTGTACTTTAAAGGAGCACATTTAGAGGAATTCATAGGCACAATGCTATTGATTTTCAGTCACACCTTGACATGACCCCTTGCATCTTTGAGGTGTTTTCCATCCCACACATGGAGCCATTCAACACAACCCAGAGACCTGAAGGAGGCATTTTGTAGGTGCTGCAGATCAAGTCCACTTCTTTTGGGATAGAGAGGTTGGTGCTTCAGCACTGAGTAGAGAACTGTGTCTCACCTTCCCAAAAACATTGGGTGAACTAATTAAGGATTGGGCAGTTCCTACGGTGGTAATGTACTAACAGTATGTATGTGCAATTGGTGTCTGGAGATGTTTTACCCCAACAGTAAGGTCCAACTGATGGAATGAATAAAAACAAAATCTTTATTTTGATATATCTCTTCCTTTGGATCCACCTCTGATATTTAAAGCTGGCATGTCTGTACTTCTTGCTAATTAACCTTTTTGAGTCTGGATTTATTAAATCACTATTTTGATAAACCATTTTTAAGTTATTGAATTTTATCATGTGTACTTATAAAGACACACTTGCAGGGAAGAGCTTAAGTAAACTAGGCCAGGATAACAAAACTTTAGGATGAAAAGTTGGAAGTTTGCTCACACACTTAGGTTTAAGCCAGTTATTGGTGCAATTTTCTGATTTACCTGAAAATGCAAATAATTCAAGTTCATTCCCAAGGTCCTGAAATAGCCACAGATTCTAATAATATTCTCTTGCATAAACATTTCTGCATGCATAAATGTAGCAAATCTAAACTTCCACAGGCAGAAGTAAAAAAAAAAGTAAATAATTGGAAGTGCACTTTTAACCTTTATTTCTCTATGGAGAACATATTTGATCCCTTAAACCCCTCCCCTTTCTCACTCCTTACCATGTTGTGAGTGTTTCTCTCTTTCTCATCTTAGATATGGACTTACCCATGCCATTAACCAGAGTTAATTTCTCAGCCCAGGGTCAGATTGTGCCTTGGAAATGTTTGTGAATATCCATATGCTTGCAAATGTGTAGTGTGAATCTACTTTGACAGGTGGAAATTGCACAACATACCGGTTCTGATGGTTCAGTGGAGTAATGCATTCACTGCAGACATGTTTGTTCAGCCTTGTGGTCTCTGGCTTGTTTCCTCACAGGTCCACCCTGCCTTCCATCCTCCTGAAAGTGATAACATGATAGTTGGGCAAAACTAAATAGATCAGCACCAAGACACGTCTTATCTGAAGATGTTCTGTACAAACATGCATGTTATTTACTCAAATGGAAATTTCAACACACTGTCAGAATTTTAAGTTTGAGGAAATCTATTCATTTGTGCAAATTCATTTGATGTATTTTGCACTTTTTTCAGAATCAAAATAAGCTTTATTCGATTTTTGTCATATAAAATCACATAAGCAAACATGACAGATAAAGAAGGAAGACAATTTAAGAAATAACTAAGTCTAGATATAAATATACAATATTTTCAAAAATGAATTTCAACTTGGTTAAAAAATGTAAAAAGATATACAGGCGGCTCAGAAATTATTATACAGGACATACATCACAGGCAATTAAAACCTACTTATTCTCATTAATTAATTGCAGGTCTTAACAGAGAATCAATGTTTATATTTTTTCTGGCTCTGAGAACACTTTTTAAAAAGCTTGCCATAACTCCAATACTGCATATACTGTCTAAAAACTGCAAATACAAAAATGCTGATCGACATTGCCTCCATCCCCATTATCTTAGTAGGGGCAAAATCCACCTCAATCTCTCCTTTCTATAAAAATTGCAGAAAAGAGTCACATGTATCATTGATTGTGGACATACCTTATTGCATGGCCAGCAGCATAATTCTCTCTATCAGTTATGTACTTCTGGTTAACTAATTCATCGATGAAAATTACCAAATCGAAAATGGGTTAAAACATCTTTATCGTATCCACTTAAACTGCATAGTAGATAAGGTTGAATATTGTATGTTATTAAAATCATTTGATGCTGTACCTCTGTTGATTTGTTTACCTCCAGGGCGAATCTATTAGCCTCTAGATGACTCATACATATTTTCTTTAAATCCTTCCTAGAAATAGAATTCATAACGTCAGGGCAGTTATAATAATCAGGGTTCCCGAGATCATACATACATTTGTTATGTATCTCAACCAGGAAATCTTGGTGGCTTGGTCAAGTTTAATTGAATCTTTAATTATTTCTTGGTTTAGGCCTGTGCTACTAGAGGTCCAGATTATGTGCCAAAGTAGCACTAGCTGTGCTTTAATAACATCAGAAATATATGGGATGACTGGCGGGTACTGCTAAAATAAACTTTAAAATGGCATTGTCGACAGATTGTATGGAATGTGAATCATAAAAACCCCATACCCATGCACCAAAGGTAGCAATGCTCACACATTTTGCCTGATAAATCTTAAGAAGTATCTCAGGGAGTCAAGTGTATTTTGCACTTGTAAAACATGACATGAATACCTTTCTGAATAGGGCCATTTACTAACGTATCCGTTTTTACCATTGGCATGCTATGATAGGTTACTGTATATAGGAGTTTTCTGGGGTTCATCAGCATATCCAGGGATAATTACTTTATTGAGCTATTGAGTAAGGATCACAAGCATTGTGGGTATGTTAGTCCAATTATAAGGATGTCTGTGATTGAGCTGCTGTAGTCCTACACATAGATTGGCATATCATGCACATAGATCTATACGTTCTTACCACAGTATTCTCCCAGAATTTCATGTTTTAAATATCACTCTACAAAACATGCCAGAATATTATCTGCCACAACATCATGAAGATGAGTCTATTCTGGAAAATATGGGTTTACTATTTTAACTCCATAAATATGTATATTGACAATATGTACCTTGAAACTATTTGGTTTGTGTGACTAAGCTCACTTGCTAATATACTAAAGCTATCTTCCTCCTATTTCTCCATGTCTTTCAACATAATAAATGCCTTTGCTACACCTCAAAACCACCCCTGAAGAGAAACTGGTGCTACACTAAACATGATGTTCGAAAGTTTTGTAGATGTATACATTTATCACACTCGAAATAAGTTCTGCTATGAATGTATGTAGTTCTTTCTTTGTGTTTCTGAGTGTTCTTCCATAAAATACTTTTGGAATAGTCTAAGCTCATTGTAATGTGGATAAGACACATAGAGAGCCTTTTACCTTTATGAAATCCCTACAATGCAACTATATTCTATTTATATCATGTAGCTGTCACCTACCAGCTGCATAATATAGACTTATAGCCCGCCGTAGAGGGCTATACCGGCTATTATAGGCCCTCTCCAGCGTTAAAGGCCCGAGCCGAAGGCGAGGGCCTTTAACAAGGGAGAGGGACTTTAATAGCGGTATAGCCCATCTACGAAGGGCTATAAGGCTATTAGAACATTCTGTCACTAGAGGACAGAATGTTCTAACAAAAAAACAAAGCCTTTTGGGACCGTGAGGGGATTGGAATCCCCTCAGGTTCCCTGAAGCCTTTGTTCACAGCCAGAGCTGTGAACAAAGAAGCATTGGAATGTTGGAGCTCCAGGCTTATACCAGCCATTATAAGCCCAGAGCAATCCATTGTTTTCAATGGAGCTCCCAACATTCCAATGTTCTAATTACAGTTAAATAATGCTTGTTTTGTCAATCCAAATTTCTCCATGACTTTGCCACCTCCAATTCATCAGCACAGCATTTCCCTCACATGGTTTATCACCAGAATGTTTCAGCAAGTCAGATTAAAAAACACTTTATTTGATCATTTCAGTATTGTGAAGAGAGTGCCAAAAGTATAGTTGTCTTTAGTACATTCTACATGTACACTGTCGTTAACTTACGGAAAGACAGGGTATGTCTTTTTTTTATTTTATTTTTTTATTTTTTTTTAATCCTCATATTGCGGGTTATGCAGAAAGAAAGGTGTTTGGGAGTCCGACAGTATCCGAGCGGTTGTGCCTCCACACTGCCCCTAATCGTCTATCGAGGAGTACAAGGGGTATGTCTCATTCTCGTTCCAATCAGTTTTCTTCCGCACACCTTTATCTTGCTCAATAATTCCTTTGTTTCAGGAGATCTCTGACCCTTAGGAAGTTTGACAGACTTCAAGTCATGCCAGGAATTATTGTTCCGCTTAATCATTGGAATCAAAAAGAAAAAGAAAAGAAAAAAGAAAAAGAGTCAAAGAAACCTCTGACGAGGAGAGATTCTGGCTTATCATCTGGAGGTGATATAATTTTCCAAGATCTCCCAATATTTCATATTTTTGAGTTGTTTCCCTTTTCTATCCAAACTACTAGTTCTTATTACAGCATTTAACCAGTTCTCATGGGTTGGTGGTACTGGTTTTATCCAATTAATACATATCTCTCTATGTGCTAATAGGATCATGACAAACAGTAAGTTTTCTTGATGTTTGTCTAGCTTAATCTGATTTGGTTGAGTAGTATAGTGTATCCCAAAAATAATTAAGATAATACTCACAGTTATCGGTGTTGCCAGTATTGCAGTTAGTGTCATACCAATCTCTTGCCAGTATTGTGTAAGCGAAGAGCAGCCACCAAACATGTGGATATCATCCACTTTTTCCTCGCCGCATTTACTGCACGATTTTACTGCTGATCCTTTAAATTTTGATAATTTTTTGGGTGTCCAGTACGCTCTATGTATAGAGAAGAGATGGTTCCTTTTTAATGCTGCGGGCTTTACACACAGCCAACATTTCTCTACTGATTTTTTCCATATTTGACATAGATCCAAATCTTCGTTAGGTAGGTCTTTCCTCCATATTTTTTGAGAGATAGTAAGATCTTCTTCTCCAGATTCAATTAGTGTCCAATACCATTTTGATACTTCCTTTTTTTAATACCGTTTCATTCATCATTTCTGATTCTAGGTTTTCCGGATCTGATGCTCCCTTCGGAATAGTATTTGCCCAGCTGCTTAATTGGTAGTATTTAAACTTTGAGATTTTTCGATCTGTAATTACTTGCAAATGTTCCCATGATATTAAAGAGTTTCCAGACAGAAGTTGTCCCCATTTTTCAATTCCAGATTGTCTGAGTGGGCTTGATAGAGAGTCCTTTAAGCAGTCTGGGGTGCCTGGTGAGTCCCATATTGGAGCCATACTACTGTAATATGGAATCTTTGTTGCAGCTCTTATTTGATTCCAAATCTTAACGATTTCTTCATCTGTTGGATTTGTATCTTCTTTATATATTGAAGTAAAAAAAATGGAAAATTCTTGCCTTATTGAAACATCATTTGAGCAGATGGCTGATTGATCTTGGGTGTAGATGCTTAGTATATTATTTCTAGTCTGATCTGTTCTCATTTTCCAGGCTAGCAATTTCCCACAACCTTCTCCATATTCATGATTTGCTAGTTTACTGTTCTCCCATTTTTCTTTAACTATATTCTCTAGATAATTTGTCAGGTTCTCTTTTGAGTTGCGATGCTTTTCTTCTAGGTTTTCCCTCAGTTCTTGAGGTATATCACTTTCTAGGTGTAATTCAACTTCTGTAATTTCTATTTCCAGCTTCTTAATATCCTGTTTTTTTGTTTTGTGTTTGTAAGCACCCAAGCTGAGCAGTTTGCCTCTTATTATCGCTTTGTAAGCATCCCACGTTACTCTTTTTGATGTACCAGCTGCGTTATCTTGAAAATATTGTCAGGAGGTTGTTATGAGTTTCTCCACACATTGTTCGTCTCTAAGAATTGTGCGGTCAACTGTCCACCTATTAGCCAGATGTGGTTGAGGAAGTGTTATATTTAGCTGAACTGCAGAGTGGTCCGATAAGTGTGCGGGTAGGTGTTCAATGCTTTTAACATTATCTTGCAGATTTTTGTTTAATAGAAAAATGTATGTCCTAATTTTTTGTTATGGAAGGTATATGGGTAGTTTTTTATACCTTTTAACTTCCACATGTCTTCCAAAATTAAGTATTTTTTGTAGATCCCTAACCATTCCCTCATCTTCGGTAGATTCCATTGTTTTGTTGGAGGGATTCTATCTATTTTAGGATCTTCTATGAGATTGAAATCTCCTCCCATAATAATTGGGGTTGGGAATGTTAGAAGTTCAGAATATAGTTTTTTAAGGGGCTCAGAATCATCCCTATTAGGGCCATAATATCCCACAATTGTGAGAATGCGATCTTCAATTCTGACTTTAGCAATTGCCCATCTACCATTACTATCCACTTTATTAACTTCTGTTTTAGCATTGAGGGATTTCTTTATGATAATTGCCACCCCCTTTATATTGCACTCTTGTGTTGTATGTATGCTTGATCCAATCCAATTCAGATTTTTTGCCAGTTGAGTCCACTCTGCATTTGTTAAATGAGTTTCTTGAAGGATAATGATTTCACTTTCTATTTCCTTCAGATATTCCATAATCCTTCTTCTTCTTGAAGGAGTTCTAAGCCCGTTAACATTCCATGTTAGAATTTTTATTGATTTCTCTTTTACCATCTTAAATTATTGTTTCTATTGAGGCAGCCCTTAACTCCCTTACCGTTCCTTTTATATTCCAGTTTTGAGGATTTTTTTTTCTTTTTTCCCTACTTTGCTCCCCACCCGTGTGTATTTACAAAGTTGCATTTTGCACTTGCGAGTTACTTTGGGTTCCCTCCATGGGGAAGCCTCCCTTTTTCTTCTTTCAGGTGTTATTACACCCGATTTCGTGCTCCGTTTCTCCAGGTATTTCATTCTTTTGATTTTAATGCGTAAGTGCTTCCCAATATTTGTTCTATTATAAATGTTTCTTTGTCTCTGAGAACTTTCCTAGTTCATTCTTGTTTTTAGTGCAACGAGTTTGTTCCTTCAACTCCTGCATTATTGCTTATTCCTTATTTAGTTTGTCGATTTTAATTTGATCTTTTATTAGTTGAATTAGGTTTTCTACCTCTTTTGGCTCCCTTAGGTTGTGCATTTTATTTCGCCACATTATTCTAAGGGAGGCGGGGAATTTTAATTGTACACTTGCTCCGAGAGTTTTCAGCTCCTGCATATACTGCCCCAGCTCCCATTGCCTGTCTTGCGTGGCTTTACAGATATCTGATCGGATACGAAATGACCAGTTGACTTTGTTGAAGTTCCCAATTTTTAGACCCTCACTCAGTATTTTTTCCTTCAGAGAATATGTTCTGAAGTTTACCAAGATTTTCCCCTGAGTTTTCTTCTCTTTACTCTTTCTGAATGGGTCTCTATGGACTCGTTCGATGTCTGCCGCTAAATCACAGTCTTTTGTCCAGGGAAGAAATTCTTCTAGTAGAGATATTACATAGGCCTTAATATCTGCTCCCTCTGAGTTGTCGGGGACATTCAGCACGCGAATATTATTCCTTCTTCCTTGGTTTTCCAAAGATTCTAGTTTCTCCTTGATTGCTTTCTCATTGTCTTTTAACTGTCTTATTTCTCTTTGGTTTGTATCTACTTTTTTGCTTAAGGATCCCAACTCGTTCTCAACCGCTGTGACTCTGACCCCTAAATCATTTCATTTCTGGTCTAAACTTTCTACAGCCTCTTGTATTTTGTTCTGGTTTGTTTCAGAGATTGCAAATTTTTCTCTCATTTCCCCCATTATTTTTTCCATCATTTTATCCAGGCACAGTTCTAGAAAATTTTCTGTCTTGCTTTTGTCTATATATTCCATATGTTCCTGCTCAGGCTCATCTTCTTGGGTCTCTTGATCATTTTCGATTTGTGGTGTGGCACTTGAGCTTGCTTGCGATAGATGTCCTGGTTGTGGTGACAAGTTTAGTAATAAAGATTGTTTCATTGGGGAAATCACACTTGTGATTGGATCTGGAGGAGGCGGCGACTGCATGTTTCCTCCTGTTAGTGTTTCCATGTCTGCAGACTCTTCCACTTCTTTTTCATAGATGGGGCTGACGCTCTGATTGTCTGATGTTAGAGCTAAAAATTGTGTGGGAGCTGTGTCCGCTGTATTTTTTATATCTGTTGCGTCGGTCGTGTTATTTGCTAGACCGTGACTTCCTCCTCTTACTTGTACCACTTGTTGTATTTTAAAGTATGATCTTAATGATGGAGTAATCTTTATTTTCTGATCTTTGTTTTTCCTCGATCCTCTGCTTTTTATACTCTCTGTCAATTCCTCTGAACGTGGGGGATTTTTCACGTTTTTTTTTGTGCTTCTAGGGGTCATACACTTTTTTTTTGTAGGTTGTAGAAGGCTCTGTTTGCTTAGGTTTTGATTCCTGAGGCAATATGCTGATCTCATTACTCCCTCTTCTGATCTCTCTGGTACAGAGAAAAAGGTTCCAGCTCCTTGTATCTTCCTTGTTCTAGATCTTGTGGGCTTTTTCCTTTTTTATTTTTAACGCTATTTTTTTCTCCCAACGTTAGAGTGATGTGATTATTGTGAGTTTTTCCTGGGTTTTGTGATAATAAATCTATATTTTCTTGATTTTCTTGACTTTCTACTTCAGCTTTTCCACCTTTTTCTGTTGCTGTCTCTGTACCTCCCCGTTACTCACTGTGTATGTAACCTTCTTCTTCCACTACTACATTGGGAGAGAGACTTTCACCTCTCTTTTCACTCATCCAGCAGAGAATTATTGACCGTTTTATGTTTGTGACACTTTCACAGTGTCTTCTTCCACACTTTTCTCCTAGTATAATCCTTTGATTGAGGTTTTCAAAAAGAATGGGTGTCCGATTTTCCCAATGCCCCACACAGGAGAGTTCGTAGTTATCGCCTTGTGGTGCTCCCACCAAATGCTTTGCTCTAATTCCTGCCTCCTCTATGTAGTCACTTTCATGCACAGCAGTATTGAGCTCTCTGCCGCTGCCGCCGCCGCCGCCGCTTTTGCCCCGGAAGAGAAAACCGATCCTGAGGAGTTTCCTCCTACCGCTCTGGGCAGCTTCCCGAGCTCTCTCCCACAATCCGCCTGAAGGATCGGCTGCCGGGTCGGCTGCCGGGTCCAGGCTTTGCCGCACCAGAGCCACGACCCACCCCATCATGTGGTTCCGGTGCCTCCTCTCACTTGGTTCAGCCACCCTTCGAGGTGCTGCTCAGTGACCGCCACAGGCGAGGGACACACAACACTGAGCTTGAAATCACACCGCCTCCACCGCTACCGAGTCTGCCCACACCGCTACCCTCGGCTACACAGTACGCATCGGTCAGGTAACGGTAACGGGTTCCGTCCAAATGTTTATTTGTTTCCGATTAATGCGAGCACATAGGGGATTTGCTGCTTTACTAATTACTCCGCTGCAGTACCCAGAGACACATCATGCTTTCCGGCAAGGTTTAACAGTTGAGAAGCATTTTCAGCCCGTTTTTACCTGGAGTCTTTTACGGAGCTCGCGACGAGCGTCTCAGCCGGCCGCCATCTTCCCCCCACGGCCCACAAGACAGGGTATGTCTTGTGAAGCTGGAAAATAATGTATTCGGTAGAAAAAATGTTTTGCAAATTGCCATTACTTACATTATATTAGGATGATTTAAGACACTCACCTAACCCCCAGGACACTGTAAGGCATGGGAGCAGCTTTCTTATACTGTAAAATAAACGATTCATTAAATAAGAATAGTTTTTCATTATATATAGTCTATTTGAGTCATTTTACAACTGGGATTAAATACATGCACATATACTCTAAAACATCTACTAGCTATAATGGATCTGTAAATCAGTTCTGCATTAACTATGGTCTAGAGCAGTGTTCTTTATCTCATACTGAATACAGACAACATTGTTTTGTTTATCATATTTTGTTTATCAAATTTTGTTTACCTTTGGGGTCACCACATGTCTCAAAGTATGTTTAATTCTTAGATAATATTATTCAGCCATTGTTTGCTGTACAGCATTTTGACCCGAAGTATCACCCTGACAATCAATGCAAATAAATAAAACAATATAGTTAATATAGCTGAAATATTTTCATTCAACTTTATTCCTTTTCATATGTACTGCTATACTTTTCTCCCTCAGTCTGAACATTACTCATAAGTGTTACGTCAGTTGTCAAAACAAATATTTTATCTGACTTAAACGTAGTGTAACCAATTTTCTGAGTACATTTCTAATTTCTTATTCTCACACTTTAACATCAATACCAAAATGTCTTTTTTGTTCATTTGTGATTTCATCAGATAAAATTGTATTATATGTATTTATTGTAACTTTTATATTGGGAATACAATCAAAACTGCATTGTAATTAAACAGTAGTGTACTATTTACCATAACTATCACACATTTAAAATCATATAAAACATCAAAAAAGCATTCTAGATAAATTTAAATTTAATACAATTCAAGAGTTTATTTAAACATATTGCTAACATTTTAGCATGCAGAAACAAACACATAAGAATCTTTAAATGTGCACTACAAATGTCTTTACAATGATACAAAGCATAGTTTCAGTAAAACGGCTATAAAATCTGCACAGAGAATATGTAAAAGAAGTGTTAATCCATTTTGTGATTTTATCTAGTGTTTGAACATAACTAATGTGATTCGCACAGACATTCATCATTTGATACTTTTTAAATGTCATTATATATAAGTATGGCAGAGTTATTATTTTGTAAATAACACAATACATTGAGTACAAAGTTTCTAAATGCTTATTGGCTAAATCTGCTTCAGTTTATAAGCATACAATAGAGTGTTATAGCCTGGAATTATACCTACTAGGTGTGAATAAAGCTCCATCAATTAATTGGAACTTTATAGGTATTTCTAAATATGAGATACAAAAAGAAATGTATGCTGAATATGCTTAATATAATCCACTTTAACCGTGTGTTAAAAGAATGAGAGTTTCTAGTGTTTAGTGGAGCCAGATGAAGCACAGTTGAACTAAAACTTTTAATTTCAAACCTCTTAAATCTGAACTTTTAACCAAAGTGTTATCTGAATGTATTTTTTCAATTATATAAGTACATATTTGTGCTGTTTCAGTGCATTTTTGTTATATTTAGACAAACGGGGAAAGTAGTGAGTGGCCAGTTCAACTACCCCAGCTTCTTAGAAAGGCAACATTGGGATACTCTATCCTGGTAGAAAATCTATGGAAAACAAAAGGTTCTCTTATCGGGAATTCTCACTCTTGTTACTGAAATAAGTTACCATACCCACAGATGCTCACTCTTGGCTACAGGAGGCCGTAAGTGGGGCTAGGTTCGAAATTCCAGTTTAAGAAATTGTCTTTGTGAATATGAGAAGTTGTCAGGTACTCTGTCAGGACTAGTGCAGCTAGAAAGGTTTTCCTCTTCCTGATTTGATCAACTTGGTAACTATCTATGGCCCTAAGCAATGCATCACATCTCTAATGCAGAGGTTCAGCCTTAACTAATTATCTTACATGAGATCAGAAGTCTTCCTTAAGCCTAGTATATTTTCTCGAAAGGGAGATGTTTTCTTGGTGGTATTCCAAATCATCCAAAGGTACTGATTGGGATGTGGTTCTCTGTGGGTCAGGTTACTTGGCTAGATAAGGGTTTTTTATGAGAGGATCCCTCTTACTGTTTCTTAGACAAAATGATCTCCCTAACCCATGATTAGAATTGGCCAGAGGACAATTGGATTGAAATGGTGATACCAAAACTTGAACCTTCGAACCTGAAGCAGAACAAATGACTTTGAAAGGAAGCAAGCAAAAGGGTATTTCTCTCAGTGTAACCCAGCTCAGTCATCGAACTGTTATGCATCCTGTGCAACCTTATATCAGCTACAAAGTGTTCTGTTGGGTAATGCAGTTGCTCAGTATGAACAAGAATTGATCTAACGAAGATACAGAACATTCCTTTAGTTAAAGTAGCAGGAAAGCTACAGTAGCTCACAAGCTACTGGTTGGAGACCCCTGTGTACTATAATCTATACTTAGCACTCATTTAAAATATTTAGGGCCTGATTACAATGCAGTCAGAAATTACTCTGACCATCGGTCAGAGCCTTTCTGACCGCATCGTAATATGCCAGTCGTATTCCTTTCAGACCGCCTCATTATGATGGAGGCGGTCAGAAGGAATCCGAATGGTCATTCCGACCGGCTCAGAGAGCCCGCCAGTCAGAATGTGACCAGGAATCCCAAGGGTGGCTCTTTCCATCCCTGGAATTACGCTCATGTTTCGGCAACTTTCCGTGCCGGTCTTTCCAACACAGAAAGACTGTTGGAACTCGATTTTGGGGGCCCTATTGGGTGCATGGTCCTCCAGTTAGAGGCCAAGTGCTCCACTGTTGATCCCTGCACCGTGGCTGCCACGGAGTGCAGGGATGAACTGCACCTCCTATTTTACAATGGGAGCATGCATTCTGACCAGAATACATGCTTCCATTGTAAAGTATAGGAATACGACTGAACAGTGTTTGGTTGCATCCTAATTAGTCAGTCGAGACCGCCGACCGGGTGTCGGTTGGTCCCTTGACCGAGACAATGTCGGGTGGCGGAAACTCTGCCCGGCATTGTAATCCGCCCCTTAATTTAAATCAACACACCATACTCAATAGTTATTCAATTTATAGTCATATTTTTAAAATAATCATTCCTTTTGTTTATGACTGTCATACATGCGAAAAACATAACAAACATAAAGACGTGACTTAGTGAATCAAGTTACATACGGTGCCACAGTTTTATAAGTATAAACAAATGTCCATCCTTTTAAAACAATTGGTTCAACAAATACCTTTTATCTCCATTAGTTTCAATTTAAGGATGATGTGACAAAGGTCATAGACTGATCATAATATCGTCGGCATTTCAACACCAGGTGTATGTACTAATAAGTGTACAATGAACATCACCTACTCTTAAAACATGAAAAGAAAACTTTTCATTTTTCTTTTTGAAACGCATCCCATTTTCCTTCAAGGCAAATGGGTGACAATAAAAAAAAAATATGTTGCTTTAATAAAAATATTAAAAAACCATCACAGACAAGGTGATCATCTTACTCCAGCAGCTCGCCATCCCTGGGATTTTTGCAATTCCCAATAGGTTTCAAACCAAGACCTACTTCATGAATAATAATGTGGTAGGTTTATTTTTGACCCACTGGGAATCGTACACTGTGTTAAACACACATTTGTACGTTTGTGTTTGCGATTACCAAATAGTAAATCGCAAAACTTCGTTATTTGGTAATCACAAACTGTTCCCTATGTACATCTGGCTGTAAATCCCAATCCTTGTGTCTTCAGGTTGCTTATGCTCTACAACAATCTGCCTTTCTTTCATTTAAATGTAGTTTATTCTTATTCTAACCTAACCATAGTGGCACAAAATTCGAAGACACAGATACCGTAAATGCTACCTTAACAGCGTTTTAGTTCATTTATAGACTGATTTGCTTTTCATTGTGAGCAGAATGCCCTGTCTTAACCCAAAGAAATTATTATATGTCTGCAATAAATGTTGTCTCAAATAGTCTGGTATGGCTGATCCAGTCTTGTACACCAGAGAATGTATCCCAGACTACAGCAATATAAGACATAAAATTCAGACTCTTTATTGCGTTTTCATTGGGAAAAATATATAATTTTCTCTGTTCATGATTTCCGAAGGGGTATGTATTGGACCTGGCCCTTTCTGCAGGTTCACCTCAGATTTTGCCTTCCTATGCTCTCCTGTGCTGAGCCCTTTTTGTTGGCTTTTAGGACTCTGTGCACTTTTTCCCAGCTGATCCAGTGGTAAAGTTCTTGTGCTGTCTCCATAAGAACATCTCCCATAGAGTAACACTGGGTTGCCTTATTACACTTAAGTGCTAACTTCAGTTTGGGAACAGACAGATAAACGCTGTTACACTCAAATGACTTGTAATTTTAAATCTTCTTTAATGGAAGAGTCTGATTTTAAGTTACTATTCTGAAGATTCCACTTTTATAAAGTTGCTATTTATCTCCCTAACTCAAATGTGCCTTTGTGCCAGTGTCCAGGGTCACGCGACTTCTATCCTGTTTGGCTAGGTATTGATTCCAGATATTGAGGGAAAGGAGGTCTATGTGTGGAGGTAGAGGGTCTTACAGGATGGCTGGGAAAGATTACACTTCAAACAGCCCTGCTTGCAGCACACACACAAAGGAACCTGACACCAGGCTGACTGTTGGCAAAATAGACAGTCAAAGTTCAAAGTTCAAAATTAGCTTTATTCGATTTGTTTGGTAAAATCATAAAAGCATACAGATACATTTTATACAACAAGTTTAAAAAGTTATCCCCAACGAAACTTTTATAGACAGTCTGCAGCCCTGACCAGGGGAAGTGAAAATAATGTACCAGAACCAGGTTTGGGGGAAATCCAGGCATTTCCCCACTATAACGGCTAGCACCAAGCATAAAGGTGGCACCTCCCGACCAACTCATCAGAACGCTCCTTGGTCTGTGGACGATTTAGATGAAGAACTGTCCTGCTCTTTGAAGAAGGAAGATTGGATCTGCTTGCCTTAATCCCCGACTCCCCAGAAGTGACTCCAAGCTTCAGTTGGCAGATCTCCTGTTCGAGTAAAATGGACACAACAAGCTTCCAGAATCCTCCCTGCAACTGCCCAGCTGACTAGCACCAACTGGACCTGCCTGGATCAGGCTGAGACCTGCTGCTGCTTTCTGTTGGAGTGAGTCCCGATCCCCAAGAGGTGCTTCCAGCTCCTACACTCGTGGCTGACCTCAAGCTATTATTATTATATGAAATTTATAGCGCGCACAGCTTACCCGGGGGCATCCCGGCGCGAACAGACCAAAGGAGGAGCTCAGTCTAATCACTACTGTGGGAACAAATAGGTCTTGAGAAGTTTCCTAAACAGTAGGATCTTGGGCTCTGAGCTGTACTCATCATGAAGAAAAGGTGAAGGTACAGAGGTTTTGGGCTCTTCGTGACCGGAATGTGACCTCTTCACATCAATAATCAACCGTCCATGACGACCGCCAAAAGGAAGCTTTAGCTGGATCTGTTCTTCATGCCCACAGTAAATGTCTGCGACGAACACCGACATGGGATCTGAACTTTGCTCTGACATCGACAGCCCATGATGTCCACCAATGCAAGGCTTCAGTCATGGCCATATCTTCTTGACACAACAGTGACCATCCACGATGCCCAACCTGCTCCTCGAGCCAACAATGACCTCCCCCTGGCCCATGCAGCGAGAACAGCAGCTTCTCATCCGGACTTGAAAAAGTAACTCTTTAGTGGAATGAACCTGGCCCCTTTAGATGACCTGTTTTCCATTGGGGTGGCCTGGACTCTAGTGCATCATGAGCAGATAACCGCTAGTGGCGCTTTGTGCTTTTAGGTGCTATTTTCCCCTACAATTTTAAAAAGATCATATTTTCTGCTGTACTGATTAGATTTTTGTTGCTTTGGTGTCATCTTATTATTTACTCAATTTTTCCAGATTGGTTTTGTCTTGTGTTGTGTTTTCAATTTTTTACTGTTTGAGTACTGCCTAAATACCTTACACATAGCCTCTGAATTAAGCCTGGCGTTTTGTGCCACAGTACCAGAGAGATAAGCATAGGTTAATTTGGTGACATTTGTATTTCACCTGACACCCCTCTCAGCTAATACCCAATTTTCTTAGTGTATGGATGATTCCCAGAGTTTGAAACAAGAGTTCTTGGCCATGTCATTTATCATTGTGGGGTGTGGTTTGAACCATTGTCTTAACATTCAGAGACAGATAAGAATTAAAGATTAAGTTGGTTGCTGTGGTCTGGGTTCTACTGGTGTAATCCAATTAGAAAATAGCTGTATATTTATAATAAGTGAAAACCAAGGTGGTGAACCAGGAGTGTTAAACACAGTAACATGTACCAAAAAGAATGTAAAGAGAGAAGATCACTGGCTTTCAAGTGTTAGAAAATGGATTTGAAGGTGAACTATAGCTTAACAGTAGGTAGCAAAAAATGCTAACTAATATAAGTATGTCGCCTAACATGCAGGTGAGACATTTTTCATGGTTTAATGTTTGGTGGCTTGTGTAATATCTAAAGATATAAGGTACAGGGAAGGTCATGGTAAACCCCCATGTGGGGGCCTGTTGTTAGGCATAATGAAACAGAGTATGATCCTATTCCGAGTAAGAAACCTACTTGAAAAAGTTCAAATAAAATTGTGAGATTTGATAATTGTGTGGATTTGCTCTGTGACATCCCCTTCCAGGTTATATTTACATAGCATAAAAGGGGCGGCTCTTGGCGGCTTATTAAATGCAATCAGAGTATTCAAAATCTGAAAACTCATAAACATTGACAGCGACAAGGATCCACAAAGGAGTCTATACAATGGCTAGAGTTTGCTAACAGGTGGAATTGAGAGCATAGCGGGTATACACGCCTAGATAAGGAGCAGCTGCTAATGTGTGGTCAGTGAGATGACTGGAAAAAGACATTATAGAAAAGGAGAGGTATCCTAGCAGTGGTGTCTGCAGTGCAAGACCTTCCCTATTGTATACTCCCTCTTTATGGAAATAGTATACATGTTTGCAAATATAAAACTGCTGAAGGAATAGATGATTTAGAGAGAGCCTTTAGAACCCAGAACAATTCAGTTTGGGTAGTAACAGCATGAACGATGCATGGAGTATGATATCACTGTTTCATATGTCAAACTTGGAGGTGATAAGCTGTAATTGCACTCCTGTATAAGAATTTGTCAGTGGAGTGATAAGAGGCAGCATTATGTTAGGCTTGCATGGTCGTACAGTGCCCAAGAGCATATCAGATACATTAGTGCTCGAGGCTCAATTACTCGGGATCCCCAATCCTCATTCCTGAAGAAGTGCTTGTCCTGTTTCAATGTGCACCTACACTCTGACGCATCCCACACAAGTGAGAATATGATTTCCATCCACTGGCATTTTGCATGGTAATGCCAGCGGCCTCATGTTTAATAGAGTTAGTACCCACTAACCCTCTTCCCCTTCTCTGCAAAGTCGTGAGTTGGAGTGTGCAAACTTCCTTAACCCCTTCGCCGTGGGGCTAATTCCCCCGCGGTGCGGGGGGGAGGGGGGCCGCGCTCGGCGCCGCAGTGCTGATGACGAGCCCAGGCTCGTCATGCAGCACGGTGCTCGTGTGCTCATGACGAGCCTGGGCTCGTCATGAACCCGCCCGCGCTATGGAGCGCTCAGCACAGCAGGGGAATTAGCCCCGCGTGTGAGCGTTCCACGGCTCATGACGAGCCCAGGCTCGTCATGAGCACACGAGCACCGTGCTGCATGACGAGCCTGGGCTCGTCATCAGCACTGAAGGGGTTAAGGAGTGGAGCAGGAGCCGTGGGCTTCTAGAGGATCAGAGGAGCCAACCTACTGTTCTGTAAAACCCTTCAAGGGGTACAAAATATAAGGCTGCATGTGCATCAATGTGCAAGGATTCCTTTATTGCCATTTGGGACGCAAGTAAAATGCATAGCACCAAATACAATAAATAACCATATTAAAATACATTTAAAAAAAGTCTCCGGCAGAGATACAGAAAGAGATAAATAGAGACAACAAATCTTAGTCAAGCTGTCCATATACTGAGCAAGGAATCTTATATCTAAAACTGCAACTAAAATGTGCAAAAAGAACAATAGCAGGAAATGTACATGTGCAATCTCCCCCCTCCCCATAATAAAGCGCTCACGTGTTTAACAGGATGTTGAATACAATTTGCTACTGCCAGGCAAATAAAAACAGATGGAAGCAATTTCGAATATAACAAGGCAGCTCTACACTGTCTAAACTTAGCAGGTCTCAAAATAGGTTTCAGAAAACAACCGTTTACCAGGAAGGTTATAAAATCTTCAATAGAACATAAAATACAACGTAAACTGAGGCGATCTAGAATCACAAGGACTTCTATTCGAAAATGCCATGAGTCTGAGCTTCAGATTTTCCGACATTCAGGCTGGCATGTCATGTTTAAACTACATTATAGGACAAGCAGGGTGCATGAGAGGGGTCTAAGGGGCAGTGGAAAGGGAGAGGAATGCGGATTGATAAGAGTACCAAGAGAGAAAACACATTATTTTGTAAAATACCCAATATTTGTGAAATCGGACTAACATCTCACAATACCCAAATGAAAGCACCTGTACCCAACTATTTTTCAGAAAAAAACATTTATTGGGGGGTTTAACACCCCAAACACCCCCGAAGCTACGCCACTGCTTATAAACAGTATGAGTTAGAAACTCTATAGGCTCAACACTCTGGCAGCAGAACGAAGCTCGACCCTACATTTGGCCCAGACATATACCCTCTCATTGTTGCCCCCTGAACCGATTTCTCAGGTGTGTATGCAAAAACACTCCAACAAAGGACTGCACTTAGAGTATACGAAGCCTGGTTGAATGAAACGTATGGGATCGAAAGCACCGACTGGAGTCATATTCAAGCTGGAGAGACGCACTCAATGGCGAGGGCCTGCTGATGTGACGATATGATGCGTGAAGATATTATCAAGATGAAACAGCAATATGGCTGTTTTCCTTCTTTGGCCAGAAGCCTTACCAGCTTAACAGGCCTGATCATTTCTTCTTATGTGTGGAAAGAAATGTTCACTCAAGGTTCACTGGATTGTCAAAGAATCTGGATCATACCAGATCATAAATTTCTGACGCGGAGGAAGCAATAGGGAGTATTTGGTGATGATAATGCCTAGTAGAAAATTGGCCAGGTGTGGGCAAACGTACAAATTTGGAAGATTCTTGAACAACAAATTCTAAAGATTTTATTTCTGGTTTAATAGCTGCTACCAGATATTATTACATGCTGTGAGCACTGCTTTCATACCCTAAAAATGCCTTTAAATTCGTCAACCACCAACAGCTGTGGCGTTGAGCTCTCCTCAATATACATTTGTCAAAGTATACATTTCAGTTAGGATTTTTATCACTAGATCCTCGTTTGAGTATTGTGAAACACCGCTGCTCCCGGTGCCCACTTGTGAATGGCATTAGTGAACATTGTAGATGTGTAATTGAGATATTTGCCTATGTACCTGCTATGCACCCTCACCTGTGGCTCATGGTCCATAACTGGGTATACGGGCAATTATTGTTTGATAAAAGCCTTGCAGATCATTCATTAGTGCATGTCCTGGGTGTTCAAACAGTAAGGCTCTTGAGTTAATCACTGCCATTCCAAGCACATGAAGGGCCTGATTCACAAAGCCATTTGCATCTGTAAATTTAACCAACGCTGCTTAATAAAAGCACACATTTGGATCTATCTGTGCATACACTTAATTAGGATTGTTTCCAGGAGTAGTCTTGTATAACGTTAAGAATTTTAAAAAAGTCAATCTGCACCCAGGTGATGGAATAAAGCTGGTGCTTATTTTTTTTTTTAATTCAAAAATTGGGAACTGAGCCCTAAATTCAAAAGGCATAGTACTGTTTTTTAAAGTTCTGCTCGCTCCCTTCTAACAGCATACATTTTAAACACTTACTGCCTATTATGGGAAACTATAAAACATAAAGAGTGCTATCATTCACATTGTGCCGTGCCTCCTATTTTGTTCAATAAATCCGCTAGAGTACTTCCGTTGGGTTGCTATGTGTATATGTGTTTTTTAATTCAACCAAGTACACTAGTATTGAACGCAGATGGCCACTAGGCGATGGCCTTGTTCGCCTATATGTTTGGAATAACACCTCGGGTTTTGTTTAAGAAGAATTATATGTTCACATGGAGCTCCTAACGCTATTTTAGTCTCTAGCCATTAGTTTTAAATCTTTGGCTTATTACTTAATCGGATACCCAAATATACATAAAGTGGCTTTATTTGTGCGATTTAGAAGTTTGTTTCTACATTTGCGAATTACAAAATTTGCTGTAGTTTAAAATGTTTTTCCTGACACAAAGGTGCATTATCTTCGGCTAAGGAGAATGAACCGAGCAGCACAATAGTTAATCCCACATGAACAGCTTGCGCTGATTTAAAGCCGCTGCAGGCCCCTTATCCCTTTTCTCTTTTCATGAGCTGTCCTCTCTCTTTTTCGCTTCTTTTGTCATGCTTTTTCTTTCTCTCAATACATCAAATAACAGCACATCGCCACAGCTGTATTGTTGTTTCCGAATAGAGGAATGCTGATGGATTTCGTCTTTTTCTTTTGTGTTGACAGTGATGGCGCAGGAAGAAGCGGGACCTACATCCTGATAGACATGGTTCTTAATAAAATGGCAAAAGGTGAGTTATGTTACTCTTGACTACCAAAATTATGGTTGTGTAATTAAAATATACGAGAAAAAGTACCCTGGCGTACATTAGAAGGATGTTGCCAGTCACAGAGGATTTCTATGACCATATTGAGAAACGAGGCTGAAAGACAACTTCCTATATAAGGTCTTAGAAATCCGAGGTGACCTTCAACATTCTTAAAATGTATGTCAGAGCGTATTTTGTTTACTATAATTCATGGTCCCAACATTGCCCTTCCTGCAAACAACTTGAATATTTGCTGTCTTTCTCTTTCATTATGAAAGAGGAAATATGGTTAAGGACATGAGGAGTAAAAGTGGAGTGTTATGTGAAATTAAGCACATAAAAAAACATTTACTAATTTGTTGGCAGGATATTAGAATCAGACTAATGTTTGCCATATTAAAAAGTGCTGATGCCCAGAATGTGCACACAAAGGTGGAGATTCAGTTTTTTTCCTATTGCGACCTTTAGTGTGCAAAAACAGACTTGAATAGCTCTTTTCTGCTCTTCACTGTTTGTTTCAGAAAAAATACGAATCAATGATTTTATTCACAAAAATGAGGTGCAAAATTTGCTACCACTTTTGCAAATTAAATGTTAGCACATCTTGGCTCATGATTCTTTTGTGTGTGTGAGTGTTTTTGAAGTCATTGCTATGTGTGTTTCATGTACTGGCCTTTTTTTCCCATGGTTACCGTTCTTCATCTCTTTGGTCTGAATAGATGTAACAACCTTGAACACCAATTTACAGTGAATAACTAAATCATTGCACCAATCCCACCATTACATCGACCTACTATCATTTAGATAAGGCAGATTTTATATACTAGCGGCACCCTTTGCAGTTGGTCCATTAGTGCCAAATTGAGGTAATTATGACTCGATGTAGTGATCATAGCCAAGGAAATGTTTAGGGTGATGCACTAGTCAATATGTGTGAGCGAATTTCTGACAGCGCATGCGCAGTGAGTGAAGAAGGAAACATTTCAGCTGCATGTACTAGCCAGAGTTTTCCCATTTTCTCCGAAATGCATGTGCTAATAGTCCTTCCCATTTTGGGTTCCAGGATATCCATGGGCAGGTGAATTTTCGACAGACCCCGAATGTGTGTGTGGCTGGCGAGGATTTTAGAACCGGTCATAGGTTGGGTTGGAGATTGCCAAAACGGCACCAGTTACCTTGTTGCCCTATGTGCAAATGATATAACAATGCTGGTAAACTAATAATAGTTGTGCAATGTGCTTAGCTATAAGTAGTTTTGAAGAAATGAAGGGATGTATGTGAATTTGCAAGCATTCATGTGGAAAGGGTGTGGCCAGGGCCGGACTGGGAACCAAAACTGGCCCTGGCAAAGAGCTTGGCCGGTCCCCTTGGGAGCGGCCGAGCTGTTTGCCAGGGCCGGTTTCGGCCGATTTTGTTACAGGGCCCATTTTGCAGCTGTGCTGCAAAAAGTCCTTACAACAAAAACGGCCCCCAGGGGCCCGAAAATCGGCCCCTATCTTAGCGGCCCACCGGGAAAACGCCCGGTGCCCGCTATGGCCAGTCCGGCCCTGGGTGTGGCGTATCGGCCAGGCCGCCTAACATCCAGACCATGACATTCACAGTTCGATCCCCAGAGCCTGCGGCAGGTTAGCCCAGCACCATGCGACTCTGGGCAATAGCTCGATTAATCTTTCCGACGGCCCCCAGCGCCAGCACACCTCTCCGGAGGTAGCTGTGCACTTTACAAATGCTGGTATTCAATTCAGTCAGGGCGTTGAGTCAAATGAGGTACACATTTCAGGCCCCCATTCTGAGTTAGCAAGTTATTGTATGTGAATATGCCAGTGTCGGAGTTTCTTCTTCCAGTTAGTAACTCCTCTCCAGATACTAGTTACTCCTAGTTTCCCAGGCTATAATGGGTAACTATATAATGGGCCCAGAATTACCACCTCCAATTCCTCACGCAATCCCAAATCTGCTTCTGCACACATATGGATGTAATGGGTGCCTTGATACACCTGGAAAATAGTTTCCCCCAGGGAGACGACACCTAGCAGTTGCAGCCCTTTCCACAATACACCTCCCAGCCTCAACTACACCACCAGGATACCTCTAGGCCTGGCATTTTCATGAATTTTTCTTACTCTACAGCACTGCCAACAAAAATATTGTGATATGACTCTCTCTATTTTAACTGCATCAGTCTCAGAGGGAAGTGAATTCCTCGGGAATATTCAGTGCTATCCATCCAGTATCAGAGACAATCTCTTCTTGAACGTTTAGATTCAAGTTATTCAGGGATGATGTTTATAAATTCATGAATTAGTTCTGAGGAAAATTGGCATTGTAGCTCATAGTGGTACGTTATGAATTCATTGCCTCTCTGCTTAGCATATATCCAACCCATATTTGTCTTACATTGTAAAAGTACACATTTTTAGAGGGGATTCTGGCCCATGACAAGTTAGAGCCAGTGAGTACCTTAGGAATTTGAAATCACTGGGAAATTGGTCATCCTGGGCCTGATTCCCGCGATAATTATTAATTTTCACCCAAATTTGCATAGAGAAAGTGTGCCTGCTTTCAGCACCTGAAATCTCCATTTAAAAAAATGAGAAGATCAGTAGAAACACTGCGTATCTCGAAAATTCCATTTGAGCTGGTTATTGCTGTGAAACACCTATCAGAATAAGAGGCCTATCGTAATTCGGGCCTTTATGTTTTGGTGATATCTTGGGGGCAGAATATTCTGCACTCTTCCCTTTTTCCTTCTATTAGCC
The DNA here is from genome assembly GCF_964263255.1 of Lissotriton vulgaris. NCBI lineage: Eukaryota > Metazoa > Chordata > Amphibia > Caudata > Salamandridae > Lissotriton > Lissotriton vulgaris. The sequence continues at coordinate 664,632,581 of NC_141698.1, read as the reverse complement.
TAAAGGCACCAAGGGGAAACATAGGAACCAAAAATGTGTGCATCCAAACATTTTTTTATGGTGGTATCCATTGCACAGTGAGTTTCCTTCCAGAGGTCCTTGTTCTAGGGATTTAGCCTAGTGTGAGAAGTGGGAAAGGGTACGCTAAAGGTACTTTCAATAGATGCCATATCTCCTCTTGCGTCTGCACCAACCATGGTGGTGTACCATCAGATATATTCTGAGACTGGGGACTAGGTCCAACGTCCTTCTCCTGGAGGTGCAAAATTGTAAAACAACCCCTTCTACATTGGAGAGCCTATCTAGCATTTTCTCAGAGCCTCTGCCCTGCCTGCTCTTATTTTGCTCAGATTTTCTGCACAAATTCCAACTTTCCAGTGACAGATGAGGCTTCCGAAAAAGGGCAGAATTTCCCCCGGCCCGATTTTTCAGCTAATGCTGGGTGACTCCACATTGCTGTGCAGGACTGTGGTCTGCATGGGTTTCATTACCCGACTAAAGGGCTGACCTCATTTGGGCTAAGATTCCTCGATGGTTGTCACTGCACAATGGTAAGACAACAAGCACAAATGATTGTCAAAAGTAACCCACCAACTGTTGCAGAAGGGAACATAAATCAGTTCTGGAATGTTGTATGTACAGAGGAGTGGATATTTCATACCATGTATGGGAGACATTGAGAAGTGATGGAAAGACCTGAAAGATTTGGAGGGATTGGTAAACCAAGGGGAGGATGGAATGAGGGAGAGAGAGTATGAGGGATTTAAACAGAAGGGAATGCACGATTAAGAAAAAAGTGGGAGACCTAGTGAAATTTGTACGGGTGGACATAGAGAAAATAAAATAAAAAAGAAATGAGAGACAGGTGCCCAGAAGGGCCAAATTCCCAAAGAACTTTGTGAGAGGAAGTTCTACAGTGACTTCAGTTCCAAGCAATTCTAGCCAAACTGAAAATCCATCTATTTTAAAACCTTCCCCATTCTCATGTTATATATATATATATATATATATTGCTTTTTAAAAGATACCCCGTTGTGCACTCTGCGAGGCTCACAGGACTGCCATGCCTCTATGTCGCTCTACAGGCCGGGATTTCCGAACTGACTTACTCACCGATGTTTATTTGAGATTTCTGTACTTGATGTCTTGTGATTCCTGTAATATAACTGCTGTAAAGCGCTCCGATGCCCTCGCTTCTGGCTAGCGCTATACAAAACTCCTAAAATAAAATAAAAAAAATAAATACTTAAATGTGATGCTCCATACAAACCTGACTATGTGTACGCCAAGTCCTGACATGATATGGAAGCGTCACTCTAACCATGCCCGAACTCTTTATCCAATGTAACCCATATGGAATACTCTTAGAACTATATATTTTATCAAAGTTTTCACACTGCACACACACAATAAACAATTTGCTGTGTCGACTGAAAGTGAGAGAGCAGAAGGGCACCATATCCACCAAATAACGGCACTGTAGCTCTCTTTCCCTGGGCGAGTGTAATTTTTGCTTCCTTGTGCCAACGCACACTCTCTTGCGCCATATTGCAAGAGAAAGTGTGTTTCCCACTTTGTATGTGTGCTGTAAAGTACAGCACGCATGAAAAGTTTGACAATGTTTGAGAAAAGAAGACTTTTCTCCAACTTTTACACCTGCTTCAGGAAGGCATTCATTTGTGGTGCAAAATGCTCTCTACCTCCATTGGTGGAATGTTCATGCACCACCTATGTAACCAACCATTGACTGAAAGTAGTGCAAAGTAGTAGAAAGCAGCACTTTCTGTTACTTTAGATCTACTTTCCAAAGAAAATAGGATATGCGCTGAAAAATAAATCCCAAAACAACTCTTTGCTCCTGTTTGCATCACTTTTGTGACACACACCTGACATAAAGTGTTAGTAAATCTGCCTCTAAAATTAATTAGTGTTTGTTATGCACCCTATTCAACGTAATAATCATAAAATAAACCGAAATATCCGTTGATAATATTTTTTCAATTATGGTTATGCACACACTATATATGTATGTGTCTGCATGTGGACGTATGTATGTGTATTTATATAATTGTGAAAGATTTTAAGATATCTGTGTTTTCATGGTCTTCTTTAAGTCACAGTGTGATATATATGATTCAGAATAATGCCCCCTTAGTGTATTATTTTATCAGTGTCGTACAAAAGTTGTTGATGAAAACACACGAAGGAATCTACTCCATGTGTAAAATGACTCACCATAAACAGAAGATATGGACGATGAAAAAAGTGATATTTGAGACACAAGAGATTATATAGAGTCAAGCTCATTTGACATCAGCTTTTAGCGAGAGATACGTTTACAATAACTGGCATTTTCTTTGGTGGTAAATAAATGGGGTGTATTTGCTAACATCAGGATTTTCAAGCCTTTAGGGTAGGGTTGACTTCGTATTAGGAACACTAACAAATTTCATGTGTTGACTCCATTGTAGCATGTAATGTCAAATTCCATTTAAGTGTCGGCTTAGTGTTTGACAATACAAGAAGTCATGTGAAACTAGCCAAAGAAAGGCAGTCCGGTTTAGAGTGGTCACCCCCAGTTTGCCCTCAGCGCGGACCCTCCCCGCCCACCTCCCCTATCAATGGGGGAGTGCAATGTGAAATCCCCTGACCTGGCGCTTTGGCTGAAGTTTAAATGAAGAATCAAAGGGCAAAGCGGCCATGACAGCCCTGCTGAGGTGGACCATTCCCAGGCTGTCACACTGGGAGGCGGCCCAAGGTTTTGTTCTGAGGCGCATCGAGGCCCGGTCTGGGAGGCCCAGGCCTCCTTTGTCCGGCCTGAGAAGTTTGAGGCCCAGGTTGAGGTTGCAGTGTTCATCAACATGATCAAAGGCCGCGGAGCCCTGGACATGAAATCTTGCTTTCCATTTCCCATTTTCTTGGAGAATGGAGTCGTCCAGGCCAGAAGAATGCCCTTTGCAAAGCTTTTATGTGGAGTGCGAGCGCTAACGTGAGTCCTTCATTTCCACTCAGAAGATTGTAAGTGCACTTTCAGTGTAGCCCAGCTGCAGGACTCACATCTCCCAACATTCCTTTCAAGTAGGCTTTCAATGATGAAAGCCTTGAGTCTTAAGGAGAAAAACTTGGAATAACTCAAGCCCGTGTTCCACTCCTTGCTTTTATGAAAGTAGAAATAGTGCATGTTTTAGAGGAAAGTGAAAGAGAAAAGACTGCGTGTTGGGGGTGGTAATGTACAGTCAAGATAAAGTATTGCATCGTTTTTTATAGTGGCAATTAAAGAGACATTTTAGCTCACGGTAGTTTGTGAATGCGGGAGTCGTTTGTCATTTGTCTGACACACAGTTAAAAATGGCATTGGGTCATTTTAGTAAATAATGATGTACCCGAATGGAGTGACAGGTCCTGGGTGGCACTGCTGCGGCTTGGATACTCAACATTATTTAGTAATGACATCACCGAAAAGTGTCGTTAACGTCATTCCATAAAATACTGTGCATTGACTGCATGTCAGGACATGTTCCTCGGCTCGTTAGTGTGATGTGGTTGTGCCGCATGAAACGCACGCAGCGGGCAGTTTTCCATTCAGGAATCTATATTGTACCCAGCCGTTACTGTCACCTCATTGAATCCCTGGATTCTAATTTATAAATTTCACAGAGGTGTGACAAATCTTATTTCAAGGTAAAGAACATTGTGGGGGGGCGGGGGGGTGGGCCTTCCCGGCTTATCCCCCTCAAATAAGGTTATTTAGGCATGCATTGAAATGCATCTTTCTCAGCTCGCTTGCCTCCAGTGCCTTATTACAAACCTCTTTACGAATAATTAAAAGGATAGCACAAAAAGTTCCTGATATGTCAAAGAGAAAACCCCACTTTCACTGGGTTAACAGTGCAAAGAAGAAGGGAATTAGAACACACTCATTTCGGTTCTTGTGGGGTAAATATGGGCACATTCCTGAATTTAGTTCTGGCCATTGGCCATTATAGTTGACAGTGTTTATCTGGCGCTTTTTTCTAGAGTTCACAATTGAAGGTCAATTTTCGAGCTAATCAGACAGATAATAGATAGCAACAGACTTGATTACAGTTTATACTTGATTTGACTTTCATCTAAGAAAACTGTGAACATGCTCATAAAACACAGTAACGCAACAAGAATGTGTATTTTGTCTTGAAGTGGCTCTATCTACCTCACATTTGTCATAAAACTATAGTTAATGATAATTATCAAACAGTACAATGTTCGTTAACTCCAGAAGAGTCAGCAGAAAGGTCGTTTAGAGACTATTTATTAATAGAGAAAACTGGTCAGTGTTGGAATCAAAATTATGTAATGGTCGGATTTTGATTCATGAAGAACATCCCAAGGTGATGTTTGTAGTCACACAGACAACTGATGGTTTGTTTAAGTGGTTCAAGGAACACTGAAGTTTACTTTGAACTCATGACACCACAGGAGATATTTGTTCTAGCTCTCTTGCTGTCAAATGTGAATCTGATTCTATTTGTTAAATTTGGTTTCACTCATTACCCATTTTTGCAAGCCTTTAGTGACATTCAGTTTGGAAAAAGACCACAGGAAGTTTATTTTGAATTGGTTCTGACCTGAAATGTTGAGATTCAGTACAGATGAGAAAGCCATTGTTTAACTCTTAGGTCCAGATTCTCAAAGGTAATGGGGCATATTCACAAGGATTTATCCCCAAATGTTCCCAACTTTAATGCAGCAAAAGTGGTGATAGAATTAACACCCCATTCACAAGCTGGTGCAAACTGCAGACAACGCCAGTATTCCCGCGATAACTGCCCCCGAATTTATCTGCACGTGGACACCACCAACTAACACTAATGAGATGCAGAGTAGGCGTTCCCGTGCAAAACCACACCAGAAAACCACACCACATTCACAACAAACTGCCAGATCTGCGATGTGAACCAAAAACAGGCGATAACCTGCGGTAGCAGCAGGGATTTTACACCTGCCTTTTCCTGGTGTTAAGCAGGAAGACTACCTGCAGCATGGAAGGGAACACAGCCAGGAGCCTTTTAAGATGCAGGTATAACATTTGTAAAACACAAGTTCACCCCAACCGGGGTATCTTTGCGCTGAATAACAGATGTTTATTGTTACCCAACTCAATGGTACTCATTTTATCAACCTCAGATGGATGAAAGGCTGAGTGGACCCACTGAGATTTGAACCTGTGACCATGAGGTCAAACACAAGCCCTTGCAATGGATGCATTAGTCCACTGAGACACCAGACCTGGTATTACAGATCGAAGGTGTCTGCCTAAGTTAGAACCACTAAAATGATAGTATTTTTGGTTAAAACAAATGGTCATACTTCGAGGAAGCAGATTGCATGGCGCCAGTGTCACAGTGACACCTGACTTCCTGCAGGGGTTCCAGTGTTGGGGCGGGAGCTAAAAGTAGTGATGATGGGACTTCTCAGCTGATAACTCGCCATTCACAACATATCGTCGGCTAACGCATGATTCTAATTCGCCATCGTGATGATGTGTGTGGGTTTTGACACCCCTTCCCTTTTACTATCCCCATGTACCACAGGCTTGAAAATAGCCAGCTAACATGGCAATATTAATTAGGCAGCGTTAACTTTTCTTGCGATGACTGACGATGGCGATTGTTATCGCCCGTCTTTGTGAATATACCCCAGTGTGTCGAGTTAGTGTTACTTTTTCAACACAAACCCAACTCTAAACCTGGTTTGGGACCTACAAACCAATGCTAATTGGTGTTAGCATTGATTTGTATTTAAAAGTAACACAAAGGAGCTTGAAATGCTACTTTGCATTACTTTGTGTTACAGGGGTGTTACTTGGGTGGTACATGAGTGTTCCCATGCAATCACCCATGTTTTTTACACAAAACCCTATTAACTAACATTGATAGAAAGGGTTTAGCGCCATCAATTAATACCACTGTAGAGCAGGCACTAAATGGAGAAATGTGTTCATTTCTCTGTGCTTTTCTGACTTTGCATGTGTGCTGCACAGTAAAACATACATACAAAGTAGAACAGCTTTTAAACTTGTCTAGGCATATTATTTTGTAAAGGTAAGGTACACTTCCTGTACAAAACCTATTCTAGACTCATCCACACGGCCTAGGACAATGGCGCTAAGGTGTGTGTCTGACGCACAGCAGTTGAAAATAGCGCCAGCACTAGGGAGAGGGGAGGAGAGTGCCATATCTCTGTGAATATGGCTCTCTCCCCGTCACTCAATGCAGCGCAGTATCTTTGGGTGCTGCTCTGTGTTGCGTAACACCTTTCAGAATCTGGGCCTTAGTCTTTATCAAATTGAAGCAAACACCATGTGAAGAGTAAAAGTAAGTTTTTTCTAAAGAAATTATATATTCCAAGTACATTCAATAATATTCTTTTATTCGTATCCAGAAAATTGCTGTATTGACTTTACCCTGTACTGGGATGTTCTTCCATGAATGTAAAGTGAATGCCATATGCGGGGTAATAATGATGTGCACTGAGAGCCATTCTATGTAAGTTAGAGTATTACTTCTATAGACCACTTTAAACACTGCTTTTTAAAAACACAAATAATCTTTTTCTAAAACATTAACTAACTCTCTGTATTTAAATAAGCAAAAGAGCCATGATTTTAAAAATGTTCTTTGAGGAATGCCTACAGGTTTGGCACAATTTTCCTTTTTACTGTGGTCATGTTCCATAGTTTTTTGTGTTTGGTTATAGTAATAATCAGAGAGTAGGGGGTATTTCTTTCTTTAAATCTCAAACCGTGTCCTATGTAAGGGCCTTTCAAGCAAATAAAACAGTATAATCTTTACCATCTGTAAATAACACACCCACTTGGTTTGGAGCTTATCATAGGTCCACATCATATTGCCTCACACCTTAAACTAGATACAGAGCAATTCATCTTGTTTGCTTAAACCACGTAAAACAGAAGTTCTTTGAATAGCTCTGTGTTCGAGGCATATGGGCTGCAGATGGTACATTATGAATAGATCGCCATCTGGTGTTGGGCTCGGATGATTGCACTTTGTTTTTCTCTTGGAGAGTCTTTTGTATCCTGGTGACTCCTCCTCTGGTTGGTAGTGCGCATGGGCATCGGCTCCATCCTTAGTTTGTTTTTTTCCGCCATCGGGTTCGGATGAGGATTGAGACGCTCCAGATCGACTTCGGAAAGAAGTGACTTATCGGCGCGTATTCCCTTTCCAATTCGACGGTATTGTTATCGAACGCGTTTCATTTCCATTCCGGCGCGTTTCGACTTCAACATTGAAGAAAAAATTTTGATCTACGTCGACGAACAGGAGGCCTTTCTCGGCGCAGTCAAGCCCGGAGTCCATGGAAAGGACTCCATTCAAGAAATGTCCAACGTGTGGTGCTAAGTTCCCACACAAGGACCTACACGAGGTCTGCAACCTCTGCCTATCGCCTGAACACGAATCCAGGGACTGCGAAGCCTGCGCAGCTTTCTCCTCCAAGTCGACGATTAGAAATCGTCGAGCTCGAAGGCACGAGGTTTCCAGAATGCAGTCGGAGGCGATCCCTGAGCTGTTCGGAGACGAGCAACTTGAGGAAGAAGAGGATCATGAGGATCAGTCGGGGTCGGAAGGGGACGAGTCGGATGTCGAAGAACTCGACGTGCAACAAACCGTGAGTGACGACGTCCCCTTACCAAAAAAACGACCCCGTGTGGTAACGACCCCGCCTTCGAGCCCGGTCAAACCGCAGAAAAAAGTTTCCGACGCCCCGCCTTCGGGCCCGGCAACGAAACCGAAACTGAAACCGAAACACTCGGTCTCCCACCATGTCGGATCCGAGAAACGGTCGACATCGACTTCGACACCGAAGCTTCATGCAAGGGAAAGCTCGGCATCGAAACATTCCATGTCGAAACAGAAACATGATTCGACGTCGAAGACTCACTCGACACCGAGGAAGTCGGAATCGAGTAAACACTCGGTGCCGAAAACTCCGAACATTGACGATCGAAAACAAAAGCACCTTTCGGAACCAAGGCCTTCGGTACCGATACAGGAGCAGCAGACAGATCCCAAACAAAAGATTTTGTTTATCGATCCGCAAACTGGCAAAGTAGTGACGAAGAAGAGGAAGAATGAACAGATAGAAGACAAATCTCTTCCTTCAAAAAAGAGAACAATGGGGACAAATACAACTCCTCCTACTTCTCATCGACCTAAAGCCACACCCTCTTCTCCTATTCCTCACACTATGCCAAATATTCCTGCACCTTCTACACCAAGACCATCTACACCTCAGTCTGATGTAGACAGTGATCCAGGGGAGGGAGAACCTCAAGGGGATGATGAAACCATCCCAGATGAGGATGACCCATGGGAGAATTATAACGTAGGGTCAGATGAGGACAACGACCCACAGTTATATCCCTCAAAGCCTTCACCACCTGATGATAACACAGGGTTTGTACAGCTCATTAATAGGGCAGCAAAATATCATAAGGTAGATATACATACAGAACCTCAAATAGAGGACTTCCTATTAGAGACGTTACCTAGTGCACAGAGAACATCAGGTACTCTACCTATGCTGAAGGGTCTTCTCAGCCACACAGACGAAATATTCAAAGACCCAGTGAGGGCTAGGGTGTTAAACCCAAGAATTGATAAAAAATATAAGGCGGCTCCAAAGGATCCAATATTTATCAAAGGGCAGGTACCTCTGGACTCGCTTGTAGTTTCAAACGCTTTTAAAAGAGCGAACTCATTATCTACAGGAGAGGCTCCTCCACCTGATAAAGAGTCAAAATTAATAGATGCATCGGGCAAGAGAGTAGCATCACAAGCAGCAAATAGCTGGCGTATAGCCAATACACAGGCACTACTTGCACGTTATGACAGGGCACATTATGATGAATTAGAAAAACTCATCACACATCTCCCCAAAGAACATCAAAAAAGGGCAGATCAGTTAATACAGGAAGGAAAGATAATAACTAATACTTCCATTAAGTGCGCCCTAGATGCAGCAGACACTGCAGCAAGATCCATCAACACCAGTGTTATGTTAAGGAAACATGCATGGCTTAGAATCTCAGGATTCAAACAGGAAGTACAAACGTCCTTATTGAACCAACCATTTGATCAAAAAACACTTTTTGGCTCAAGCACAGATGGGACCTTAGAAAAAATGAAAAAAGATACAGAAACGGCTAAGTCAATGGGAGCATTGCAACAGCCAATACAAAGAGGTTCCTTTCGTAGATCCACCTATAGAGGAGGCTCAAAAAATACAGGAACAAATCAGCAATCCACCTCTTTCACACCTACATCACCCAAAGGTAATTCAAGAGGTAGTTACAGGGGTAACAACAACAAGGGTAGAGGCCGCGGAAATAATAACAACCGCAACGCCTCAACCCCAAAACAGTGACTTCATAGAACTTCCCCCAGACCACATAACACCGGACGGGGGACGTCTATCACAGTTCCTACCTGTCTGGGAAAACATCACATCAGACAAGTGGGTGAGACAAATTATCCAACATGGTTATTGCCTAGAACTCACAGCTACCCCACCAAACATCCACCCTAAACAGCGTCCAATGAGTCAAGATCATCTGACATTGTTAAAGGAAGAAGTACTAGCACTGCTACAAAAGCATGCAATAGAGAAGGTTCCAAAACACCAACAAGGGACAGGAGTATACTCTCTATACTTCCTAATCCCCAAAAAAGATGGGTCCCTAAGACCAATCTTAGACCTAAGACCTCTCAATGCATACATAAATTCGGAACATTTCCACATGGTCACGCTCCAACAAGTACTTCCTTTACTGAAGAAAGGGGACTTTCTTTCTACACTGGATCTAAAAGACGCTTACTTTCATATCCCAATTCACAAAGCCCACAGAAAATACCTAAGGTTTGTAGTGGAAGGACAACATTATCAATTCAAAGTCCTTCCGTTCGGGGTCACAACGGCACCAAGAGTGTTCACAAAATGCCTAGCTGTGGTGGCAGCACACCTGAGAAGACAACAAATACATGTCTTCCCCTACTTGGACGATTGGTTAATAAAGGCCAAGTCACAAGAAGAATGTCTTCACAACACACAGAAGACAATTCAATTGCTGCACCACCTAGGGTTTACGGTGAACTACAAAAAATCACACCTGCAACCAAACAAGATTCAGCAATACCTGGGGGCTACTATAGACACAGAAAGAGCAATAGCATACCCCAATCCGATCAGGATACAAACAATGGTCGGGTTAATACAAAGATTTCAACCACAACACTCACTACCAGCACGAGTGTTTATGCAACTGTTAGGCATGATGTCCTCCTGCATACTGCTAATACCACATGCCAGACTACAAATGCGTCCACTACAGGAGTGTCTAGCGACACAGTGGAATCAGGCTCAAGGTCAGATTACAGATCTGGTGTTGGTAGACGACCGTACGCATCGCTCTCTGAAGTGGTGGAACACAACAAACATTTCCAAAGGACGGTCGTTCCTAGAACCGATTCCACAAGTGATAATAACAGCGGACGCATCGCTCTCCGGATGGGGAGCGCATATGTACAAATACACAGTGCAGGGGAAGTGGAGTGCGCAGCAAAAGAAGCTGCACATCAACTACTTGGAACTATTAGCAGTATTTCTAGCACTAAAAGCTTTCCAAATACAGATAACGAACAAGGCAGTCCTGATCAGAACAGACAACATGACTGCAATGTATTATATTCAAAAACAGGGGGGGACACACTCTCTCCAACTATCCAAACTAGCACAGGACATTTGGAGATGGGCCATTCCTCAAAAGATCTATCTGTTAGCAGAACACCTACCAGGAGTTCAAAATCAGATAGCAGACATCCTAAGCAGACAGTCAGAACAAGTACACGAATGGGAGCTGCACGACCAAGTACTGCAGCCATTCTTCCAAAGATGGGGGCAACCAGAGATAGATCTGTTTGCCAATCATCAGAACGCAAAATGCCAAAACTTTGCATCCAGGTACCCACACTAACGGTCCCAGGGCAATGCACTATGGATAAATTGGTCCAACAGATTTGCTTACGCTTTCCCCCCTCTCCCACTAATCCCGTTAGTGGTTTGGAAACTGCAGCAGCACTCAATGACAATGATACTAGTGGCACCCACATGGGCAAGACAGCCGTGGTTCACCACGCTACTACAACTCTCACAGGTGCCACATCAAAAGCTAAAATTATTACCCATGCATCTTACACAGAACCATGGAGAAATAATACACCCAGATCCCAAACAGTTGAACCTAGCGATCTGGCTCCTGAGGTCATAGAGTTTGGATATTTAGATTTACCACCAGAATGTATGGAAATCATTAAACAAGCAAGACGTCCTACCACCAGAGCATGTTATGCAGCAAAATGGAAGAGGTTTGCTATACACTGTAACAGTAAGCACATCAACCCTCTGGACGCATCCACTAAACAGATCATCTGCTATTTACTACACTTGCAGCAATGTAACTTAGCATACACCTCTATCAGAGTTCATCTCGCAGCTATAGCGGCGTACCTACAAAACAGGCAACATCTGTCCCTGTTTAAAGTACCAGCAATTAAAGCTTTCATGGAGGGACTCAAAAGAGTCATTCCACCAAGACGACCACCTTCCCCAGTCTGGAATCTCAACATAGTGCTTACCAGACTAATGGGGCCACCATTTGAACCTATGCATAGGTGTGAAATACAATTCCTCACATGGAAGGTGGCCTTCCTCATAGCTATCACGTCACTTAGAAGAGTAAGTGAGTTGCAGGCTTTTACGATTCAAGAACCATTCATGCAGTTACACCAAAATAAAGTGGTTCTTAGAACAAACCCAAAATTCCTACCAAAGGTAATTTCTGCATTCCACATCAATCAGTCAGTGGAACTACCGGTTTTCTTTCCAAAACCACAAACGGTAGCGGAAAGGGCCCTACATACATTGGATGTCAGAAGGGCAATATTGTACTATATAGAAAGAACACAAACTTTCAGAAAGACAAAACAGCTGTTTGTTGCGTTTTCTCCTTCACATAAGGGCAATCCCATCTCTAAAGCGGGCATTGCCAGATGGATTGTAAAATGTATTCAAATATGCTACTTAAAAGCAAAGAGAACATTAACTGTTCCTCCTAGAGCTCACTCTACACGTAAACTAGGAGCATCTATGGCATTTTTGGGACACATTCCACTAGATGACATATGCAAAGCAGCTACCTGGGTTACACCGCACACCTTCACAAAGCACTATTGTGTAGATGTGCACACAACACAACAAGCTAGAGTGGGACAAGCTGTATTAAAGACTTTATTTCAGACAGTTGCAACAGACACGGGCGACCACCGCTAGGGAGAGAACTGCTGTATAGTCTATTTATAATGTACCATCTGCAGCCCATATGCCTCGAACGGAATATGCTACTTACCAGTATGCATCTGTTCTTGGCATAGAGGGCTGCAGAGTGGTACATGCCCTCCCAGCCTCCCCGGAAACCTGTGTCTGTTCCAACATTATCTTATTTAGATACACTTACATGGGCATTCCTATCTGTATTCTATCATACTACTCCATCTAACCCTACTATGGCAAAACAATCTAAGGATGGAGCCGATGCCCATGCGCACTACCAACCAGAGGAGGAGTCACCAGGATACAAAAGACTCTCCAAGAAAAAAACAAAGTGCAATCATCCGAGCCCAACACCAGATGGCGATCTATTCATAATGTACCACTCTGCAGCCCTCTATGCCAAGAACAGATGCATACTGGTAAGTAGCATATTCCTTCCCTTTATTTCCTCCTCTTTTTCACTAATAGTCTCCATCTTTCCATGACCCAGTAACTTCCTCATTCCACCTCTCTATTTTACCTTGAAATCCTTTGCTACACAAACCTGTTCTGTCCCTCCTCCTCCCTTCTTCTCTCCCCCTTACTAATTATTTACCCCTTCTTTCTTCTGCTCTTCTCTTATAAATGTAATTGCCAATTGGTGCAATCTTGGTCCCCTTCTTTCTCCTAATGCCAGCTCTCTCCCAATCTCGTTAGCACTATCAGCAACTCATTCATGAAAACAAGAATGACTGTTGTTTCTCATCTCCTTGTATTTTCAGCCTGTCTGTTGAAGCAGCTGTGGCCGGCATGCCTCGCGGGTGGGGGAGGGTGGCGCAGGAGTTGTGCGGCAAAATAAAAAAAAACTTACCTTGAGGCCCATCCCGCATCACTGCTCCTGCTCTCCTGTCTCCGACTACAGGAACAGGAAGCAGGCAGCCAGGCTCCCTCCCCTAAGCCAATCACAATTCTTCAATGCAGCCTTGTGATTGCTCTGAGTGCCGTGACACAGCACTCAGCCTAGGGCTGGAGGGGTGGGAACGTTTTCTATGCAAGCTGTAACTCAGCCTGCATGGAGAACAGGGAAGTGCACATGATTGGTTTGGGCGGCCCTAGAGGGTTGACGAAACAGTCATTGTGCACTTTGGAGTTGGCAAACAATTATTCCCCTGCCCTGCTCCGTGACCAGAGCAGCTCTGCCCTCCCGCAAAGCAGCAGGACACGTCACAAATCATAAAATGCTAATAACTGAAAGTTAATAATATTTTATGTTTCTCTTCTTCCCACTGCTTAAAAACAGTGGGGTGCTGCTCCTCTGCTACTATGTAGATGGGATGTTAAGTCAAAGAGAGTGAACACCTTTATCTGTTTTTTTAGCAATGAGGGAAAATAACTTTCCTTAATGTAGTTAGTACAAGCAGAGACAGCGGTTTTAAGAGGGAAGCAGGAGAAATGTTAAGGAACTGTAAAAACCTTGATGTCTTTTTAATTATGGTAGAAGCATGTACTGATATCACCAATGTATGAAAAACAGTACACAAAGGTAGATGCACTTAGATTCTGAATTTAAGCAAATTATTTCTAGACAGGACATTTTCCTCATTATCACTGCATCTTGGAAACCTTATGACATACACACTCCTACGCAAATAAGGTATCAATCAAATACTTGTATGTACATTTTTTTCATTAAAAAATTGTCGGTATTTAGTGTTTCATAAAATTATCCTTGGCAGTCGTATTCACTATCATGCTGTACTGAAACACTGCATGTAGTTTTTAGGCTATAGTTTGATATTTTTTCAAGCTCATTCTCTTGCATCCCATGCTGCCAAGACTAACACCCAGAGGATGCACTCCAACGCTGCATTTTGTGTTGAAGCACATCAGTGTTTGCATTCAGCCCTGGATATTATTACCAACTAGTGTATCCCTTACTCTAGTATTCTCTCAACAATACCTTTGACAGGTAAAGTGCATCTAGAAGTAATAATTGTATTAATATTATTTTAGTGATTATTGATCATATTTATTGATACATTGACTTGATTTAAATCTACATTATGTTTATTAGTTGTGTTCTCGCCATGTTAATTTCACTAGTTCTCGCTAAATGTCCTCTTGAGGTAGGATTTTTCCTCAACTTGCAACTGGCATTTAGCAATATTTTCTTATCACAAAATGAATCCTCAAACCCCAGATTGATGTGAGGATGCTTTTTGTGCTGAGAAAAAGCGCTAAATTCAGCAAAACACGAATAGCGAATGGGACCCAGTGTTCACTCTCGCTAACGGTGCTCTTGCGGTAGGATTTTCCCCCCACATTACTCTTAATTACACAAGGAGAAGTAATTGCATAATTATTGGTAATTCTGCAGCAAAGAGTATTGTGAAACTATCAAAATGACTCTGATTAATCCAGCATAATCAAGATTTTGGCCAGGTCTGCCACGATGGCTTTGAAACCACTGACTTCTAAAACTCAGACCATGCCATCACCCCTGTATCCATCATCTAAACGTCAGACCAAGATATAATTTCTTCACTTTACTTTAAAAATCAGAACATGCTGTAAATCCATAACTAAAATCAGTTATACTATTCTGGTATCATGCACCTAAAACCAACCCATTTTTTCCTAATGTCTTCTACTGAAGACTACATCATGGCTTTGTCCTTGCATTGTTTTACATGAGCAAGTTATTTTCTTGAAGGCCTTATCTATACAAATGCCCAATTGATTTTCCCTTAGTACCAAAAAAGGGTATGGCTCCTAATCAGTAAGGCTGAGCCTTATAAACTATACAACACGAAAAAGTGCCAATACTGATTCATTAATCAAAACTCTTTCACCATAAATGCATGGACCACAAGACAATGCATCTGAAATCTCATTAGTAGCTTTTTATTCAAATATACACATTTTTTTCAATCACAGAAATTCCATGCAATAAAACCAAAAAACACATAATGGGGTTAAATATGGACACAGGGACTAGTGAAAAATCCAATTTGGACTGACAAGCATTCATTCACTCTCACAAACTCACTCATTCAATGTCATACCTAACACATTCAACCTACTAGGTGCAAACACAACAAGGGAAACTCAATAAACCACTTGAGTGTGATTTGCTTTATCCCCTACTCTCAGCACACTGCACCAAGTCCACGCACTCAATTATTCGGCTTATTTGTCATGCTCCGAAAGTTTGGGAATGTCAAACTATGTTACCTCCCTTCCATTTCAAGCTTATCTGCTTCTTGTCCTACCCCACTGTCAAATCAGAAAATAAGCTTTAGCACTTAGTGCAGTGGCTTAGTCATATCAATGAATGCATCTAATTTCCTTGGCTTTATGCAAGACACAGATCCTTTTGTGCTTCTCTCCTCTGCTCATTCTTTTCTGCTGACCAGTAAGAAACTACATCTCTTTTGTGATCCATTTCTTGATGGCACATCCACAGACACTAATGTAATATGCATGATTGATAAAGAGTGAGCTTTAAAAAAAAAAAAATATATATATATATGCCTTTTTGTCAGCCGTTTTAAAATTGGTCAATAATCTCTCCCTTTTAAGAATTGTATATTCTGTAGAACTAATTCCAAATTAATTCCAAATTTTGCTTCCTGACAGGACTACCAGGGAAGCAAGGGCCATAATTACAAGCACCTGGAATAAAACCATATAGCCATTATTGTGAACCCACTACTGTGATTTAAAACTTCATCTTGAAGTTCCACAGCTCAGACCGTTTATATCCAAGACCAAACTTATACAGTAGTTGTTTCTTGGTGCGGTAAAATATGAATTTGGCACTAATGAAGTAAACTTTTCCAATTATGGTCCAGTTAGGGGACTTGACAATGATTTTGTAGATATTTCCCATAAATATTAATTTCTGTTAAAATTCTT
The DNA here is from genome assembly GCF_964263255.1 of Lissotriton vulgaris. NCBI lineage: Eukaryota > Metazoa > Chordata > Amphibia > Caudata > Salamandridae > Lissotriton > Lissotriton vulgaris. The sequence goes on along the minus strand of NC_141698.1, from coordinate 664,616,300 downwards.
CCAAACACAAAGAGGACAGGATGATATTAGGAAATGTCTGGGATCGCTAATGTCTACATCAGTTTCTTACCTCTGAAAAGATGAAGTTTATGACTTTAGAGCAAATCCTGACCTCTTGGCAATAGTGGGACGAGCAGTGCGGGTTTATCAATAGCATAACTGCTTCCCTCTCCTACTATTAGAAGCTTACAAAATGTAATTCACATTGTTTGGTGGGGCCACATTTTCTTAAAGCTTAGGTTTTTGGCAAGCATGTTGCTCCTAGTGTATTTAGTCACCGACGACAGCATTTCTGAATCAACATAGGTGTATATCTACCCTAACAACTAATCGATGCCCGCCATGCATTCTCAAAACAATAATGGTTAGTTGCAGATTCTTAAACAGATGCGTAATGCTCCCATTCAAGCATTTGAAACCTGTTCAGTTGGTGTCTGTGCTGACCCAAGCTGTCCCTCTTCGTCCAGTGTTCTTTGTCTGTCCATCTGTTCTCAAATTAGCATATTTAAAGTTTTATTCCCCTGGGAAACATGACCTAAAAGAGTTTTTCCTGATTGATTTGATTTCATTCTGAATTGTGCAATTTACCATTTTATGTATATATCAGGGCCATATGGTCTTCCAAAATAGTACTGAAAAATGTAAAGGCTCAGTATCAAGAATCTATATGCCGTTTGTTCACCCACATATACTGGATGATGTCAAGACTCAGTATCCTGAATGTATAGGACTTTTGTCTTCACATACTACCACACTAATTCCTCAAGAGACAGCATGTGAAACTATGTCTTCTTTTTGTTTACAAATGATCAATTGTCTTTAATTTTTGTTGTTGATGCCAAGATGCACCACAGAAAAAAAAACTTGGAAAAATATCTCTTCCGGCGATAAATGTGTAATACTCTAAGCTGCTATATATTTACATGTGCGTTATTATTAATGTTGCATCCCTTTGAAAAACAAACTCCAAAATATTCTAAACCTAAAAATAAATCCTATATTGGATTGGTAAACACAGTTATTTATGTTATGAAATGTTTTAGCAGGCTATTATGGTTCCTAAAGAAAAGCGGTAGGGGTTCTTTTTGGCAGAGCGCGCAACTGAAATGAATACCATAAGCTGGGTTTTTCCTTTAATTGGGAGCTTAAACAGAACTATGGGTGCTACATAGTGTAGCTTTCTAATTCAGTATCTAATGTATGTATATGTGCCTGTATATGTGCTGGAGGGGAAGGCCGCAGAGCTATCCTGAATTCATAGTGGCGTTGGGAGGGGTGGGGGTGGGGGGTGGAGGGGATTGGTCATGACTACTCCTCAAAGCTTCTCCCTTTGTCACTTTTATTTTTCGATCTGAATGCAAAATTTGCAGCCGGCTGTCAGGCTTGCTGAGGGATGAATGTAATAATTTTCAATTGGCCTGGCTTGCCTAAAGGGATCCCGGGAGCAGCAGATTGACAGATGCAGCATGGATTATTGTGTGCTCTGAACTCAGCCCAATTTGTGGTTTGTTGCAGGTGCTAAGGAGATTGATATTGCTGCTACGCTGGAGCACTTGAGGGACCAGAGACCAGGCATGGTCCAGACAAAGGTACGGTCAATAAATCCGCTGGGATTTGAAATACATTAAAGGTCTTCCACTGTAGCTGTTTGCATACTTGTTGAGAAAAGGCCCTGACCCAATTTAACACAGGTCGCGGGGCGATTACTTCGCCTGGCTCACTACCAGCCATGGTTTATCGATGCCAAAGGCTTATCTAGGCCAGTGCCTTTTGTGTAATTTCCTCATCTTTTTGAATTAGTGCCCTCAAAAGATCCTTTAAGCTGTATACCTCGGGAAAACAAGGAAAGCCATAAGAAAAAAAATATTCTCTCAAACATACCACTTCCCATTTAAACAGTGTTTGGGTTTACTTAAACGTAAACACACTCTCCTTTTTTTTAGATATAACTTTTACATTGTATTATTTACTGGTGGTACTGCCCTACTCATAACAAATTCATTTAGTTATTTGATAAAATTACAGGCCGTTATCGCCTGTTTCAGAAACCTTTTGTTATAGACCACTGAAAATCGGCTTATTTGGTACGGTGAAAATTGAATCAAATGGGAGAGAATAAGTCATTTGGTCCCTGATTTAGAGATGAATTATAAAGTATAGTCCTCCAAAAAAGCAGCCTATACCAGTCCTCGAAAAAGCAGTGTTGACCTAAGTGTAATTTTGTCAGCATTGAAAGTGACTTCTACACTGGATGAACTACCACCACCAGTCTGGAGAATCGGGCGGAGGAAAATACACCTATGGGAGAGTATATTGCCAGATGTACATGTCAAAAATGCTCAGTTTCAGGATTGGATTTGTGACCATTAAAAGGCTACTTTCTATGTACTAATTCCATTTTAGGAGACACAAATATTCTCCTGACTCCTGGCTTGCTGACCCTTGAAGACCACCATCCTGTGATTGTTGGCAATCCGATTGGGTCATAATTTGTGTCCTAATTAATGGCTACTAATTAGGTAGGTCAGATTGAGGCTCAATCTGATTCTGTTTTTTGCTAACTGACCTATTGATACATAGGTGGGTTCATAGAAATATTTACGCATCCCAAAAATAGTGGTCACAAATTGTAACTAGAATTTTGAAACCAGTTAAAAGAACATCTGACCCATAGTTACCTCTTCATTTTGGAGGATTATCATTTAACACCCTACTGTAAATCAGGCCCTTGTCTACATGAAAAGTGAGGTGGGTTCGGAATGACAGAATGAAAACATGGTAAATAAAATCCACAAATGCATTATTTTGCTAGGTAAATGGGGCAAATTATGGAAAAGCAACAGTATAAGCATATCACTTAAGAAAGTCCAAGTCTTTTTCAAAGGGGGAAGTTCTTGCATACCCCATGTTAGGGTTTTATACATTTAGGTGTGTATTCTGAGTCGTATTTGCAGTGTGATGTGTCCAAGGGAAGACTAACCTCATATTAGTGATCCCCTGACCTTCTCACAATTTACTGTAAGATATGAGCATTGTGATCTGATTTTGCAATATTACTGGAAGTGTAGGCCACACATCTCTAATTCACCAGAACCGTGAAAGGGCATAATTTGGATGGTTTAAGAATTCGAAAAATCGCCATCAAAATGATACAGTCAGCCATGACTGCAAAATTTTACGCAATATTGGTATTATTATAATAGCTTTATTGCGTCTGCAGTTGACTAATGAATAAGAAAATACAGTACTAATATTTAAAATGGATTTTATTAGTGGGATTTCAAGACTGACCACAACTGTATCAATGGGAGTGCAAAGGGAAGTTATGGATATATTTGGAGAAATTGGAAATAAAATGTGAGCATTAATGTAATTTTCAAAAACATGATGATAAATACCAACGATGATGTGACCAAACGGGAACTTTGAAGAGCGTGACAAGTAGACAACAGTTGGCACTGACTGTTGCAGGATAGTCACAGATTGTAAACAGGTTAAAAACTGTCTAATGATATCATTCCAATATTCTCAAGAGGCAAGATAAAAGAGTATTTATAGAGATGCCTAGAAATGAAAGCCAAGTTTTGTCAGACAGAGGAAAAGTAATTGGCAATTCTGTTTGGACAGCTGTGTTCAAAAATGTCAAAATAGACCAAGTGACATAAAGACCATAAGGCCTGGCTCCGTATTGAGCAGGTCAAGACTCCATTTTCTCAATTTTTTCAGAATCAACTACATGTCTGTCTTTTGATGCAGATGTCGTATTTTCTTATCTTTCCAAGAACCCATGAAAGTGTCAAGTCACTCAGACAATGACATTGATAAGACACCTGATGAGATATCAATCTACAACAATGGAACAAGTATCTTGTTACCTCTATTTCAAAGTCAGACAAGAACAATAGCCAAACTGATGTAGTCTGAATTGAAGTGATCTTATCTTATTTGTTTATAAGAATGCGTCTTAGACTAGCATATGGAAGCACATAAGTTATTTCAGACATTCCTATGGTTATATCTGAAAGACCCAACTTAGACATGATATTATATAAAAGACCAGACACTCGACTACTTCACCCCAGTTTATCATGAAATATTCTGCCAGAGTAGATCTTGACTCCCTGAGATGCCTCTGCATCACACTTTCTACTGAAAGCTGATATCGAACCAAGTATGGGAGAAGAAGGGCTGATGTTGTGTGCATTTACCTTTCTCAGGGAACACAGCCTCCCCGACTTCTGACAACTACAGCCCTTTGCTGTAGGCAGGTATGAGGGCACTGATTTTAGCTAAGAAACTCCAGATGCAAGATATAATACTCCATGCTCTCCTAGTGTAGCTCTTAAAAGTAGGACTTTGGTGTTAGGCTTTTGCATGGCATTTTAACGGAAATGTTAATTTTATTCTTGGTCGCAACAGTCATGTGTGCCTTTATTAAGATATTCTAAATGGTTGCCTTAGATGTGCAAAGCAACAAAATGAGAATGAGACTGTTGAAATAAAAGGCTTCTTAGTTAAAGTGTATTTTTCTTAGTTTTCCATTTTTTCAATTCAAAAAGTGCTTTATTCGAGTTATTACTCATAAAAGCAGACATACAAACACGTAATAAAAAAACAATTAAATTACAAAAGTCATATTTGACGTAAGCACATGCTTCATTAAAAACAGTTATCTTCCAAGCAAAATATACATAATCACAGGTGTAAAGTTCATTACTATTAAAAAACAGTTAAAACAGATTACAGTATCATTGAGCTAAAATCGTCAAAATTTCATTCCAAATGACACATGAATTATACCAATACAGAGAATAGACAATGATCTAGCAGTCTCTGAACAACTGAGCAGAGAGTAGTTACCCTACTAGCAATCTCTGCCTTATTACCCACGCCCACCCCAGGTACTTTGCGGTGGCAATTGTGATCCAAGTCAGAGTAGTAGATCTAACAATACGCAAAGCTACCATACTGCTTTTGGTACCCAAATTCTTACACATAGGTGCCAACCAGACTCGCCTTGGAGCAGAATATACTTAACAGGAGAACAAAAAGTGACCAAGGGTTTCGTTTCCTTCCCCACAGACAGGACAAGTAGCTGGCCCTCCTACCCTCCATTTAGATGTTAGATTACGGAGAGGGAGAGAGCCAGCCCTTAGTTGAAAGAACAATTTCCTATCCATAGGGTTAGATATGTAGTCCCAATACAATTCATATACAGGGAACAGTTTAACCTCGAGGAAACTGGTGGTCATGGACCTGCTGTTAATGCTGAGCAAACTCCTATTAGCAACCCGTTCCCAAAAGATATTTTTGTAGGGTTGTCTTAGTGGGAAATGATGCCCCAGCTGGATCAAACCATAATGCATTTAGCCCTAGTTCAAATAGTGCAAGTTTTAATGATTTGAACCAGCTAATTTTATTAAAGCGATCTGCTTTAATGACGTCAATGAACCCATCCGCATAGTGGGAGAGCTCAGGCGTGGTCCAGAGCCTACGCCAGTATAGAATCGGTCGTAGTTTTCCCATTTCCGAGATTTCTTTCCTGCCAAGCTCATATCTCAGAGGCAATAACGGACCACTCTGTGGAGTACCTGTAAGTTTCCTAAAGAACTTGTTCTCTGAAGTTTGAAGCTCATGCAGATTTTCATGCCCCCACAACTCAGCCCCGTACAATACTGACCCAATTGCTTTTGCTTCATATATAATCAGGGGTGGTTTAATCGGTTTGGTCAGCGATTTCCTATGCTCCTTTATAATGGTACCAGCTAGTTGCTTGTGCCTTAATGTTGCAATATTTAGATGTTGGTTCCACCTAGTATCATTAGAGATATGGATCCCCAAGTAAGTAAATGATTTTACAACCTCAAGAATGCGTCCACTCATGATAATTTTGGATTTAAAATTTCTATGTGGAATAAAAACCATGAGTTTAGTTTTAGACGCATTCACCTCCAGACCGTGATCCCCACAGAACTTATCAAAAATGGCCAATGCTTTTTGCAGACCACTTGGGGTTTTAGATAAAATTAACGTGTCATCGGCGAACATTAAAATTGGAACTTTTACACCTGCGAGAGAAGGAGCATCCACTACCTGTGATTGCATGCGGGGGACAATACCGTTAATAAAAAGGGTGAACAGTGTTGGTGCCATTGAGCACCCTTGCCGAACCCCACGCTCAACAGGAAATTCGGCAGTGTCATTACCGTACCCACCCCATTGAATTTTGGCATAAGTACCTTCATGTAATCTCATGATCAAGGTCAGCAAGACCCCTGGGACCCATAAAGCGGCAAGCACTTCCCACAGCTTCGCCCTTGGTACCAGGTCGAAGGCAGCCCGCAAATCGACAAATGCCGCATAAAGACTGCCTCCACCTAACACCACGGTCCTCCACTGGATCAATTGGAATCGGAAGACTTGATCCACAGTACTAGTTGCCCTGCGGAACCCAGCCTGAAAGGGAGATAAAATATTGTGTTCCTCCGCCCAGTCGAGCAATCTGTTTACAATCACTCGCCCCACTATTTTTTGGACAGTATCAATTAAACTGATTGGGCGATAGTTGCAAGGCTGGGCACGATCTCCCTTTTTGTACACAGGAATGATTACAGCACCCGCCATGATACAGGGATATCTGCACCCTTGGTAATGTGGTTTATTAGCAAGTAAATATATTTACACCACCTTCCAGTGTCATTTAGAAAAATGTCCGCTGGGACCCCATCTATGCCAGGAGCACGACCGCTATGTACAGTTTTGAGGGCAGACAGTATTTCACTCTGCATGAAGACATTGTCTTCTGCAAATAGATGAGTAGGGCAAATACTAGTTACAATCTGGTCCCTAGTAGCATACTGGTCACTGAAGAATTTGACCCAGGCATCCTGTGGGACATTGTTGTTACTTGACTCTTCAGATCTTTCTTGACCCCATTTGACGATGTGCCAAAATAATCTAGAGTGTTTTCGATCACTTGCACATTTCAACTTGTTCCAATGGGCTTCGTCCCAATCTCTTTTCGCCTTAGCAATGCAGATTTTATAATTCTTCCTGGCAAATCGAATAGCCCCCAAGTTTTTACTCTTAATTGCGGCTCCCAGAGAGGTTCGTGCCACCTTGCAATCATGATTATACCACTTAGCAGCTCTATAAGCACATACCCTCTTTCTACTTACAGGTTTTAAAAAGTAACATTTAATTTCTTTAAAGAGATTCTCATGTACTTTTGTAGTGTCATCTTGACCCGGAGGATTCCCTGCCACACACTCTAGGGCCATGATAGCCTTGTCAGTCGCAACTCCTATTTTTTCTAAGACCTGCTGGTCTGTCCTGACACTTGACCACCTCAACCTGCGCATTTCATTTGTTGGTACAATCAGTGGGGGTAGGAGATCATCACGGGGATTAGAAACAATACCTTCGGACAACCACCATTTGTGAAAAACACATTAAGGGTTATGGTCACTCTCAAGCCTTTCCATTACAACCATATCACTAACAGTTGACCAAAGGGACATGCTACAGATAACAGAATCAATACGGCTTTTGTTTCTCCCATTATTGAAAGTCATAGCTGGTACTCTATCTGACTTTGTCCTGCCATTCAGAGCTCTTAACCCTTGTTCGAGGCACATTGCATTTAGACCTAAAATATCCTCAGTCCAGCGAGTTACTGGAGTAGTATCTAGTATGGGAATATCCCATTGCTTATCTTCCTCTGTGCCTAAGAAAGCCTCGCCGGTATCTAGAGGTTCAAACGTACGATTTAAGTCGCCTGCAATTATTATGTTCTTACTACTAGAATGTGTCTCAAGAAGATTATACAGGGTAAGAAGGACCTCCGATTTTCCTGTATTTCCACTTCTGACATATATGTTATAGATATCAAAGGAAATGGATGTATCACTCATGAGTCTAATGAGCTGGATATCTTTTTGATCAAGCTCCACACTTTTTACTACAGCCTTTAGGGACTGTCGGACCCATATAGTAAGGCCCCCCATCGGGCGCCCTTTTGGGCCCTTAATGGCAGGTACATAGAAATTTAGGTACCCCAGAGCAAAAACAGGATCACAGGCCCATGTCTCCTGAAAAATACAAACATCGTACTTGCTAACAAACCCAAACCAGTCTCCGCAGTCCAGCTTGGAGCATAGCCCAGCCACATTCCAGGATAATAAATTCCCAGTACCGTATGCCATTTCAAGTTTAGGGCTAGAGACAAACCCATTCAACAACATGTCGTCAATACCATTGTTATTTACATTTTCATTGATTGGTCCAACCGTGTCCACAGGGTTGACAATCTCAGTTCGAGCGCCTACTAGATCACCAAGCTCCCCAGTAGTGCATGCATCAAATGTAGTTTGCAACAAAGGCTTAGGGTTAAATGGTTGTCAATCACAGGCATTCAGGTTTGAGAGGGCAGAGAATCTATTTTCCAAGCCTAGTCCCCACTCAGTAAAACCAACATCATTACTGCCCCTTTTGGTCACAACGTTCCATTTTGTTCTTAAAGTACTAGGATTCGGGCCTCTTCCTTTCCGAGGATAGAAAAAATCCAAAGTCAGTGGAACAACCGAAGTTGATCTTCGCTGTGGAGGTAAGATGTTGGGCAAGATGTTTGGCAATACCTCAGGGTCAGAGAAGTTAAGGACAACACAATCCCCCTTAAACCTCTCGACCCTATTACCAATCCACTCTACCCTTCTGGCATTTACAAGTTCTTCAGATAATTGCTGCCTTCCCCAGGGAGATATTACCATGTTGTTAGTAAGCCACGATAAAGATTTATGTAATAAAGATGATGTAGATTCAACCTCCCCAGATACCAATGGGGGGACATTTGCAAGGACGAGAACTAATGGAGAAGCTTCTACCACAAGCTCAAAGGACCCTTTCCCAGTATTGAAATCAGCAGTGGTAGGAACGGGGGGTACAACACCTGAGGCACTACCAAGTGGATTCGTCAGTGGTACCATTAGCGGATTTGGCGCAGGGATAGGAGTAGGTCCACAATTTTCGCCAGAGGGTGTTTTACTCATTAATGGCTCTACCCTAGACACAACTACTTCAGGGAGATTTCCTACCTCCACCAGTGTTTTTTCTAATAAACCTCCCAGTCTATTAACCTCAGCGGTTAATTTGTCTATTTTACTAACCAGGGGTTTGACTATACCTTTAATTTTTATGTCCATCATGCTCCATAGTTTATTAAATTGAGCATTGGAGAGGGTCACATAAGCTTCATTAGTCAGATGATCCTCCTCATCCTCAAGTATTTTCCTTGGTGGGGTTGCAACTTTATTTCTACCAGACCTTAAACCCCCCCATTTAGGCATAACCTTTCTTTTGCCCCCAGTAACCCTCGGGGCTGGAACAGGGGCTAGAGCAGGGAGAGGGTACTCGTTATTGGTGGATATCACTGTCACCACTTCACTGTCACTATTATCTTCAGTAATAGCAACTATGCCACTAGGCTGGATGGTGTTTATATCATGAAGAGAATCATGTACCACACCAGATGTACTGCTATTATCTAGTATAAAAGGATCCTCTATCTCTTTATCGTTCAGAGGAGATTGATTAGATGAATCCAATCCCAACGAGGATCTCCTGTCGCTATTTATTTTTGCCACAACTTGGAAAAGATAGTTATCTATGGTGTTATTGACTGGGGTTTCTTTTTCCCGGGCATAGTTAGGATGGGCAATACACTCAAAACAATATGTTTACTCACAGAACTCAGTAATTGTTTCAGTTACCCAATGCAGTCCAAGCCAGTCTGTGTCCAGAAAGTGTTCGAAGGAATTTTCGGGCAGGGTCCCTAGCCCAACCCAACCTAGTCCAACCTCGGACGGCCTCAGATGGCCCGCCCTTTGCCCGGGCTTCGTCCGGGCGTCCCGCGATGCGGAGGGCGCCGTCAATTTGAAGCGCCTCCGGGCGCGGTGACCCCGGTGCTGGCTTCCGGGTCGCTGGGCAGGCTGGGAGGTGTAGTCTCCCTCCGCTCGGCGGCCGCGAGATGAACTACAGCGGCGGCGGGAGGGAGACCAGAGTGCAGGCAAAGAGTCGCAGGTTCCACGGGCTCAGCAGGAGTCAGCGTTCATCAGCGTTCGTCTGGTAGGTTTCTCAGCAAGGCACCCACTCCACTGAGGGCGCCGTCAATTTGAAGCGCCTCCGGGCGCGGTGACCCCGGTGCTGGCTTCCGGGTCGCTGGGCAGGCTGGGAGGTGTAGTCTCCCTCCGCTCGGCGGCCGCGAGATGAACTACAGTGGCGGCGGGAGGGAGACCAGAGTGCAGGCAAAGAGTCGCAGGTTCCACGGGCTCAGCAGGAGTCAGCGTTCATCAGCGTTCGTCTGGTAGGTTTCTCAGGTTTTCTTAGTGCAGGTTGTGTGTGTGTGTGTGTGGTATTGAGGAGAATGAAATCGGTTTTTTTCCAATCACCACAGCATGTCTGGATTCTTGTTTAGGGCATGTTGGTAACCAAAAAGCATTGACTCCACATTAGACATGTACTGAGTGGAGTTCTGCAGTGCTACATGTATTTCATATTCAAGTTCTGATGCATTGAACTAAGTTCACTCATAACACCAGTGGGTGTGAAAACAAACCTTGTAGAGTTAAGTCAAAGTCTTAATTTATGCAACAGAAATAAGGATGAGTGCATATATGTATGGGCAACCTGTGCAAGTCAACAATGGGTTAGTTCTAGTTGTGTGGTTGGCACCCAAACCACATTGAACTGCGTAATAAGAATACGATTGGTAGTATGTATTGGACTGATTCTTTATAGAAGGTACATCCACAAACACATGAAAAACGATTTTCCTTTATATGGAAGGTTTCGAATAAATACAAAAGCAGTAACTATAGAACAAGGAAATACTGTAATAACAATGGAAATGTGGTGTACACAGTATTGTTGAACAGCTGTTTAACCAAAAACAGAAGTGTAATGCATTAGAAAAGGTGCTGGTTTAGGAAAAGTATGTATTTAGTTAAATCGGAGCTCCTCTGTGTGCAATGAGATTTGACAGATTAATACCTCTCCTCATAGCTGATTAAGTAAGTGCACCCACTTCTAGAAAATAATTCATAATCACACAACTGAATACTTATAGCTCAGTAAAGATAACACTTTTGTCTTCAATTAAATACATTGTGTATCATGTTTTAAGAAAAAGTGGCTCGAGAAGATCTCCATGTTTCTGATTTGTGTGCTTTTACTTGAAATGGTAAACTAACATGGATTGGATTGTTAATGTAGACAATGCTGAAATTTAAACTCAAATTTTTCGTCAGCTGTAAATTCAACTTTTTGCTTCAAGGATCCCAGTTGACTTCATTTTTTGAGATTCCAGGCTTGCAAGGGAGGAAACAATGTAAAACGATCTTCAAATCTGTAGAGGGGAGAGTAGCTGGAGGGAGTGAAATAATTGCAGAGAAAAGTGCTACATGCTGCATTGGGAGCTGTTAGTGAACGCGTTGGCTTCCAAGGATCAAGCATTTTGTTTTGTGAGGAAGCAGATGTGTGAAACCTTCAAATGCGCCTCAGAAGGCTGGAAGCGTGCCACCAGCAGAAAGGCTACATTTTTTTTAAATCTCAGCTGTTGGATTTGGAGCTGAGAGAATGGAGGTGCAGTTTCTGCAATATTTAACATTTACTATTGCCCGAAAGCAAGAAAGGGGCCGTGTTTTAGTGCACAGCGAAAATAGTAATGCAACAAACAAATGTGCTAACAAGGCTTCATTCGATTTAGGACTACTTATCAATGATGCTCATATTCCATCATCGAGTAGGCAAACCATCACTTAGGCCCACATGCATCAAGCATTTTTGGAGTCGCAAACGGTGCGATTCCTTAAAATCGGCCGTTTGCGACTCCAAAAATGCATTTTGGAATGCATCAATCATTTTTGGAAATCGCTACATTTGAGCGATTTCCAAAAATGCGATTGCTTTTAGGAAATCGCAAATGTGCGATTTCCTAAAAGCAATGCATGAATACATTTTCAAAAGAGAAATCGCATTTTGCGGGACAGATTTACCGAGTAGTTGAACTACTCGGTAAATTTGCAAAAACTGTAAATAATGCAGAAAATGCATTTTTAAAACGTTCATGTTACGGACACACATGTCCTTAGGACATGTGTGTGTGCAACATGATGCGAAAAATACATTTCAGGGGTGCATGGGGGGGTCCTTTGGACCCCCCCCTGCACCCATGAAATGTTCTAAGTGCCACTCGCAATTTGCTACTGGCTTCCAATTGACTACATTGATTCCTATGGGCCTCTAGGCCCATAGGAATCAATGTAATGCCATTCCTTAATTGCACTTCGCAATTAAGGAATCGCAATTTTCGAAAATTAAGAAATCCTAAAAACTTTTAGGATTTCTTGATGCATAGCATTTTGCATTTCTCAAATAGCGATTCCTTAATTTTCGCTATTTGAGAAATGCAAAATCCTACATTGATGCATGTGGGCCCTACCTTCGTGACTAAACTTAGCACAGTTCAGCCCCATATTGGTCAGCATTGCAAGTTAAATACCATCTTGGGTTTGGATAAAGCAGTCAAACGATTATGTTTAATACGCTATGTTTCCTGCCTTTAATTCCTTTTTATTTATATTTTTCCTTTTTTAGCATTTTTATATAACTCAAACTGGAGCACATACCATTGATGCCCTAAGTTGCCATTGGCGCTATTCAAATGCATGAGATGTTTATAATTAAGGCATGCACTCCTTAACAAGTGGTAGACATTATAGAATTGGTGGTGGAATACCCTCCTAGCTTTAAATCTAGACCAGTCGAGAGACCACTGCTGTTTGGGATTTGACCATCAGCCGACCATCAGGGTTTCTCACCACTGAGCAAAGTGAAAAAAGCAACAGCTAGTGCAGCCCCAGCATGGACATAAGGAAGTGAGTGAGGATGAAACTACTTAATAGGGCTCAGATTATTTTTGCCCTCATTATGTGATGTTAAGTAATAGGAGGAGATACTGCGGTTGGAGTTAATGGTTCTGGACAACATGATCCTCTTCATATCAGGCATCAGAGGTTTTGGTGTCGGAATGGGGAATAACATGCTCAGGCTTGAATTACCGGGTTCAACACTGGAATCAGTTCCTGGTTCAGTGGCCTTTGTTTGCGCAGGGGAATTTTTTTAAAGCTCATTGCATTTCACCATATGATTGCCTCACTCAGAGAGGCATCTGTTGATTTGAACAACATTAATGATCTCTGAGACTTATGATGACCTTGCACATGCAGTGTTTCAGAAGGCTTCCCTTTCTGAAAGCTCATTTTTGGTCAGCTGCTAGGATTTTTCCAAGTGTGCTTGCATTTATGGTCTCCAAATTGCTGTATAGTCCGAGAACGAAATATTAGCTTGCAAGTTGTTCATAGACAGAGGGAAAACTCTGTTGATTGCCACAAGCTGAATCCGCTTTAGAACCCTCCTCAGCTGGCAATCTCTTCTCCTTGGTCCTCTTCGCCTACTTCTTAATTCGGTGATGTATGACTATTTTTTCAATTTTTCGAGTAGGCCATTTTAATCATCGTTCAGAGCAAGCAATGTCTGTTGGAACCCTGCTATATGAGATGTTGGACCTGAGCCTCATTGTAGCAATGCCACCGCTGAGGTCAGCTTGCCCCTATCTTGCCCACTGCCTATTATAACATGATGCTGAAAATTGATCTATACCTCCATGCTATGTCTTCTCTGTAATTACCTGTTCGAGGCATATGGGCTGCAGATGGTACATTATGAATAGATCGCCATCTGGTGTTGGGCTCGGATGATTGCACTTGTTTTTCTCTTGGAGAGTCTTTTGTATCTTGGTAACTCCTCCTTTGGTTGCTAGTGCGCATGAGCATCGGCTCCATCCTTAGATTGTTTTTTTCCGCCATCGGGTTCGGATGAGGATTGAAGCGCTCCAGATCGACTTCGGAAAGAAGTTACTTTTCGACACGTATTACCTTTCCAATACGACGGTATTGTTATCGAACGCGACTTCATTTCCATTCCGACGAGTTTCGACTCCAACATCGAAGAAAAACTTTGATCTACGCCGACCAACAGGAGGCCTTTCTCGATGTGGTCAAGCCCGGAGTCCATGGAAAGGACTCCATTTAAGAAATGTCCAACGTGTGTTGCTAAGTTCCCACACAAGGACCTACACGAGGTGTGCAACCTCTGCCTATCGCCTGAACACGAATCCAGGGACTGCGAAGCCTGCGCAGCATTCTCCTCCAAGTCGACGATTAGAAACCGTCGAGCTCGAAGACACGAGGTTTCCAGAATGCAGTCGGAGGCGATCCCGGAGCTGTTCGAAGACCAGCACCTCGATGAAGAAGAGGATCATGAAGATCAGTCGGGGTCGGAAGGGGACGAGTAGGATGTCGAGGAACTCGACGTGCAACAAACCGTGAGTGACGACGTCCCCTTACCAAAAAACCGACCCCGTGTGGTAACGACCCCACCTTCGAGCCCGGTCAAACCGCAGAAAAAAGTTTCTGACGCCCCGCCTTCGGGCCTGGCAACGAAACAGAAACTGAAACCGAAACTCTCGATCTCACACCATGTCGGATCCGAGAAGCGGTCGACATCGGCTTCGACGCCGAAGCTTCATGCAAGGGAAAGCTCGGCATCGAAACATTCCATGTCGAAACCAAAACATGATTCGACGTCGAAGACTCACTCGACACCGAAAAAATCGGAATCGAGCAAACACTCGGTGCCGAAAACACCGAACATTGACGATCGAAAACAAAGGCACCTTTCGGAACCAAAGGCTTCGGTACCGACACAGGAGTAACAAACAGATCCCAAACAAAAGATTTTGTTTATCGATCCACAGACTGGCAAAGTAGTGACGAAGAAGAGGAAGAATGAACAGCTAGCAGATAAACCTCTTCCTTCTAAAAAGAGAACACTGGGGACAAATACAACTCCTCCTACTTCTCCTCGACCTAAAGTCACAGCCTCTTCTCCTATTCCTCACACTATGCCAAATATTCCTCCACCTCCTACACCAAGACCATCTACACCTCCGTCAGATGTAGGCAGTGATACAGGGGAGGGAGAACCTCAAGGGGATGATGACACTATCCCAGATGAGGATGACCCATGGGAAAATTATGACGCAGGGTCAGATGATGACAACGGCCCAGAGTTATATCCCTCAAAGCCTTCACCACCTGATGATAACACAGGGTTTGTACAGCTCATTAATAGGGCAGCAAAATATCATAAGGTAGATCTACATACAGAACCTCAGGTAGAGGATTTCCTATTAGAGACACTACCTACTGCACAAAAAACATCAGGTACACTACCTATGCTGAAGGGTCTTCTCAGTCACACAGCAGACATATTCAAAGACCCAGTGAGGGCTAGGGTGTTCAACCCAAGAATTGATAAAAAATATAAGGCGGCTCCAAAGGATCCAATATTTATCAAAGGGCAGGTGCCTCTGGACTCGCTTGTAGTTTCAAACGCTCGCAAGAGAGCTAACTCATTATCTACAGGAGAGGCCCCTCCACCTGATAAAGAGTCAAAATTAATAGATGCATCAGGCAAAAGAGTGGCATCACAAGCGGCAAATAGCTGGCGTATAGCCAATACACAAGCGCTACTTGCACGTAATGACAGAGCACATTATGATGAGTTAGAAAAACTCATCACACATCTCCCCAAAGAACATCAGAAGAGAACAGATCAGCTAATACAGGAAGGAAAGATAATAACTAACACTTCCATTAAGTGCGCCCTAGACGCGGCAGACACTGCAGCAAGATCCATCAACACCAGTGTCATGTTAAGGAGACATGCATGGCTTAGAGTTTCAGGGTTCAAACAAGAAGTACAAACATCTTTATTGAACCAACCCTTTGATCAAAAGACACTTTTCGGCTCAAGCACAGATGAGACCTTAGAAAAGATGAAAAAGGACACAGAAACGGCTAAGTCAATGGGAGCATTACAACAGCCAACACAAAGGGGTTCCTTTCGTAGATCCACCTATAGAGGGGGCTCAAAAAGTACAGGAACAAGTCAGCAATCTACCTCTTTTACGCCAACGTCACCCAGAGGTAATTCAAGACGTAGTTACAGAGGTAACAACAACAAGGGTAGGGGTCGCGGAAATAATAACAACCGCAACTCCCCAACCCCAAAACAGTGACTTAATACAACTTCCCCCAGACCACATAACACCGGTCGGGGGATGTTTAGCACAGTTCCTACCTGTCTGGGAAAACATCACATCAGACAAGTGGGTGAGACAAATTATCCAACATGGTTATTGCCTAGAACTCACTGCTACCCCACTAAACATCCCCCCAAACAGCGTCCAATGAGTCAAGACCATCTGACATTGTTAAAGGAAGAAGTACTATCACTACTACAAAAGCATGCCATAGAGAAGGTTCCAAAACATCAACAAGGGACAGGAGTATACTCTATATACTTCCTAATCCCCCAAAAAGACGGGTCCCTAAGACCAATCTTGGACCTCAGACCTCTCAATGGATACATAAATTCGGAACATTTCCACATGGTCACGCTCCAACAAGTACTTCCTTTACTGAAGAAAGGGGACTTTCTTTCTACACTGGATCTAAAAGACGCTTACTTTCACATCCCAATTCACAAAGCCCACAGAAAATACCTAAGGTTTGTAGTGGAAGGACAACATTATCAATTCAAAGTCCTTCCGTTCGGTGTCACAACAGCACCAAGAGGGTTCACAAAATGCCTAGCTGTGGTGGCAGCACACCTAAGAAGACAACAAATACATGTCTTCCCTTACTTGGACGATTGGTTAATAAAGGCCAAGTCACAAGAAGAATGCCTTCACAACACACAGAAGACAACTCAATTGCTGCACCACCTAGGGTTTACGGTGAACTACAAAAAATCACACCTACAACCGAATAAAATTCAACAATACCTGGGGGCTACTATAGACACAGAAAGAGCCAAAGCATACCCCAATCCAATCAGGATACAGACAATGGTCAAGTTAATACAAAGATTTCAACCACAACACTCACTACCAGCACGAGTGTTTATGCAGCTGTTAGGCATGATGTCCTCCTGCATACTACTAATACCACATGCCAGACTACAAATGTGTCCACTACAGGAGTGTCTAGCGACACAGTGGAATCAGGCTCAAGGTCAGATTACAGATCTGGTGTTGGTAGACGACCGTACGCATCGCTCTCTGAAGTGGTGGAACACAACAAACATTTCCAAAGGACGGTCGTTCCTAGAACCGATTCCACAAGCGATACTGACAGCGGACGCATCGCTCTCCGGATGGGGAGCGCACATGGACAAATACACAGTGCATGGGAAATGCAGTGTGCAGCAAAAGAAACTGCACATCAACTACTTGGAACTACTAGCAGTATTTCTAGCACTAAAAGCTTTCCAGATGCACATAACAAACAAAGCAGTCCTGATCAGAACAGACAACATGACTGCAATGTATTATATTCAAAAACAGGGGGGGACACACTCTCTCCAACTATCAAGACTAGCACAGGACATTTGGAGATGGGCCATTCCTCAAAAGATCTATCTGTTAGCAGAACACCTACCAGGAGTTCAAAATCAGATAGCAGACATCCTAAGCAGAGAGTCAGAACAAGTACACGAATGGGAGCTGCACAACCAAATACTGCAGCCATCCTTCCAAAGATGGGGACAACCAGAGATAGATCTCTTTGCCAATCATCAGAACGCAAAATGCCAAAACTTCGCATCCAGGTACCCACACCACAGGTCCCAGGGCAATGCACTATGGATAAATTGGTCCAACAAATTTGCTTACGCTTTTCCCCCTCTCCCACTAATTCCGTTAGTGGTTCGGAAACTGCAACAGCACTCAATGACAATGATACTAGTATCACCCACGTGGGCAAGACAGCCGTGGTTCACCACGCTACTGCAACTCTCACAGGTGCCACATCAAAAGCTAAGATTATTACCCATGCACCTTACACAGAACCATGGAGAAATAATGCACCCAGATCCCAAACAATTGAACCTAGCGATCTGGCTCCTGAGGTCATAGAGTTTGGATACTTAGATTTACCTCCAGAATGTATGGAAATCATTAAACAAGCAAGACGTCCTACCACCAGAGCATGCTATGCAGCAAAATGGAAAAGGTTTGCTGTACACTGTAACAGTAACCACATCAACCCTCTGGACGCATCTACTAAACAGATTATTTGCTATTTACTACACTTGCAGCAATGCAACTTAGCATATACCTCGATCAGAGTGCATCTCGCAGCTATAGCAGCGTACCTACAAAACAGGCAACATCTTTCCCTGTTTAAAGTACCAGCAATTAAAGCTTTCATGGAAGGACTCAGAAGAGTCATTCCACCAAGACTGCCACCTTCCCCAGTCTGGAATCTCAACATAGTACTTACCAGACTAATGGGACCACCCTTTGAACCTATGCATAGGTGTGAAATACAATTCCTCACATGGAAGGTGGCCTTCCTCATAGCTATCACTTCACTCAGAAGAGTAAGTGAGTTACAAGCGTTTACAATTCAAGAACCATTCATGCAGTTACACCAAAACAAAGTGGTTCTTAGAACAAATCCAAAAATTCTTGCCTAAAGTAATTTCAGCATTCCACATCAATCAGTCAGTGGAACTACCGGTCTTCCTTCCAAAACCACAGACGGTAGCAGAAAGGGCCCTACACACATTAGATGTCAGAAGGGCAATATTGTATTATATAGAAAGAACACAAACTTTCAGAAAGACAAAACAGCTATTTGTAGCGTTTTCTCCTACACATAAGGGCAATCCCATCTCTAAAGCAGGCATTGCCAGATGGATTGTAAAATGTATACAAATATGCTACTTAAAGGCAAAGAGGACATTAACTGTTCCTCCTAGAGCTCACTCTACACGTAAACTAGGAGCATCTATTGCATTTTTGGGAAACATTCCACTAGATGACATATGCAAAGCAGCTACCTGGGTTACACCGCATACCTTCACAAAGCACTATTGTGTAGATGTGCACACAACACAACAAGCTAGAGTGGGACAAGCTGTACTGAAGACTTTATTTCAGACTGTTGCAACAGACACAGGCGACCACCGCTAGGGAGAGAACTGCTGTATAGTCTATTCATAATGTACCATCTGCAGCCCATATGCCTCGAACGGAATATGCTACTTACCAGTATGCATCTGTTCTTGGCATAGAGGGCTGCAGAGTGGTACATGCCCTCCCAGCCTCCCCGGAAACCTGTGTCTGCTCCAACAATATCTTATTTAGATACACTTACATGGGCATTTCTATCTGTATTCTATCATACTACTCCATCTAACCCTACTATGGCAAAACAATCTAAGGATGGAGCCGATGCCCATGCGCACTAGCAACCAAAGGAGGAGTCACCAAGATACAAAAGACTCTCCAAGAGAAAAACAAGTGCAATCATCCGAGCCCAACACCAGATGGCGATCTATTCATAATGTACCACTCTGCAGCCCTCTATGCCAAGAACAGATGCATACTGGTAAGTAGCATATTCCTTATTTGGGCACCCAAAACTGTCATTTACCACGGACGTTCTAAGGAGACCACCAAGTAGGGCAAAAATATATCACAGCATGTATTGCTATCCTGAGACTGCATCCTAGAAAGGTGCCTATGTGCAGACTATATTTGCACATATTTTACATTACCTTAAACACATCCTTAAATGTAATGTGAGGCAAACTATATAACTATATAAATATCAGCACAGGTACAAATTGCATTAGGGTTAGTGTCAATGCGGAATTGCCCTAATGCAAATATTTTTGCCTAGTGCCACATCAGTGCCAGGGGTGGGTGAAGGATTTATCTATGCCTGCAAAGTTGGGTCTAAAAAAAATTCTTTAACAAATTGACCAAAGTTATCCAAGAGTGCTCCAACTTTTCACTCGACAGAGCTAAACCATCCCGGCCTGCTGATGCACCATGTTTCCTGGGGCAGGAAGCCCTGTCCACGGGGCAGCCATCTCAAGAAATTGAAGAAAGCTACTAATGCAATCCCTCCCCACACAGGTAAATTGCGCAGGGAGGGAAAAGCTGACAGGGTGCAGGGGAAAAGCGAGGCAGGAAAACCAGGCAGGCTGTGGACAGTTAAGGAGGAGTGTAAGCTCCAGCATTCATGGAACAGTGCATGAAGTGGTGGTAGGACCGTGCTGTGGGTGGGGAATGAAAGAAGGGATAGGGAATTATTGGCAATACTCAGCAGTGCCCCCAATGCCTTCTGCTGCAGCAACAACAGTTTCATGCTGCTAAAAAGTTTAGGTGAAGTTGATCTTTATTTACACCTTTGTGAAGAGTCACAGGCCACATGGGAAAATTACAACATGTCAAGATGACTTCCATGACACGCAAGAGCAGGAAATGTGCACATAAGACATTTTCATATGATCACCTTAAGTGCATTTATTAAATGGATCCCATAATGGAATTCAGAAAAATGAACCTGCAAGACCCTTTATATCAACCAAACTGAGCTGGCGAGACATGTGCGCATGTGTGTTAGTTTCTCATATGGGCTTGTATTAGGCCTGGGTGGAATTTCTAAGATGCCAGTGTAATTGGAGTCTTTTTGGTAATTCTGTGTTACTGTTTGATGCGGAATTACTGATAATTATGAGATTATTCCTCCTCGCATAATTAAGAGTGTTTTTGGGGTAATACATTTTAATGTGAGAGCACATTTAGTGAGTGCAAGCGGCCACCTGCGCTCACTATTTGTGTTCTGCTGCATTTGGCACTGTTTCATAGTGCAAAATGCATCCTCTCGTCCATTTGGGTTGTGAGGGTTCATTTAATACTAAGAAAATAACGATATGAGGCAGAAGTAAGTTTGGGGAAAATCCATCGGCAAGAACACGGGGGCATAATACCTAGAAATAGTGATATTTATCGCTAAGCAGGGTTAGCGGGGATAATTTTATCGCCGCGCTACGACGATTTTTATCGCTGAGATACCTTGCTATTATCAAGGTTTATCTCAGAAACGATACAAATCATTCAAAATGCGTGAATATCGCTGTCAATACAGCGATATTCAGGCATTACTGTGACAATGCTCTTAGCCATGTTATCCACCTCTCATTGGATAACATGGCTAAGAACTGGTCAGGGAAGGCGTTAGCTTTTGGAGATATTTGCGCTTAGCGCGAATATTTCCAAAACTAAGCCATTGTTGGTAATAGGAGATAGCGATATTAGCTACTGTTTTCAGTCGCTAACATCTTGGCACGCCCACTTTGCATGTCATTAGCAATAATTATCGCTGACATGCAAATCGGGCCCCAAGATGATCGCTATCTCCTACTAGCTGTCGCTAACTGGTGTTAGCGACAGCTAGGTAGTAGGGCGGTAAAATTATTGCCGCAGTAGCGGGAAAAAGTCCTGCTAAAGCGGCGATAATGGCCCTTGGTAATATGGCCCATGGTTAGTTAGCACTTGTGTGCAGCTTTGTGCTTGATATTCGTGTTCTGGTGTACTTAGCGCTATTTCATAGCACAAAATGCATCCTGGTGTCCATTTTTGACCCAAGGGGGCAATTTAGCGCTAAGATATAGCACTAAATGCAGAAGTACTCTTCTCTCGTAATTCAGGAGTAATCTCTAAGAAATTTTAGGTAATTACGCGTGATTGCGTGACACTGAATTACGCAAGTTACTTTCACCCCTAGCTTCTATTACATCTAGCAGTGAAGACGATGCCTGTTGGTCAGCCTCTCTCTCCAGCTGGCACAGTGCATGCAGGTGACGAGTGGCATTGATAGGAGACTCTATACGCTTTTCTCCTGTGAAGAAAAACATTGGCAAAAGACAGCTCATCTCTTGCTACTTCTGTGCACATTTATTATTTTCGCTTCGATTGCTGTGAGCAAACACTGTGCTTCCCAGTAGAATGCAAATAAGAAGCCGTGGGCGTCAGACTAATTTCAGGGGATCCATTAAAAGTACAATTATAAATGGAAGTTATAGAATATACGCTAGATAAATAAAAATAGATATCACATTAATTGTCTAGTCTTTTTCCTCCACCCAGTCAACACCGATTAGATTTACAAATATGCCCTTAAATTCGTTATTTATAGAAACATATGTTAATTAAAACGTCAATGCTGTCCTACGGTGCAGGAAGAAAATATGAAACACATGAAGTTTTGGTTAACCGAGTATCGCATCACAGTCTTTAGCAATTTTCACAGAATGTCTGGTGAAGTTCATTTACAGGAAATGCTCATTTCACTTTTATCTAGGTTTCATGTGTGTGTGCCAACCTAGGTTTAATGTACTTTAGGGTAATATATCGGTTCTCTAAACAGAATCATGAAAAGTAAAGTTAAAAAACATGGATGTTTATGGGTAATTCGATGTAGTCTCGGACCCTTAACTTCACTGGATGTCACTGAATCCTATCATGTAGCGCAAGGGATAGAGACACCTTTGGTGATCTCGATTATGACCAAAAACAATTGCAGCGTTAAATCTTTTCTAGGTAGAAAAGCTTTGCATACTTTCGCCATAAAGTGGTTGCATACAGAAGTTTTTGTAGTAGTATTTTTTTTATTTTGGGCGTCAACTTGGTGAAGACGTACACTCACTATGACATGAACCGTAATGCCCCAACACCTCGGCAGGTGAACTTCATCATAGTCGTTTTTTCCACCATTGGGTTTGGAGGTGTATTATTTGAGCTCCACAGACCACTGACTTCGAAGTTCCAGCCACTTGGCCTTGCTAGATCCATGGATTAGGATTTTGAGAAACTAGCTTTGCCTGGTTGCAAGAACGTGTAGAGGGAGAAATATTACCTTGGAGCCTCCGCAGCGCCAATTTAGATTATGAGCCTGCTCTATGAATTCTGCCCCATCTGTAATCGAAAATTCTCCATAAATATGCATATATGTGTATGTATGTTATTCCTACAAGTGGCAGGATTGTGGTGTATCCTACACTTTCAATCCAAAGACTTTAATTCATAGAGGAAAAATTAATCCTGGAATACTGTGCAAAACTGTGGCAAAGATAGTGGTGTAAAGGCTAAAAAACAGGCCCCATCTCAGGAAGACATGGGTTTCTTTAAGGAAAAAGGCATGTCAAAGGAGGCATGGGGAAACGCCATGGGGATTCTGACCCCAAGATTTTTTTACCAGAAGTACTTGAGGGAAAGAATTGGGCCTGGGCAAATTGTAAATTACGTCAGAGTAATTTGCGTAATTTTGAGAATTATGCAATTACACTTCTTACACAAAATACATAAAATGGTGTCATTAAGCAACTTCGCACAATTATGTGCCATTTGTGGTAAAAATTCACAGTTAATGGAGCAATTTGCGGTCACATTTTACAGTGAATGGTGCAATTCGTATTAAGAATTTATTATGAATGAACAGCAAAACAGAACGCTAACAGCTGTTGTTTGCAGTGCTGTTCTAATCCATGCTTCCTAGAAGCATGCATTTCAGGCTAGAATATAGTGTGAAACGACATATTTGGATTTCGTGTAGTTACATATAATTTCAAATAATTTTAAAAGGCATATTGCACACATTTTGCTCACCCCCAGAAATAATTGTACTTTCAAAAAGAGCAGTGTTAAACTTTAAGACTCTAAATCTACCATGCCACCAATAATAGAGATCAAGACGTTTAGTAAAGAAACAAAAGCAAAGGAGACCAAGAGAAACCATTGACATTTAACCAACGTCAAGCTGAGGAAGTTTATAAACCACAACCTTCAAAACCCAAACAGAAGGTTCACTGTAAGGAGTCATCCAAACCATAAGAACCGATATCTGAGAGTGAACAAGGTTATAAGGATAGGGATAGATTCACAATAGATTTAGGTTATGATTTATAGAGTGTTTCTCTTCGCAGTTGGTTAGCCATGAGCAATCAGAAACAACAGACGGAAAAAAGGTTCAAGAAAACAGAAAGTTTTACAGCTTCCCTTAAATCAAGTGATTGAAATTTGTTCATCTTCTGTGGAAGATAATTTCAAAGACAGGGCGCTTTATTTGAAAAAAACTTTGCCACTAGAGTAGCTCCGTCCATCACCACCCCCTTATGTACTGCTTTTGGCCGCCATAAGTGTGGCAGGGTATGCTCAGACGTGAGTACCTTGCTCATTTTGCCACTGGATTCAAGCAAGCCGGGCTGAAGACGGCTGAAATTCCAGAAACCGGTCCTCGGAAGCTTGTTTCCGGTCCAGGGAAGACGTGGCTTGGCAGTTCGGGCTCGACTGTTCCCATGAGGCAAAGGGTCAGACTGATTTACATATAGCCATGTCTGAACTGAGGTGGCAGAGTGGGCTAAAGAACGGTGATGGATTAAACCCAGATCTTTTGACTGGGTGTGAGTGTTTGATTGATTAAGATGCTCCGTCCATCACCACCCCCTTATGTACTGCTTTTGGCCGCCATAAGTGTGGCAGGGTATGCTCAGACGTGAGTCCCTTGCTCACTTTGCCACTGGAGTCAAGCAAGCCGGGATGAAGACGGCTGGAATGCCAGAAACTGGTCCTCGGAAGCTTGTTTCCGGTCCAGGGAAGACATGGCTTGGCAGTTCGGGCTGGACTGTTCCCATGAGGCACAGGGTCAGACTGATTTGCATATAGCCATGTCTGAACTGGGGTGGCAGAGTGGGCTAAAGAACGGTGATGGATTAAACCCAGATCTTTTGACTGGGTGTGAGTGTTTGATTGATCCAGATGCTCCGTCCATCACCACCCCCTTATGTACCACTAGAGTAGCGTTGACAGAACGGGGCACATTTAAAGAAAGAGGCAATAGACTGAATATGCCTTGTAGGGATTTATCTACAAAGTCTTTGTAAAATCATAGAAGATACATTTCCAAACAAGGAGATATCACAGTGTTGTGGGTGGGGAGCTAGTTTAGCTCATGGAAGATGGGTGAAGCACAGTAATATCAGGGAGCACTAATCACCAGTCTGACAGCTTGATTTTGTATTGCCTGAAGTTTATTAAGAAGGGATTTTTTACCTCCAGAAGCAGACTATTACCATAGTCCAGGCATGCTCCAGTAATGGCAGAAATGCAGTCTTTTACAAACCAAAGGAAAGAACGGTAATAAGCTATGAAGGTATCTCAGGAGGAAGGAACAAGATGATACTACTGTTGAAACTTGACAGTCCATCTGCAGCAAGGCATTAAATTGACTTCACAAATTTTGAATTATTGTGTCCAAAGTCTGGGTGCCAGAAAGAGAGGTGACTATGCGGCTGATTTTCACCAACCACGATTTTCATTTTTACTGGTGTTCTGCTTAAGCCAGTGGGCACTCATCCGGCTATAAAGCAATTTAATTATTGGTTTTGTTGTCTTGAGGATTGTTACTGAGTCTCAACAGAAGGCGAATGTTGTTGGCGTATGTATATATTTCAACACCGAAGGACCTATAAATATTCAAAAGGTACCGAAATTTGACTGAACCGTGTGGTACAAAACAGGAGGACATGGCAGGTGAGGAACAAAATTTTGCAAGCAATGCTGGTTGTGACCTATTTCATAAAAATGACATAAACAATAAAATATGGAGTCTTGAAGACGTTGATGGTCCATAGTGTAAAATGCCACTGGAAAGTCTAAAAGGTAAGAGTGTTACTGTGACCCTTGACTGTTTCTAGGAGCAAATGATCCACAACAAACCAGTAAGGTTTATTCTAAGCTACAGTTTGGGTGAGAACCCATTTGGGAGTCATCTAGGATGGAATTCGCCTCAAGGTATTGAAAATATATTTACCAACAGCATGGTTGCTGCTGTTGTAAGAAGGGTAATAGGTTTGTAAATAGAAGTTAACAAAGGCTCGAGATATATTTTCTTCAGAAGAGAATTAATAATGGCCCTCTTACAGTCCTCCAGGACCATACCAGTAGGGAGAGAGGAATGAAAATATCAGGAAGCAGGAGCAAGACATTTTTTCAGAGTAGAAAGAAATTTACCTGGCATGAGATCAAGCGAGGACCCAGATCAGCAACATTGTAAAAACTGTAGGGATACATGTGGGTACAGTAATGAAAAGGAAGACCCCACGGAAATAGGAGACTCATTAACAAACTTAAAGTTGACTCTGGGACTGATGTATTGATAATAGAAAGACAAATATTGTCAATTTTATGCATAAAATAAATAGCCCATTGATCACAAAAATCATGTGAATGAACAGTGTTCTTTGCAGTATTATCCTGACTAGCAATCTAGTTTATGATTTGAAAGGCTGCTCATGTTGATTGTTGCATGCTTTACAAAGTCGATCAGTAAAGTAGGTACTTTAAGCCCATGTGATAACAACTTTGCAGTCAGAAAGAGAGTTTCCTTAGATTACTTTCAGTTTTGGATCATAATCCTATTTCCAGAGATGTCGAGCTCCTTGATTATTTTTATTTAAACTAAAAATATGTCATTAAAGCAAGGGGGGCTTTGGTGGAGGATTTCATCCATTTAGGCTTTTCTGTTTCTACTGACTTGACAAATATATTAAAATCATGGAATGATAAAAAGTGTATTTATCAGAAAAATTAGAGCAACCCTCATCTGTTTTCTACATCACGAGGGAAAAGAGAGACTACTATGTATTTGAAGAGATGTTATTCCAGTTGTGCATCCTCACCACATTTTCTCCATATGCTAAGGAAGTTGTTATTCCCTTACTCTTTAGGCTTTGAATGTATACGTAGGTCATACCAAGGAGCATCAAATAAACAATCAACTTTTTGTGGGTCCACCGGGGAAAAAAAAGAGAAGGTTGTGCATAAAAGGACCTTGTTGAGGTGAATAATCCTCTGCATTAAGATCTGATATGCACTGGCGAAGAAGCATTATCAGAAAGGTCTGAGAGCCTCTACCACTGCTTTGGCATGCTGAGTGCCTGTCCTTGACCTCTATTAGGCTGTGACATGGGCATCAAAGCTTACGTTCACCAAGCACTGCTGCTTTGACAACAAGGTCCGACAGAAAGAATATTTCACCTGCTCAGTTTTGATAAACTTTTTGGGTAGAGCCCACTCCACAGACCCTCCACCTTTGGAAGGTACTGCTTTGGTATCTGTTCTAAGATGGGTAATCTGTGGTTAGAGGTATTCTTCGGGAGATCAAATGACTTACTTTCGAGAATGCTGCTTCAGGTGTACACTCTGACCACAGGTAGCTCATTGCACTTCCACTTCCCCATTCTGAGGAGTAGGTCTCTTTTTGACATTTAAAAAGTTAGTCTTCAGCACACTGTAACCAACAATTGATAATGTTGTTTGTCTGAGGGTGTGAAAAGGGAAAAGACTCGAAACGGACATCAGCACGCAGAGGTAGTGCTTAGATGCAGTTCTTTTCCATCACTTCAGGGTCAAGGTCGATATGGAGCCTAAGCAGAATGGCACAACACCACTTTGCAGCACACAGGAATACTCTGGTCCAATCTGGCACCTGGTGGAAATTCTTAGGTCAGCAATCTAGAGTTAAGTAGAGTTTTCACCAGAAAATATTTTGCCGTAGGTAAGTAACTAGTTGTTTCTTCTCCATCAATGAATTTTTGTTTGAAAACCACACCAAGATGTATGGGGAAACTGTTGATTTATCAACGAGTTTGCATTGATCTCAAAAGAGGTCTGTTGTCTGAAACAATCAATCTTCAATTCATTTTTAATATATTTTCATACCAAGTTCATAGCAACTATGATTTTCAAATATGTAATGTGTTAGATTTGTATGAAGAAACATGTTACTTGGATGAAATAACTATTTTCCTAATTTCTTTCTTTGCTTTATAGGAGCAGTTTGAGTTTGCTTTGACGGCAGTTGCAGAAGAAGTGAATGCAATTCTGAAAGCCCTTCCTCAATGAGCGTTCTATTCTCCACAAAGCTCCTCAAGGAATTGTCCCGATTTTCTTAATCTGTCAGTCTCTGTGAATTCTGTTGGAACCTGTGCCCCAACCTTAACTGTATATCATCTATTGTAACCTCATAGAAATAGCATTCGTAGTGGCTCTGTAGCCCAGTACAGTTCAACAGTCGAAACGTGCTTGTGTTCTTTAAAAGAAACAACATTTGCATTGAAACCCCAATGTAAAGGAATGAGCAGGATATCTGCTTACTTTAGGACCTTAGAGAACTGACTTTTCTCAAATCCCACATTGATGTTTTTGATTCCAAATCAGTATGAACTAACAGCACAAATTGCAAACATTCAGCAAACCCCACAAGTGTTCTTTTACATTTTTTAATTTTTGGAACAGCTGAATTAGTGGTTTTGAGGGAAGTCTTAGGACTATTTTTACAGAATAAGCATGAAAGAGATGTTTCTCCTTTCTTGCCTTTGTCACAAAGAGAAAAACACCTCTTCAATTTCAGCTTGTGAACACTGCCCACTGTGCACTACATGCAGTTCAGCTTTGCGTATGAAGGTGGCCCATGAAAGGAACAAAACATGATATAGAAGTAAATAGACTTGCAAGGTTAGCACAACTGGTACAAGTGACCCTCACTTCTGAAGATTTTTCAGCTTATTTTCTAATGGTCTGAATATAGAGATGGAAATTGACCCCATTTCTTCAAATGTGTTTTCATACCTTGAGTGTAGCTTTCTGAATGGACAGCTGTTGTTTAACAAAATGAAGCACAATGTTTCATCCATCTGTTCCTGTCTATCTTGTGATGCCACACATCGTACGTTCAATACAGAAAATGATATTCACATTAAAACAATCAGAATTACTGCAGAGTAAAGATTCCCTGTATTGTCTATAACCAGTTCTGTGTTTGTGGGAATAATGGATGAGTTCAAAGTCTGGATAAAGTAATGTTTTTCATGACAGTTCTAATGCTCAAAATGTATGTTAAATACTCAGTTCTTTATTGAGTTATTACATCAAAGTAATTGCAAAATATAATTCTATGTCTGAATACAGTAATACTTACAATTATGAATAGAGTTCCTGTAATTTCTCAACGAAATAAGCACATTGGAAATACAGTGTACCATAATGTCTCTCTCTCTTGGTAAAGAAATACTTGGAGTTATAATTTTTTCTGTTATTGTGCCAATCGATCCTTCTAGTTTTAAGATTGTGAATCAATAGTGTCATTAGTTTTGTTCTTACTTCCCTGCTTGAACTTGATTGAAATCAACAATTATGAAAGTGCCCATTCACTCTTTGTGAAATGTTTCATGGTCATTTTAAATGGATCCAGGTATGAGTGGTATGTTCAGAATCAGCTAGAAAATTTCAGCTTTTTTTGATGTTCAAAATAGAAATTTCATTAAAAAAATCTGCAACATAGTTGGACAGTTGTCTCACTCAACGTGTTCGTACTTACAATTCATTCATCTGGTTATTCATGTTTGTTGCACAATTTACAGTTGTCCTGTATTAAGGACAATTAATGTTTAAGTTTACATACCTAAAACACATAATCAATCTACAATGGTTCATTTCATTCCGTGTATGGATCTGGTTCTGTGAAATACAAGATATATAAAGGATTATGTCTTTTTATATAACATAGAAATCATTGTAAGAGGCATCTAAGATAGTGTGGGTCTTGAATATCCAGTACTCATATCAATATACATTATTATCGTAGTCAAAATATTGAGGTAAAAAATATAAACAGGTCAGTATGTATCGGTTTTCTATACCTAACTCCACATCTGTGTACCATCATGAAATCTATATTTTCATAGTATGTAGATGTGGAGTTAAGAATAGCAAATCTTTACTTAACTATATTGAGCTACCTTTCAATATTTGTATCCTCGATATTTTGGCTATGATAGTATATATATATCACAATATTCGTGTACTCGATTTTCCAGACAACAACCATCTAACACAATCATGGTTCATTCTTATTTATTGTAAAATATATTATGAGGTTGAAAGATGAATTTCCCTCCATTCCCTTTTCTCCTAAATGACATAAATGACAAAAGCTGACTCAGTCAGTGACTGGGACCGCATTGGACTCATTAACAGTGCTTGTTAAATGTCCTCATATTGATTCTAGTCCACTTGTTTATCATGAAACAGAAGACAGCCTGTGATGGATGAGAATATTGGGCTTCAATTATTGTCCATCCTAATAGTCCGGTATTATGTTCTTAGTCTCAGTCCACCACATCACATTCTGTGATGAGAATATAAATGGACCCATTGTGAAGGTCTATGGGACATACTCAAAGTCCTCTGCACAACTCTCAGTTTTGAATTTTTTTGGTTAAAGGGTTTCCGCTGTAGGGTAAAATCCTAGTGCATTCTCTATGTTTTGGATGAATATATACAATCAATTAACTTAGAGTTAGCAGATATCTGTAGCCTTTTCATTCTATGTTTTTTCGGGGTGATTCTTTCACTTGACTTCTTTCCATAATGTTGCATATGAAGTCATATTAACTATATCTGCTAACATTCCAGTTTCAAGATATGCTGTGGTGTACCATGGTAAAGTGGCATTTACACTTTAAAATATATTAATTATTTGGTCTTGCAATGCTTCTACCACCAAAATTAAATGACCACCACTCTATTTCACTGATTCACAATGATATACCTTTTGCTCAAATGATAATCCTCTGCTTCGCTGTTGCGGTATGAGTAAAATACGGTAGATTGCACTAGTACTGGTGGAATTCAGCACCAATGTTCTAGAAGACATATATCTTATTGTTGCCAATGCAGTTTTGAACCAAACTTTGCACCAATATGTGGACTATGTGGATCAAATATATCATTTTACACAGTTGTGAATATTGTATTTACACTTGTCAGTTAATGCAAATACTGGTTTAAAATTGAGTAATTAAATCTTTTAACTCAGAACACTAGTGCAAAATAACACTGGTACTTGCAATTTATATAATTGTAATGCTGGTCTTAATTTTAACTTTGACTCACATTTTAATAGAAGCTTTTTCTTATGTCACATGATGTTGATGCCCAAAGGTTTTCAGTGGCCAGGAGCAAGCATCAAACATCATATCGTTCTTTACATCTCTTCTTTCATTGAAGTTTTATGTGCTGAAGAAAAGGACTTGTTGCATTGTACAACTCTTAATGATGAGGAGACTGTCAATCCGGTGACGAACTTCTTGCTACTAGCAAGCTGTGACTTACATTGATCTCCATGTATTCCTAGTAGGTTCAAAGCTTTTGAAATTGTTTACAAAATATTAGTCTTGGGTCTATGCTATAGCCATATTGCAAGTTCTAATGATGTTGGATATGTCCTCTTCAAAATATGTAATAGTCATGCAAGGTTGCATATGTTTCCAAGTTAGCAGTTATTGAATTGCCAAAGTGGGGAATGAGTGTATTATTAATTTCTTGTCAAATGACTCTCCAAAAAATATGTAGGAAACTACAAATGTAGATACGTTCAATGCTAGATTATTTTAACAAGTGAATAAAACCCCTTCCGAGAAGTACCAGAAAGCACAATGCTCCTAATGCTTCTTAAGTCAATAACAGATCTCACTTCTTGAGAAGTTTCTTTGGCTTTGTCGGCATGGTCACCGGTTTTCAAAGATCATTCACTTAAGTAGCTTGCAAAATCATGTTACACCTATCCCTGTAGCTCTCTGAAACAGCTGTCACCCAAATATTTTCCCTACATGGATAATCAAGATCACTTAAGTCAATTTATTGCATTCTGTGAATATATAATTAGAATTAGGAGGAAAACGTTCCTGTATTGGACAGCTTGTATCTTAAGAATTTGCTGGCATCTATATGCTTGCATTCATGGAATCTTAGGGTGCAAGGTATGTCTTAAAATAATGGAACACTATTATTATTATGAGTTAAGTTCTATATTTTTAGTGAAATACTGCAATCATTTCAGGAAATTGTAAGAGTGCTTTCAGTTAATTCTCTGTAGTGCCAGCAAAATCTGTGTACGATCTTTGAACAAATGACTAGAAATACAAGTAAGGCCATATTAAACATAAATTGATGAGATTCAAATGTGGAGGTTTCTGAGAAAAAGAGAGAACTGACAATGCATGAAAGATAATTAAGGTTAGATATTAATGGCAGAGAGATGTAAGAAAATGTTTATTAGCAAGTAATTAAATCATATAAATACCCAACAGTTACGTAATTAACATATATAGCTTTCAATAACATTGGACCTATAAAATGTTCAATAAAATACTCGTTGCAGTAAAAAAAAAACACACGAAACAAAGAAGCAGCTAATACTGGCAACTCATAATTATTTCAATGAGTACATTTATCCTCTTATACTTTACTAAGATGTTCTCTCTAAAAAAGAATTCTTGCTTCCTCAGTTATAATAATGAGGTGTTGGGAAGTCTGAAGTAGCTGACATGTAAACCATTCCATGTCTGATTACCATTTATTGTAAATGGATGACAAATGATTCAGGTTCTGTTTCCATATGTATTCAAGCAAACTGCATTGGGGAATTTGATTTATTTGGATGAGAACATCTCCCTAACTATGGTGAACCTGTGGTCATTGGTCAGTATTGCAGAGTTTCCTCTGACTAATATGTCTTCTGTTTGAAATTATGATGCCTCTAATTCTCATTAACTGTCAATCAATTGAGAAAATTACAAGGATTTCTACCCCTCACGATTAGAAAATGCATCATATTTAAGTGCATTATCTAGTTCGAAGTGGGAGGATTTTTAAAACAGTCAAAGGAGAAATGACACATTTGCACAACCACAAGAAGCACAAAATATTTAGCAACAGTTTAAACTTTGCCTGTAAAATGTTCCATATCATGGATGAGTACTGAAAATATTCCGGAATAACCAACCTACTATTTGTCATGATGGCCTTTATTGCTGCAATTGCATACAAAGGTAGTTCCAGAGCATAACGCATTCCAGTGTTAACCATATCTCATAGGTCAGTGGACTGTTGCATCCACTGCAGAGATCCAGCTGGACCCCCATGGTCAGATGTTTATGTCTCAGCGGATCCACTCAGTCTTTAATCCTTCAGAGATTTCAATGCGTTTTGCTCATATACAGCCTGATTCACGAACGGGCCGTTTTGCGAGGCTCAAATAGCGAATCATAAGGAATCGCTATTTGAGACTCGCAAAACGGTATTCATGTAGGAATCGCAATATTAATTGCGATTCCCACTGATTCCTTATTTGCGATTAGCTAATTGCGATTAGCTAATCGCAAATAAGGAATAACTCCCCATGCATTCCTATGGGCCAAAAGGCCCATAGGAATGCATGGGGAGTCATTCCTCATTTGCGATTAGCAATTAGCTAATCGCAAATGAGATTGCGAGTACAAGGGTGCCAGTGGTGTCCAAAGGACACCATGTAGCACCCCTGCAATGGAAATTAACACAGGTGTTGCACACACACATGTCCAAAGGACATGTGTGTGTGTAACGTGCAACTCAGAAAAATGCATTTAAATGCATTTTTCTGAGTTTTCGCAATTTACCACGAGGTTTGACCTCGCGGTAAATTGCGGCCCAAAATTGCGATTTCGCAATTGTAAAATGGATGATGAATTACATTTAAGGAATCTCAAATAGAGATTCCCTAAATGTAAATCCTCGCAAATATGCGAATTAGCATATAGCGATTTTTGCATTTGGGATGTTGAATCCCAAATGCAAAAATCGCACTCGCAAAGGGCCAGATTCTCAGAATCTGGCCCTTTGCGAGCGCTATTTTCATTGATGAATCGGGCGGATAGATCCCCAAACCTTCCAATGGAATGACAGCAACATTTTAATTCTTCAGCAAGCAGAAAATTAATAAAAATTCATGTCTCATAATCTCCAGAAGAAAACGATTTCATTACAGCCTATATTGTAGGAAACCAATCAAAGTTTATGTGCGTTATATTTTACATTTTATTTCTAGCTAATGATTCAGTAAACCAGTGTGGAAATCAACAGTTCAATATAGAATGTGTAAATTAGCGTATTTTGTGAACTTAAAGAAATAGCTAACAGTTGTTCACTGGAGCCAAAAGGGCTATTCAAAGTGTATTCAAATGTTAGCATTACAAAAACCCATTTTTCAGTTGATCATCTTATCTATTGAAGCGTTGTCATTTTATATAATAATATTTTATTTTCCTTAGGAATCCAGCGAATCACTATACCAGCAGCAACTTACTTATTTGAATATGTTTTTTGCATACTGTATTTGAAATCTGTATTTGAAATCTTCCCATCAAATTCTTTAAAATGATTTCATATTTTATATGTATATAGCAAGGAAATAGATCATATAAAGTATTTTGTTCTACCTCTGTACAAATCTCACTTGTGAATAAAGTCATGTTGTGTGTGGAGTATTATGAATATTGCAAAGTATTTCAGTTTGTTGAATCTCTTTGCTCATGTTTCTTCATACTTCTTTTCTGAGATAAATAATTCAAGAGGGAGAGGTCAGGGAACTTCTGCATGGTGGTGAAAATTGCTGCCAGAATGTGGAGGGGGTCATAAAGGTGGTGAAGGGAGAAAGTCGGTCTGAGAGATGAAAACAGCTGGACTGGAGAGCCGAGATCACTGGGAAGATGACAACTTAAAATTAAAAAGGATAGCACGTAAAGAATGAAGGAATAGGAGACTGTGGGCTGTATATGTGGAAAGACAAAGTTATACTGAAATGCACAAAGGGACCTGTAGGTCATTGCAAAAAATACACAAAACACAAGACCTTATCTTTTCACCCAAAAGTTCATCTGTAGAACAAACAAACATACCTATTAGATGCAGTATAAGGCTTCAAGGTAATCTGGGGGAGAGGATGTAGTCTTACGGCTAGAGTGGTCGACCTCGAAGCTGGGGAACCGGGTTCGAGTCTCGGCAACGACGCACAACATCCTGTGATTCTGGGCAAATCACTTAATCTCCCCATGCCTAACAAAAATGAATGTGTCCATCAGTAACGAAACTGGTGCTCATGTAAAGGGCTCTGATACCTGATTTCTCGGGTCTAGTTTGCGCTATATAAAACTCAAAAAAAAAAAAAAAGGAAGGTAGAGGAATAGATAACCTGCAAAATAGGACGCAGTGAGGATGGGATTGAATAGGAGACTGTGGGATCAGGATGAATGGAATGCAGAAAAGAACATTCGGAAGGGTTGTATACGTGGAAAGACAAAGTCATACTGAAATGCACAAAGGGACCTGAAACTCATTGCAAGAAATACACAAAGCACAAGACTTTATCTTTTCACCCAAAAGTTCATCTGTAGAACAAACAAACATACCTATTGGATGCAGTATAAGGTTTCAAGGTAATCTGGGGGAGAGGATGTAGCCTTACGGCTAGAGCGGTTGACCTCGAAGCTGGGGAACCGGGTTCGAGTCTCGGAATTGACGCTCAACATCCTGTGATTCTGGGCAAATCACTTAGGGGGATATTAGCAAGGCTGGTGATATAATTATCGCCGCTTTAGCATCCGTTTTTGGGTGAAAAGCGGCGATAATTATATCATCAAGGACACGCTAGCACGAGTTTCCTTGATGTAGAGCCCGTTTTTTCACAGCATCACATCGCTAATGAGATGCAAAGAAGGCGTGGCTGTGAAAACAACACATGTTAATATTGTGAAGGCAGCTTCGCGATATTAACAAGGAGGTGCAGCTATAAAAAAAATCGCGCTACCTCAGCCTTAACTCAGGAATTTAACGTCTGTTAAATTCCTGACTAAGGCATACTTATAGTGGGAGATGGATTATACTGATATGACCAAAGGGTCGTATTAGCAATGTTATAGCTGTTTTCAATGGAACATTGCTGGAAAACCAGCGATATTCCATTGAAAACACTGCTATCCCTGAAATATTATCGCATAGCGCTATGCGTTGTAAATATAGCGCTACCATGTCGATAATATTCAGCGATAATATTTCTATCACTATGTACGGCCAGCGATAAATATCGCTGGCCGTTGATAATATGCCCCTTAATCTTCCCGTGCCTAACAAAAATGAATATGTCCATCTGTAATGAAACTGGTGCTCATGTAAAGCGCTCTGATACCCGCTTTCTCGGGTCTAGTTCGCGCTATATAAAACTCTAAAAAAATTTTTTTTAAATCTAAACACTTTGGTCTTGTCTGAATCCCAAAAAGGGTGCAATTGGAATTACTGTAACTCAGACATTTACCATCTGCTCTAAGCAAGAGGGAAAGGTAAAGGAATCCTGTCTGAGGTGGGGAAGAGAGAAGAATGAAGAGAGTGTAGGGGAAAGGAAATAATGTTGTCTGGGAGATGGGGATATTACATGTACCTCCTGGCATAGAGATCGGACTGCATTGCAGGCATTGCCGAAAGTGATTTTGTCAGTTAAAGGTTTTAGCTGGTAAAGTCGAACCTAGTGTTCCCAAACCAGAAAAATCCAGGGCTGGGAACACTACCCATCTCATAACTATGCAGAAAGGAATTCCCCATGGAAATCCCACCCTGCACAACAAGAAAATTGGGAACTGAGTAATGTAAATCTCCCAGAGTATAAAAAGCAAATAATTCTCCAAAAGGTTTGTGATGTGTGATACCCAATGTGTGTACGGGGACAATGTGGGCCGCAACACTGATTTGCACCCTCCACAATGGTATGCATTAAGAACACTGCCTAACATGTCAGTTTAATGTGGGGACAGGATTATGCAACTGAATACCTTTTGAATACAAACGGTTAGAAAATGTTGAAAAAGGGACCCGTCTGTTTTAAATATGGAGACAGTTTGTTACCAGGGCCGGACTGGCCATAGCAGGCACCAGGCAAACCCCCAGTGCGCCGCACGGGCAGGGGCCGGTTTTGGGACCCTGGGGCCATTTTTGCAGCATAGTTGCAAAATCGGCCCTGTACCCAAATCGGCCGAAAACCGGCCCGGCAAAGAGCTCGGCAGCACCTCCAACCCCGCCGAGTGCGGAGGGGGGCCGGCCGAGCACTTTGCCAGGGCCGGTTGTGGTTCCCAGTCCGGCCCTGTTTGTTACTGTCATTCCCAAACACAGGGTTGGTTCTAAAAGAATTCTTGGTAAAGAATTATATATGTTCGATTGTGTTTTTGAACAGATTTTTGGGAAATGATCCCAGAAAGCTATTATTGATTACAAACTAGCGCAGTACCCTATGAATTAGAGTTGGTCGTTACTGGCGTAATTTGGTGTAGTGTAATGACACAGCATTATCCAAGAATTACGTGAGATTATGCATGTACAGTAATTCTGCGTTTTGGGGCTATTTCTTAGTGCAAAAATGGGTGCGACGACTCATTTTTGTGCTAAGAAATAACGCTGAATGCAGCAGAACACCATTATCGAGTTCTCATTGTTGTCAAAGGTAGAAAGGGTTATTATTCTTCAGTATAAGGAGGGTGTCTTTTCCTCCTCTGCTTTGAACCCTTAGGCCCTTGAGATTATTTCCCTCTATCCGTTTTCTTCTTAAAATAAAAAAAAATGAGACAGTGTTTCAAGGGGATATATTTGATGAGGTTTCTGTGACTTCCTTGTTGGAAGCACATATAGAGTTTTTCATGTAGTACCCTGAATCTGTTTCCTTTGTATATAGAAAATAACAAGATTGTTTTCATATGCAGTTGCTTTCTTTATTATTTTTTCTAATTTTCTGAAGTTAATGGGATTGCGGTACAGGGTGGAACTCTTGACCACGACACAAAAATCATGCACAGACGATTTTAACTGCATGGGGATAGGGGGAAGAATGTGACTGAGTGCCTCACCATGGACTCTGCATTCAGGACCACAATGCATACAGTAATCCATCCTCTGTGGGCCCTGGTGCCAAGGCATTGGTTAGATCATAGCCAACAGACTCACTCTGCTCCTAAAGCTCCCTCACCATAGACACCGAGTGTGTGCAGTAGACTTTGTAGGCACTAGTACATTTGTTTGAACTTGTAGACTCCCCTCGGGGTGCTGATTTTTGTTTCCTTTTGGCCATCTTTTCTGTGGGAACTTTTATAATTTCCACACCAATGATCCAATTTGGAGCAATAACAACTTCCAAAAAGGCTGCTGAAGAACATCATCAATGCCAGGACTGTATACTGAGCTGGAAAGTGTATGTTAATGTGTGCACTAGAAACAATTCATATTCACAGCCTGTTATGTGGCAGCCAGAACCCAGGAAGCATAAATAATAATAGCTGAGACTTTGTAATCCTCTAAAAGTCTTTAACAAATGTCACACACCTAGGCACTTTTTTATCGCGGTAAGGGGGAATTCTTTAGAAATCATAGGTGATCTTGGTGTTTTTCATTCTTACACATTGCTCTAGTTGTTCCTAATGTAATACTTCTGTGGTACCATGTCCCAATATTTTGATGCTGACAGCAAACCAAGTTCATATGATATTCAACTCTTATTCACCATAAACTACATAATAACTCCTCATTATTGTTAACCCCCATTGGGCTTAGGTGTCTGGAAAAGTAGTTAATTCGATAACAATATTTCATGGTTACCCCCATGTTGAATATCAGATGATTCAATTAATGGTGAGATTTACATGTTTGTGATAAAGGTATGAAAATAGTTTATATCTAGAAGTCACTAGCAAGCAATATGTGATTGGAGTTAAGGACAAGATTGCATGTAGAATGGCAATTGCGTTGAAAAGGGTTTGGTGGGACTGCATATGTGATGGTGTTGTAAATGTGCTGAAGCATATCTGTATGCACACACTATGTTTTATACAGTTTAAGGGAATAGCTTGCAGTATTGATCCAACCTTGGTGTAAAATGACTACCACTCCATCTCTGCCTGTATGTCTTTCATAGTGGATGAGGTTTTCGTTGTGCAGTACCAAGTGCTTTAAAGCTGGAGTGGATATATCTTTAGACCAGGTCACTGTGGTGACTAGGAAATCAGTGTTGTTCCTGGTTTGTGTATGTTATATTCATGCTTGGTGTTGATAAATCAATAGTGTAGCACCTGGTGTGCTGTGAATGTGTTTTGTGTCTTGAGTGTAAATGTTACTGGGATTTGTCACATGGATGGGCAGTGGATTGTGTGTGTCAAAGCTGTGCAGGAACTTTTTTTTAAAAGTGGTTTAGATGTGGGGATCTCTGACCTGCAGTTCTATAACTCATTCAGGTTGAAGTGATACACACATAGTTGAAAGGCAAAATCTTCTGGTGCTTTTTGTTGAGGCTGGGTGAAGACAGAACTTCTGGCAAAGGTCCAGACCCGTTCTGGTACTAACAGGCTCAAACAGAAATGGTGATTGGCAACTTCGGGTCGTTTGTAGGGACTCCCAAGCTCGAGGTCCAAGACAGGGCTTTAAGAGAAAAGGGTGAGTAGTTCCAAAATTGTGTGCCAAACGGGTGCAAAACCCATTGGTTACGTCTTCTAAAAACAGAAAGTTGTAAGAAAGTAAAGATTAGAAGCCAAGCCAGGATCTGGGACAACATTTGATTGAAAATCAGAACTTTCCTATGCTCCTGGAGTTCAGGAAGAAACTCAAGATATACCCACAATACTTTATTCTCCGCCTTTGCTCATTGCTCCATAGCAACCCAGTTGGGTTCTCAAACTGGTTACAAAATGGCAGTGCTTGACCCTCCTACTGATTATCTGCATGAAGCATGCTAACAGGTGTCTTCTTTCACATTATGTGGGGCTCTGCCAACCTTTTTAGGTGGCCTGATGAGGGGGCATAGAAGTGTTAATCTCCGACTGGCCTCATGAGTCCAAAATGGTGGCACCTGACCCTCTTACTGCTTCTTTACCTATAGCATGCTGGCAGGGCTCTCCTCATCTCGCCTTTTGTGAGGCCCTTCTGGCCTTTTGAGGTGCCTGGGGAGAATGGGAGGAGTCACAGAGGAGTGCAAAACACTCAACGTGCCTTTTTTTCAGACTGAGCACCTGGGGTTGTATGTCAGGATATTGTCTATAAGAATATCATTTGATTTAAACATTATGTCCTAAATATCATTTACTAAAATAGCATCCCACTCGTTTGAAGTTTCTATTATTAACTCCAAGGAGGTGAGATTTTTTTAAATGACAGTTAGAACACTATATTACTGTGAAACAATATTCTGATAATGACATTATGCCACCATCCCGTTCCTGGCTCCACAATGATTGCGCTTGCCCTACTTACTGCTTCTCCACTTGGAACAAGCTTCCAGGAATTTCCACTTCTCTGCAGCTGTCATATCCTTGACTGTAGCATTATGGTGCTGAGAAAAATGGGGAACCATACAGTGACCACTCTTTTTCAATAGCTACCTGGGTCAGTTGACTCCCATGAGACAATCCTTTGGAAAGATGGCCTATAACTATATCGGTAATGCACGCATACTGTTTAATCTGCCTCATTTCAGCACTGCTGGCCCATAAAATGTAAGGAACTGTACCTCATAAGTTAAGCACTGTTCAACAAAAATATTATGTGCTGGTTCTCAAAAAGCTGAGATTGATATTTTCATTCCTACTAGTCAGAATTAGTTCTAGAAAAAATCCCTAGCTTGTCCCCCATGATAGAGGGCCTGATTTATATGTTGGATGTAAGGATACCGGGTCTCAATGTGGAAGGAGTATCTTCACTGCCAAAATAATGGCCTGGCTGCCCAATTTAGAAGCTGATGGGACTTCGGTGTAACCATGGTGAAAACTACTCCGTTTCCACCATAGTCACACCCCTTTGAGCGCCCAAAAGAGTAAGGGCTGCCTGAGGTTGACCTCTATGTCCATCCATCTATTGTAAATGAACAGACATAACGGTCAGTTTCCCCTGCCTGTCACCACCAGGAAAACCTTGGCAGTAAGGGGCAGTGAAACATGTCAAAGCCCCCCTCACCAGGGGAGCTAATTCCCATGGTGAGAGGGGCTTGTTTTTTAGGTTTCAAAAAGAAAATCTTGCTCTGTGGTTTTGAAAAGAAAGATACATTTGTCGGACAGCTCCGTCATGTTGACAGAACCATGCATCAAACTTAAAAAAGTGCGAAATTACTGCCGACTTGGCTATCATTTTTAAATATGGCTAGTTGAGTCTCTGTCATGGCAACAGAGTAATTTACTCCATTGCCCTTATGGTCCTAACCCCGACTGCCAATATATAAATTAGGCCATTAGACATCTTAATATTGTCAAAGATGGTAACTTCCATTTGCAGTCACTTAAAATACTTGGAACAACTGCAGTGTGTGGCAATGATAACATTGAGTTTT
Source organism: Lissotriton vulgaris (assembly GCF_964263255.1). Taxonomy (NCBI): domain Eukaryota; kingdom Metazoa; phylum Chordata; class Amphibia; order Caudata; family Salamandridae; genus Lissotriton; species Lissotriton vulgaris. The sequence continues at coordinate 664,575,042 of NC_141698.1, read as the reverse complement.
CAAATGAAGCCTGGTGCTACAGTCATGATCTAATCTCCTCAGAGCCTTAGGGGTTGGATTTCTAACCTCCGTGATGCACAGACTAAGTTCAATGAACCAACCTCAAATTAGTAATCCAGTTGCACACTCGACCCATACACAGCCCACTAAGCAATCCTTGTGGGTAGTGTTTTATGGTCACAATTAGTCCCACTATATTAGTTCAGGTACAGAGCAGAGCTCAAAACCCTCTTTCTTGAATAAAACACACTAAGGGACTGTGACGGAACATAGTTTGAGGTAGGAGCGCCTGGCATAGGGCTCCCGAGCTGCACTGCCTTCTTGCCTACTTGCTGAACTGCCTATACTTACCTATGTTTACCGCACAGTATCATTTTTTATAGAAGAAACAGTGAATTAATACCTTGCACATTAATCTTCACGCTCTGATTATTCCTGTTTTAAAAAGCGCCACGTTCTTTCATTTTTAAACCCAATCACCACTCGCTGCTATCACACGGTACCAGGCTGCGTCTTCCGCGGTCCACCACGGAGTGTTCCGGTTGAGTGGAGGGAAGGCTAAGCAAACCGGAAGTGCTTGTGTGCAACGAGGTCAGTCTCTAGTCTCAAGCACTACTGCATAAAACGCGATGCACACCGCGACGTGCAGTGGACACGCTAAGGGACAGTGACTTGGGAACATAGTTTGAGGTAGGAGCGCCTGGCATAGGGCTCCCGCGCTGCACTGCCTACTTGCCTACTTGCTGAACTGCCTACACTTACCTATGTTTATTGCACAGTATAATTTTTAATAGAGGAAACAGTAAATTAATACCTTGCACATTAATCTTCACTCTCTGATTATTTCTGTTTTAAAAAGCACAGCGTTTGTTCATTTTTAAACCCACTCACCACTCGCTGCTATCACACGGGCACCAGGCTGCGTCTTCCCCGATCCACCACGGAGTGTTCTGGTTGAGTGGAGTGAAGGCTACGCAGACCGGAAGTGGTCTTGTGCAACGAGGTCAGCGCTCTAGTCTCAAGTGCTACTGCATAAAACACGATGCACACCGCAACGCACCAAAGACAAGCCTGTCTGCGCCCATCCGTGCCAGACCGGGCCCAGGTCCAGGAATCTCTGCCCCCCCTCTCTCAGTCCCTATAACCTATACATGGGAATATATTACTTCAAATCAGGCAGACCACAAATCCATCATGCCTCCACTCACTTTCCCCGGAGGAACCATAAAGTTACTGCGCTCACTGCCTGTACAATCTGTCATCAAAGAGAACCCCATTCCCCACTGAGACCCCAGTCAGCATGGCTCTGCTGAATTGCAGATCCCTGCTTAAACACTTCTTGCAAATTTCCATACTTCTTCAGGACACAAAATTGGATATTCTGTTCTTGCCAGAGACCTGGTTGTCCCCAAGCTCCGATCCTGATGCTGTCCAGGCCCTCCCCCAAGATACCTAATTCAGCGCCTCGACAGAGCGTGTTAAACCACCTTTCCTGCCGCATTCTGGACTACACCATCCTAGACTGTGAGAATGCCCACTTTATTATTCAACTCTCCCCCTTAAAACCATTCTCGGGTATCCTCTTGTACCGTCCCCTGGGATCACAGGGACAATTCTGCAGTTTATTGTTGGAAACCATCATTTCATGGGCCAGTACCTCTTCCAACTTCACTCTGCTGGGAGATTTAAACCTCCACTTTGACGATCCATCGGACAAAGTCGCAGGTGAATTAGCACTTGACCTGGCTACCTATCACCTCCACCAGAGCCGTCAAGCCACACATGTAAAAGGTCATCTATTAGACCCTATCTTTTCAAATATCACTGAATTACAAATCAGTGAGTCCCTACCTATCCCGTGGTCAGACCACTTCCTAGTACCATTCACCTGGCAAACCATTATTGAGCTCCCCCATGCACCGGCTCCATGCATTCCAGAACGACCCTGGTCTTAACTTATCCTTGATGACTGGAGACACGAACTAGAACTCACCGTCCCCACATACGACTCAGACCCATTAGTAGCAGGCAAGAAACTCTCAATCTGGATAGAAAACTCGCTGGACCTTGTATTGCCAAGAAAGATCTTACCAAAAAAAAGCGGAACCCTCAAATTCCGTTGGTTCACCCCAGAACTTCGCAACATGAAAAAACAATGCAAAAAACTAGAACGTATTTGGAGGAAAGACTGGGCTAACAACAAAAAAACTGAATAGAGAGTAGCCATCAGGTCCTATAAAGCCTCCCTTAAAACAACCCAGGTGGCCTTCTTTGAAGGAAAATTCAAGCCTCTGCCAACTGATCCAGGGAAGCATTCTGCATTGTTAAAAAAGTTTTGAAAGTCCCAGACCCACCATCCGTCCCCGACCCCTCTGGTCGCAGATGTGAAGAATTGGCAGAATTCTTCTCTACCAAAATTCAAAATATCCTAAAAACCCTCCCAATCAATGACCAGTCATCAGAACACTTTCCCCAGCTCCATCAAGTGACACACCTCACTTAGATTCCTTCTACCCCCTCACAGTGGAGATGCTCCCCCATCTTAGAATCAATTAAAAGTGGTTCCCCTCTAGACCCTACACCTCTCAACATCCTGAAGCTAGTGATATTTATTTATTTATTTATTTATTTATTTAATTTATATGGCGCGTTATAACCACAGGGGTCTCTAAGCGCTGTCTGACCAGATTTACGTGATAGGATGTTACATTCACTTGAAACCAACTGTGCACCTAAGATCTGCTCCATGCTTGTTTAAACAATACAGTTTTTAGTTTTTTTCTGAAGGAGAGTAAATTACTTTCCTTCCTGAGCTCTGGATCCAATTTGTTCCATAAAGCTGGGAGCGTGTTGGAAAACGCACGGCCCCCCACCGTGGTCAATTTGAAGCGGGATTGGGACAGGAGAGTGGCGTCCGACGAACGCAAAGTCCTACCCGGTGTGTAGGGGGATAGTCGGGATTTCAGGTATTTTGGTGCTTTGCCATACTGAGCCTTGTGATACACAGTCCTTTGAAGACAATTCTCTGACGAATTGGGAGCCAGTGCAGCTCCTGCATCAGGGGAGAGGCATGAGCAGTCCTGGGTTTTTCAAATATCAGCCTAGCTGCATCATTCATAACTCCCTGTAGTTTGTCCAGCAGCCGCTGTGGCAAACCTAAATATAGGGAGTTCCCGTAGTCCAGCCTAGCCAAAATTGTGGCTGAGACCACGTGTCTCAAAGTAGGGAATGAGAGTAGGGCAGAGATCTTCCTTAGTTGTCTTAGGAGGCCTATACTGGTGCCCACTACGGTGGCAACTTGTTTTTCCATGGATAATTTATTATCCACATATAGGCCTAAGCTTTTGACTGCGACTGCCGGTTTTGGTGGTGCGCCCAGCTCCCTAGGCCAGAATTTCTCGCTCCAAGGGTTACCCGAGATGGAAATGGGCAATACTTCCGTCTTATCCGGATTAACTTTCAAGGAGTTCTCGGACATCCAATTGACTGTGGTTTTCAATATGTCCTGTAGCCTAGTGGATGCTCCTGGACCATCATCCAGCCGGATGATTATCTGGGTGTCATCGGCATAGTTATACACTAGGCAGTCCATCCTGTTCAGGAGAGCAATTAGTGGCTGCAGGTAGATGTTGAAGAGTAGGGGTGACAAGGCAGAGCCCTGTGGGACCCCACAGGTGATCGGAGCAGGGGTGGAAAGTAGATCACCCAGCTGCACTCGTTGTGTCCTACCCTGAAAAAATGATGTGAGCCATGCATGTGCTGTACCCACGACACCAAAGGATCTCAACCGCGACAAAAGCTGTTTGTGACACACGGTGTCAAACGCCGCGGAGAGATCCAGTAGTATCAGGGCGCTCGGTGTTTTTACATCAGCCCGCGTTCTTAGCTCATCTAGAATGGATAACATAACTAGTTCCGTGCTGTGATTAGCACGGAACCCTGCCTGATTGGTCTCCAGCAGGTTGTTACTCTCTAGATGGCCCGATAGTAGAGCTAACACATGCTGCTCAACCACCTTAGCCAGAAAAGGCAACTGAGAGATGGGCCGGAAATTTTTCAGACATTTTGTGTCTGCACCAGGTTTCTTCAGTAAGGGGATCAGGCGAGCCTCTTTAAAAGCTAAAGGGATCTGTCCTGTGCGAAGAGAAGTGTTCAATAGATGCAGAACCTCTTCCTCTATTCCTGGCATTGCCACCTTGAATATGTCAGGAGGGCAAGGGTCCACCAAGGAACCTGATTTAACTCGGCCCTTTGATTTTAAGTAATTCCTGTTTGGAGATAGGGGATAACTCAGCGATACCCACCATTTACTCGCCCATAACAAACTTAATCAACGCCTCTCTAGGACAGGGCACCGTTCCCCCAACTGGAAAAGAGCCATAGTAAGAGCATTGCTAATAAAAAAACACCTCGATCCCCTGGAGATGGCTAACTATCGGCCCATCTTCCCACTACCAGGACTCAGCAAGGTGGCGGAAAAATTTGTCAACCAACAACTTTCTGCCTTCCTTGAGTCCGGTGGACTCCTACGCTCCTCCCAGACAGGCTTTCGTCCTGGCCAGGGCACGGACACCGCCCTGGTGGCAGTCGTGGAAGAGGCGAGGGAGGATGGGATCTACTACTTTGAAGAACCCATCTCAAGGAAAATAATTTTTTTTTCCAGTTTCTCAAGACAGCGTTCACTCGTTTTCAAAAGGTATTTATAAGTGTGTTGATTGAATCACGGGTGATTGTTTTATATGTGCGTGGACTGCACCAGCGGGAGTTTGTCTTCAGTCAATTTCTTTTTTTTTTTTTTTTAATGCTCATTCTTTTCTTTCCCTGTTTCCAAGAGCTCTTTGGACCCTATTAATGCACCTCTCAGAGTTCTAGAAGCATAAGAAACTACATACTCCTCACCCATATTCTTTTGCAACAGTACAGATCCCAATACCAATACTTGCATCAACAGCTACTATGCAATCTTTACCAACTTCAAATGGTCTTAAGAAAGGAGCATTGACAATTTCATTCGAAGGAGTTCGATTGCAAATCGTTGTTCTTTGTTCCAAACAATTTTTTCATTTTTCTTCAACAGAAATCTTAAAGAATTTTTATTTTTTAGGCATAATCTTTTACAAATTTGCTGTAAAATTCTGTAAGACCTAAAAATGATACCAGTTGTTCTTTTGTGGTTGGAGCAGGAGAATTAGATATACTTTGTATGTGATTAAATTTAGGTTTGATGCCTTGTGAAGAGATCTCATGGCCCAAATATTCCACACTACTTTGTCTAAATTTACACGTGGCAAATTTTAAGGTTAAACCTTTATTCTGTACACATTGCAACACTTTTTCCAAATTCTTGTCATGGTCCTCAAAATCCTTTCCAAAGACTAGAATATCATCCTGGAAGGCAATAGCACCAGTACAACCCTTCAGGACCTCCTTCATGAGTCTTTGGAAAACGGAGGCCGCACTTGCAAGCCCAAAAGGCATGCGACGAATTCGAAACATACCCTCAGGAGTAATAAACGTTGTTAAAAATCTTGATTCCTCATGTAAGACTACTTGATGATAAGCGCTAGCTAAATCAATGGTGGAGAAAACACATGCACCAGATAGCGTAGAAATAAGTTTGTGAATGTGTGGTAACGGATGTCTATAGTCCAAATTTCTTTATTTAGACTGCGAAGGTCCACACATAAACAAAGCTCACCATTGCTTTTAAGGGATAAAACTACTGGCGAAACCCAGGGAGACGATTCAGTTGGTTCAATTATGTTTCTGGCTACTAAATCCGAAAGAATTACTTTCAGCTTGTCACGATAAGCTAATGGTACATTTCTAACTCTATGTCTAATAGGACTAGTGCCGTCTTTTAAAATTATCCTGTGCTGAAAATGAGTAAACTCACCAAGAGTGTCACTAAAAAATAGAAAGAAACTTATTTCTTAATTTAACTGTGAAATCATTATCCTCACAAGGTACCACATACGCCGGAGGTGATGCATTGGGATCAAGCTTGATGCCTAATTCTTGCTGGTGGGGCAAACCAAGAATAGACGCTCCTTTGGTTGAGACATACACTTTCCCTGTGGTTTTCCTATTCTTAAATTCAATATCAGACCGCATAAAGCCATCAAGACTGATTTTATACCCTGAATAGCCACCAGGACGAACATCTGGTGGTAAAAGTTTGGTGGAACACCAGAATTTGTCGAACACATCCCTGCCAATGATGCTGTACCATGCACATGAATCAATCAGCATGGAAATTTCCTTCCCATCTATTAAAATTTTATCACTGGGAAAACCTTAACATTTGGTATCGTCAACACAAAGTAAAGTATTGATTTCAGAAACTAGTTTGAAATTTTCTTCTTCCTCACAACCCACTAAATTTACTTTCTGGGAAGATCTGCACATTTTACTGAAATGACCAGATCTTTTGCATTTAATGCATATCTTGTTCCACGCAGGACAACCCCTATAGCTGCCTACATGATCAGTCCCACCACATCTGTAACACGCTACTTGGTTTTTCTTACCAAGAAAACAGTTTTATTTACAAAAATTCTCCTTTTTATTAAAAACAAATGGAGATTTCTTAAAATTATGAAAATCTTTTACTAAAGATACTTCAGGAACTATCTCTTTACTTTTAGTATCTTTCCCTCTAATTTCGCTTACAAAGATTACAGATTGTTCAATCCCTTTAGCGATATTTAATACTGCGCTAAGTGAAGATTCTGTGCCCATCCATAAACGTTCTTGGATTTTTTTACTTTTAGTCTTCATCATAATTTGATCTCTTAATACCTGTTCAAAATTAATTGTTTCAAAAGCACATGAACCAGCTAAAGTGCGACGAGCAGCTACATAGTTTTCGATGGATTCATCTTCCTTCTGAGCTCGGGAATAAAACTTAAATCTCTCCATTACTGTATTAATTGTTCTACCAAATCTAGTACTCATTTGTTTAATTACCACTTCAAATATATTAAAATCACCTCCACCTTCTATTGCAGGTAAATTTTCTAACTAAGATTGAGCATAAAAAAAAACAATTCGACTGAAGACAAACTCCCCACATAAAACAATCAGCCGTGGGTGCAATCAACACACTTATAAATACCTTTTGAAAACAAGTGAACGCTGTCTTGAGAAACTGGATAAAAAAATGTATTTTCCTTGAGATGGGTTCTTCAAAGTAGTAGATCCCGATCGCCGCCAAATTGTGAAGTAATCCAGTAGACCAATTACCAGTAGAAACCAGTTTATTCAGAACAGACAGCTTGTACATCCACAATATCCAGAAGTCAAAGTCTCTCTAACTAACCTCCTCTGTTAGAACACTCAGTGACATAGAAACTATAACAATTCCATAAGAGTGTTCTAACAGGGAATACTACAGCGAGGAAGATCCTGGATTCAGGAGGCTCATCAGCTGTGATCCTCCTGGACTTAAGCGCAGCCTTCGATACGGTGGATCACTGTATCCTGACTCACCGTCTCAGCAGAATGGGAGTTACAGGGTCGGCTCTATCCTGGCTCAAATAATTCCTAGAAAATAGAACCTTTAGGTTTCTGAAGGTAACACCCGCTCTAGAGCCATACCTCTCCAATGCGGGTTGCCTCAGGGCTCATCCTTGAGCCCTACACTTCTCAAGGTGTATATGTCCCAATTGGAGGAAATTGCTGCTCCTTTTGGTATTAAATTGGTCACGTACGCAGATGACACCCAACTTGTCGTCTCACTAATCCAGACGGATCACTCCCCAGAAAATCTAGGCTCCTGCCTCAAACAAATCTTCGGTTGGGTGAACAAATCTCTCCTTAAACTCAACAGAGATAAAACGGAGCTTCTGGTGCTGGGCAACCAATCTAAATTCACCCCCAACTCCATGTGACCGACCTGTATGGGGCCAGCTCCCACCCCAAAAAAAGAAATAAAAAGCCTGGGTGTCTGGCTTGACCTTCCAAACCCAGGCTAGGAAAACTGCGGGAGTCTGGTTTGGCCTGCTACGCACTACACAGAAAATCCTCCCCCTATTACTCCCCATTCCAGAAAACTCCTCATTCAGGGTCTCATCCTCTCCAGACTGGATTACGGTAATGCCCTCTATCTAGGCTCCCCGAAAAGAGTTATAAACAAACTCCAACTTGTCCAGAATTTGGCAGCCAGCTCACAGGCACAAAAAATCGGTTCTCAGCCAAACCTGCCATAAGTTCCCTCCATTGGCTCCCAATCCAGGAGAGAGTCAACTTTAAGTCCCTCTGTATAACACACAAAATCCTCCAGGGCAAGGGCCCCCCTATTCTAAGAGCCCTGATTAAACCATACAAAGCCAATAGAAAGCTATGATCTGACCACCTTTTCCTGGCAAAACACTCCTAGAATCAAAAAGGCACGGTCAGGTGGACGCCTCTTCTACTACAACGCTTCCAAGCTCTGGAACTCCCTCCCCCCAACATTCGTAGAGAAACCAACCTGCTAAAATTCCGCAAGCTTCTGAAAACTTGACTTTTCCCTTAAGTCACACCTGTTCCCTAGCTAACTCCACAAGCTCAGTGCTGCGACGCCCCCGGGTAGCCACACGATTTACAAATCCAATTCTATTCTAAAATAGGTTGGCCAAAGCTCTCGTATTGCATGGTGGATAGTGTTGTAGACAAGAAATCGGCCCCTATGGATGTTAGATTTGTCCATAAGCTCCTCGAAGTGTTAGAGGGTGGTGTTTACCCACAGGGATGAACACTGAATGTGTTAACTGAAATAACAAGATACACTTCTGAGACGCAGGAATCAAGTCAGGAGTGGCATTTTATTCAAACTAGAAAGTAACAAGTGTCAAAGACACATCATTAATTAAGAATAAAAACATGCCATCTAGCAAGTTTAAAATCATGGCAATTCAAAGAGAGAGTGAGTGAGATAGAGAAATTGAATATCAAAATACAATGAAGCAGTATAACCTTATCTATGAGGTGATTAACTAGTTGGTCAGTGAACAGTCCTTTTATACAGTTGAAATGAGGAACTGGTGTCCACAGAATTAAAACATTATCAGGTGTTTGACCGCAGAACATTACAAAAAGCTTGAAACAATTTGCCTCTCTTCTCGGAAAATTAAGAAAGCAGACGTTACAAATAGGTACAAAGGTTTATCAAAAGGTCAGCCATGTCGCTGTCATTGTTTCCAAAGCTAGCAGAACATCAGGTGAGAAATTGTGGTTGGCCCCTACCTTTACTCTTAGCCCATCTTCTTCTTCAAGACGACAGATGCATCCGGTTATTTCTTCCTGATCTCAATGTACAGTAAGATGTGCACGCAGAGGACAGGGGTTTGGGGACTTGTTTATCAGAAAGGCAGTGACCTAAGGTTATCTGATTTCAAAGGAGTGATACATTTGAGGTTACAGAAGGGCATGAGTCCTACGTCTTCAAACGATCAAGGCAGTGTGGACAATTTACCAACGCCATTTCTATGGGCTGGCGGGGACATTTGAGACTATCATGCTTCAGATGTAGATAGAGAGGCCTGGGGCACTATATGGTAAAATTAGACTCTGCTTCAGTTCCCTCCTTTCGTTCATTATTTAACAAAATGTTTACAGCATACTTTGCAGGCCCTTCTCCCAGTTGAGGTATCCAAGGGGTGTCATTCACATAGAAGCATTGGCCATCATGCTGCTTCCTAAATCTATATACTCTCCTTCCGGTATGTCAACAAGGCATGTGTAGGGTGTTGGTGATGGCGTATCTAAATTTAAATCTTCTAGTTATTTACTGGTTGTTAGCTGGAGGTTGTTAATCTGGCACTGGGTAATGATAGCGAGCTGCAGTGAGTGAGGTCCTGGCATTCTGATCTCTACAACTTCTAGGAGTGCTGCATTCTCCTCATTCCCTGTTCTATCCTTCTTCTTGGTTATAGGCTTTCTGAAGTTTCCTGTTCCTGCATTGTTCATACTTACTAATTTACTGCCAGTATTTTTAGCACAATGACAGAACACCCTTACAGGGCAATAGAGGAGCAACAGCACACCGAAAATTGGTGATAGAATTTTTAGAAGGGCAGACAGCCATAAAGGCATCCAGCTAAAGTCCAACCGATCTGTGGCTATGTCTGCCCTGGCACCTCCTTCAGCAATAATTTCTTTTCTATATTGCTTAAGTCCTTGATGAACTTCCTGATGGACCTATTTTCTTCATCATTGGAAGGCACAAAACTGGCTATTGGCATGTATAGGACATACTGGTGCTGCATGACCATAAGTCTCAATGGGACGGAGTTTCTCCCTTATAGAGTTCAGCCCATCCTTAGTACTGTTGATGGCCCGAATAAACTTGTAGCATGTGATTTGCAATCAGTGGGCATTTGCTTTGATCTGGAACATTGGAATGAGCCTGTTGTGTAATGTTGAGTAGGTGGAATTCCAGGGGTATCTCTTTAAAGCCTGTCCACCCATAGTACTCAGCATACTGCAGTTGTCGGTGGAGCAAGATAAAGGAGCCAGTAATTGGATGGGCATGGATGCGGGAGATATTGGCTGCAGGAACGACCAGGGTGACTTAGTTCATGGTGACTAGGGAGCACAAGCCATTCCATTGAGGAAGCAGTTAAAGATAGAAACATTCTCCGCAAGCCCAGTAAAAATCCATTAGGCTGGTGGTGCCATATTGCGTGTCCTTATTGAATATCACACTGTTGCATCCGGAGTTGCGCCCAACAGGTAATGTGCCATTTTCTAGAAAACAGAGAAGGGGTGATTCCATTTTGAAAGCTTTTTTAGGTTTAGACATTTTCTCCTAACCCCAAGTGCACCTCCCACCCTCCTGAGACTGTATTTGGTGACACCCAAGGTGGCTCTAAGGACGCTTCTCTACACCTCACGTAGCCTCGGGCACTCCATATGTTATGGCCCTATATTTGTGCGAATAGATGTAGAACAGATCTATTTTGGCATGGGCATGGTATATTGTGGGGCACTGAGCCATCACAGTCTGCTGAGGATGATCTTACTACCATAAACCCACTTTTCCTAATGAAGGCTGGCATGAGGTCTATATCAAGCACTCCTATATTACTTGTCTTTGTTATCTCCTCCTTTATACTTGTATTGTCAGTAATAACCTTGTGTGTTAATGGGGTATGGTCCCATACTGTAGTATTTTCAAACACTTCAAAGATATCAGCCTCAATAATCTGAACTAGCCCCCGTATTTGGCAGAGGGACAGGTGTAGGAGACACTTTGCAGTATGTCTGTGCCTACTGCATGGGGAATGTATGAGCACACATAACATGATTCATTAGTCTGCTGCCTCCCTGCTATTGCCATCTCCCCGTATCACATGTTGTCTTAGAGAGAGTCATGGGCACTATGGGGCATATGTATCAATCCCTTTTCCCGTTCGCAAATGGGCCGATTCTCAGAATCGGCCCGCTTGAGAATGGGAAAAGGCCTTTTGGGATGTATCATCCCAAAAGGGCATCGCAAAATAGGGAATAGCAAAATTTGTGAATCCCTATTTTACGATTGCATTTAAGGAATCGAAAACCGCGATTCCTTAAATGTGATGCAGGAAGCACCCAAGTTGTGCGATTTTGGCATAACTTCAAGTTGGTGGTCATATGCGATTTCTTTGAAAAAAGCACTTTTTTGCATTTTTCAAAGTGTCAAATGGCGCACATACATGCCCTTAGGGCCTGTATGTGCACCACATGTGCACATATACATATTTCATGGGTGCAACAGGGTGTCCTTTTGACTCCCTTGCACCCTTGAAATTACATTTGCAATTTGCGAGTACCTAATGCGAATGCCTTCCCATTCATTCCTGTGGGACTCTATGCCCACAGGAATGAATGAGAAAGTATTCCCTAATTGCAAATCGCAATTTGCGATCCGCAATTAAGTAATATTAAGGAATCGCAATTAATATTGTGATTCCTAAATACATTCCGTTTTGCGAGTCCTTAAAACCAATTCACAAAAAATCACTATTCAAGACTAGCAAAACGAGTTTTTAATACATATGCCCCTATGTTGTCTGTCTACTGGGGCATCCCTAAGATAATGGGATGACTTAGGGGGACATATTGTAGCATTAGTGATACTATTACAGGAAATAGAGACATTGAACATGTTGCGTTACTAAGGATGCTATTACCCTCAATACAGGTGTCAGCAGGGAAAGGGGAAAAGGATATGGGGTGCATAGTGGTGCGGGCAACTTCAGCTGCTTGAGGAATGCAAGTATTTTTGTCCAGGCAATAGGAAAGAAAAGCGACCAATTAAATATTGCTAGTGCCACTAAGATAACATCATAACACAAAGCAACATATCTTGCTGTAAGTATTTATTTCTCTTATGGTGTTATGGCTGTATCCATAGACTACAAAATGATCACTGTCTCCTTCTCCAATATTCAGTGGGAACAAGTTGCCCTCCTCTTGTTTGTTGTTCAGTGCTGAGGTGGTGCAGGGTCGACCCTGATGTCGCTCTTAGGTATCCATGTTCTTCTTTCTGAAATGCGGACAGCTGTTGAGGAGTCTGTGACTTTGAAAGGTCCTTCGAACTTTGGGTTCTTCCACAGACGGACAGTCTTCCGGACAAAGACCTGTGTTCTGGGATGGATGTTTGGGAGCTCAGGATAGATGGTGCCCTTCTCCTTCCTCTTGGATATCTGAGAAGAAAGGAACTGCACAGCACACATTAGTTTACACAGATGCTCATACATGTCAGCTTTCACAATTTCAGAAGAACTTTCGGTATCAGTTTTAGGTCTAGTTGCTGGGACTGATACATTTATTGATCATCCAGTGACAAGCTGATGGGGCATTTGCTGGTGGTCGGAACTTGGAATATTTTGAAGTGCAAACAGGGCAATCGGTAGGCATTAAAGCCATTTTTTGCTGATTGTGGCATTTATCTTCCTTATTTTATTTTTGAGCTGGCCATTAAGGTGATCATAGACGCCATTGCTTTGTGGGTGGTACGCTGATGTTAATTTATGTTTAATCCCTAGCATGGTGGATAGAAAGGAGAAAATGGCGTTAGAAAATGGCTGCCGTTGTCTAACCGGATCGCATCCGGCAAACCCCAGCGTCAAATAACCTCTCGGAGCAGGAAAATGTTGGCTGCTTTGGCATCACAGTGAACACATGGTCCAGCTTCGATCCAACCGTAAAATGAGCCCAAACCCCCCCAGGATATAGCGGCATGGATTAGCAAATTTATTGGCACAAATATGGAAATTTAGCGGCACAAATATGGAAATTTGGCTGCATTTTTGCGGCACTTTATTTTACTCATAATCATTCATTTTCAGCTTTAAAACAATGGAAACTGATGTAGCAGAGTATTCCACTTTGAAACAGGCCCTGATGTGATGTCATTTCCTGTGATGTGTAGGGCAGTAATGTGATTTTTATATAAAAACAAAAAATGGAAAACCTTTAGTGTATGTTAAAGGTTTGTGTTAAAAAAGTAAAACCCTTTGTAAGTGCTCTGGTTATTAAGCCTCTCTCTCACTGCTCTTTTGAACCAGTTCATAGTCATATATATAGAATGTCCCTCTATAGGCAAAAATACATGCTTTATTTAATTGTGTACATGCTAAATATGTTATGTATTTGGAACTTCACCTAAAATATTGCACACTGTAAAGAAAGAGAAACATACATCGAATTAAGAGTATGCATCAGGGATTATCTCTTTGTGAGGCAGAAGGAGGAATTAGCTCCTGTTGATTATAATTGGAATGGAATGAGTAACTTATGTGATTTGCAAACCGAAGACTTACCAGTTGGATGGAAAGACACACGACATAGGAGGAGAAGCTACATGCACACGAGCTGCAGGGGCTGCTGAAGCGACTGAAAACGCCAACCTCACTCCGCCTTGCCCCGTGCCTTGCTGCCCATCCTTCCCTGTTCACCGCTCACCCCTCCCAGGCTCCATTGAGTCGTGAGACGACAGGCAGTAGGCGTCTAGGCGACAATAGAGCCCGTCATATCAGGCATATTCTGTCATCGCCCTCACACTTACGGACAGTAGTTCCAGTAGGGCCGGGTGTCCGGTGGCGATTTGCTGAGGCTGCAGCTCTTGGCACAGCGGACTTAGGCCCCACAGCATTTGAGAGAGTCCCTGGTTGCAGATGTGGCCCAACCAGATTCAGGTGCGGTTGCCACCAGGGTGTGCTCTCTCCCACACTGTGTCTGCCCGCGTGCCGACACTTGTACTCCTGCCCTTTCTGCCAATAGATCACACTGCCATCCTCCGTCTTTTTAAATGGGTACAGCTTTCTCCCTTGCCCATCATCTGCCACCCTCTACATTACAAACAGTGAAGAGTAACTGAGACCCTGAGAAATTGAGAAAGAACTGACCCACATCACCCCCCACCTCCTTCATTTTCGTGGGCACTTAAGTAAAAATCGCTGCATTTTTACAAAAGTGCAGATTTTGCGGGCACTTTTGTAAAAATCGCTGCATTTTTACTAAAGTGCCAATTTCGCGGCAAACCGCAAAATCGCGAAATCCTGGAGGGTCTGACTTACACATCCATCGATGGACCCTTTATAATGAGACCTCACCCATGAACCCAAGCAGAAGCCTCAGTTCGCAGGTTCTCCATTTTACCAGCTAATTTCTTGCCGCTGGCTTGTGGGATCATATGCCAAATTCTTTTGGAGCTATTTTAAGAATGAGAGACCCGCGTGCATTATGTTGGACTGCTTAACAAGCGATAATGAACTCAGCGCACATAGTTTTTAAATTCGGATTTTACTCTTTCACCAAATAACATTTTTTTTTAATTGGGACATTGTTAGAGAGAAATCCAGTGATCAAGGAAATTAATTGACCCACATAAAGTATTGCCTGAGCGCATATTACAGGGGACCCATGTGCCTGCACCGAAATACGAATACATACCAGGAAAAAGTCTTACGGAACAGTTACCACAAAATTATTATTTAAGAAACGCATTTCTTTGTTCAAAATCGAACAAGCAAAGAAACATTTTAAGCAAGAAATCAAAAAGAATTATGAGATGATTGTGAAAATAAAGAAGAAATATACATTCCTTTTTCATTTTCCACCATTTGCACAGCTGAAAATGGTCATGCCATGTTTGAGACCCTCAAATAGGTCTGGTTTTTAAGCCAACTGAACTTGACATTCTTGAATATTTAAAATGACCCACATCACTCCCCACCTCCTTCATTTTCGCTGGCACTTAAGTAAAAATCGCAGCATTTTTACAAAAGTGCCGATTTCGCGGGCACTTTTGTAAAAATCGCAGCTTTTTTACTAAAGTGCTGATTTTGCGGCAAACCGCGAAATAGCGAAATCCTGGAGGGTCTGTACAATGAGGTATCGGTAGTTTTGGCATTGTCAATCATATTGACAAAGTCAATGTCGGCTGCTTTAAAAGGGTTTAGTGGTTTTGGAATTGTGGGGGCAACTGTTTTCATAGTTGGGTTTGGCAAGCATTGTCGGTAAATGAGGCATTTGTTAACAAAAATTTGTATTAATTCATGGGCATTTGGGACAAACCAGTCTGGCTGTTTGGTGGTAGACATATTATCTTGTGAAAAGTGTCGGATGATGTAACTGGTCTAATGCCACTTGCCGTAGGGCCTGTGGCATGACAGGTTTTCCTTTCACAGTTTGTCTTTAGATAAAATCTTTGGGCCCTATTCACAAAAGTAATCTGAGACAATATCCTTACTTTATGACTTTCGGTATTCACAAAAGGCATTTTGGAGTAGTAAAGTTAGGATTCCTAACTTTACTACTCCTAAACTGAGAAAAATCCTAACTTTACGACTCCTACTACTACGATTTCTACTACTCCTAAATGCCTTTTGTGAATACCGAAAGTTGTAAAGTTAGGATTTTGTCTCAGATTACTTTTGTGAATCGGGAGCACTCCCCTCTTCTTCCATAACTCTTTCTCTTGATCTGGCGCACTTCTCTGTATTTCTATAAGGTGTAAGCGTGCAGTGTAATCATATGGCTCTGTGTTATCAATAGTATGTAGAAGTGTAGAATTAGGCATGTCTTTTTCTTCACATTCTTTAATCTGTTGTTCTGTTGTGTGTACATTGTGGGCAAGCAGGATGGGGAGTGCTGACATTGGGATGACACCGCAGGCGAAGGCCCCCTGGCAGGGAATTTCACTGCCTAGTCTGCCAGAGCATTACCTCTGGAGACAAAGTCTTGGCCATTTGCATGGGCTGCACATTTGAGTACGGCTACCTCAGCTGGTAGGGTCAGTACATCTAATAGTTACTCAACTAAGTGTCTGAGCATGGCAGGTGTGCCATCTGATTTGAAGAACCCTCGCCTTTTCCAGCGCAGGTTGCTGGAGTTCGTTGTGGTTTTGACATATACAGAGTCTGAGTAAACAGTGATGCATTCATCTGTCCCGCTTTTCATGGCAAGACAACCACTAATTCTGCTGCTTGTGCTGACCAGTGGGACGGTAATGTAATCTGCTGTGCAATGTCTAGCAAGTCAGAGGAATAATTTTTATTGCACTCTAACTACTGCAGCTCCTGTGTACCTGATCCATGTTTCTTGAACAATTGTAGAAGACCTGTCAGCAAAGATTTTTGTACTGTCTGGCAATGGGTCCTCTTTTGCTGTTCCTGACTCATCTGGTGAACATGTGACTCAATCATAGAAATAATCATATGTGGTGGCAATGGGGTGGGTGAAGAATATTTCTGGAATTACTGTGTGGCACTTAAAAACCTCCAGTGATGGCAATGAAAGTATGACTTCGTAGCCTGATACTCTCTGTGTCATAAGAGTGGTCTTAGCCTTTTGTATTGTTGCAAACAGAGCATGCTCAGTGTATAGTGTCACAGGGGAACCCAAGACTATGGTGGTGCATTTCTCAACAGTAAATGCGTCAGTTGCTAGGGCTTGCTCACAAGGGTAGTGTCCTTTCATTACAGAATCTAGCAAGCTACTGAAGTAAGAAATGGGCTTGTGACACATGGGTATTTTTGGGTGAGGACTGCTGGCAGGACTTGGCTGTTGCAGTGAGTGAATAGTTAGTGTAGTCAGGGGACCCTGATACTGGTGCATTAGTAATTTCAGTTTTCGGCAGTGGGGCAGTGCTGGTGGAGAAATTAAAGACCCAATGATGAACATAGTTAACTAAACAGAGACATTTCTGCATTTCTTTCACTGTTTGTGGTTCAGGTGTGCACTTAATTGTCTCAACTCTATCTGGGGTAAATTGTCTACCTGATGTTGAATGCCAAGGTAGTGTAATTCTTTCTGGCAACATTGAAGCTTCCCTTTGTCTACTTTGTATCCTCTCTGTGCTAAGGGGGTCGATAGGGCAATGGTGTCTTTTCTGCATAGTTGTTCTGTGGTGCTACAAATTATAATGTCTTCGACATATTACAGCAGGGTGCTGTCACATTGAAAGTTGGACAAATCAGCTTTCCCAATTCTGTTAAAGACACTAGGGGTCTAATAATACCCCTGAGGTAATCTCAAGTAACACATTTGGGTATCGCGAACACTGAAACTTGTGAGTTAATGGCTGTCTGTATGCACTGAGATGCTGAAGAAGGCATTCTTTAAGCCAATGATGGAGAAGTACTGAATGTGGGGGGGGAATGTTCGTGAGAATAACTGGTGGGTCTGGGACAATTGGGAATTCTGGTATGAAATTGTTATTAAGGTGGTGCAGGTCGTGTACCAAATGCCATTGATTAGTCTTTGCCTTGAGCACAGGAAACAGACAGGTGTTGCAGGGGGATGTGCAGGGGCATATGACTCTCTTATCAAGTAATACTTGTATGCTAGGGGCAATACTCTCCTCACCTTCCTTGGACAAGTGGTACTGGCGCACTCTTGGTGGTATGGCACCCTGTTTGAGTGCTATTCTGAATGGAGCAGCAGAGTGGATGAGGCCTACATCATTTGTGCCAGCGGTCCAGATGATGGCAGGTACTTGAGCCAAATCAGTGACACCTATGGGGTCAAATTGTTTACATGGAGTTGGTGTTCTTATTTCTACTGTTACTGAGAATGGAATTGCATTTTCATAGACAATCTCACTTCTTTGAATACTTTTCAGGAGGCCCAAAAAGTTGGTCGTCTAGAATGTCCCTCACTGACCTTCCTGGTTAGATGAAAATGACGCAGTCCCATGTATGGGCACTGTCATCAAATGCCTGGAGGGCTCCGTATGTGGGCGATATTTCAAGACTTTGTATGTCTAATATAATTTCTTTGTTAGGCATTCAGGAATCCTGAGACCGTCGCTGAAATAGGAACTCTTGGTAGCTGAACAGTTTGGCCTTTTAGCTCTGGTGTAGTGGCAACAATGATATGTACCGCAGCGGAGAATGCTTGTTCATTCACCAGGCGGGCCCTAATCTGATCCCCAAGGAGGAGTCCACAGTCACTGCCATCATTCTGGCTCAAGGTGTGCCTGGAATGGAGAAGGTGATGGTACCATCCGCATTGAACTGGATGGTCATGTTGAGTTTTGCCATGATGTCAACTCCCAGGAGATTCACTGGAGAGTGTGGTGATTAGAGCAGTCTTTGCTCTACATAGTGACTTTCAATCTGTAGGTGCTAGCTTGGTGAAAGGGACCTTAGCTATTGCCCAGAGAATCCGTGTGCATTTGCTATCTGTTCTGACATAGGCAGTGTCCCCCTTTAATACAGGAGTAAGTAGCACCTATGTCAATGAGAAAGCTGTAAGTTTTGTTGTTTATCATGACAAAGATATTGGGGTCCTCCTCAACATTGGCCGTACACAGCAAAACTGGGCACAAAAGAGTTGTCTGCGGGCTGTCCTAACAACTATATCCTCCTGTCTGGTATTGCTGGATGGTGCCCTGCTCAAATGGGTTGTTGGAAGGAATCGCCGTGCCCCCTTGAGGTGCAAATTGCTGTGATGTCACTTGAATTGTTGGTGCTTGGGGCTTCATCTGGTACACAGGTGTATGTTGTTGTTGCACAGGTGCCTGTACCTATTGAATGGGTACCTGTAGTTGGGCTACTGCGGGTACCTGGAGGTGTGGCACTTGTTGCTTCGTTGCCTGTTGTTGTATTGTGGGCAAGTAGGAGTACATTATTCGGGGCTGAATTGGTTGGGGCTGTAGAGGCTGGGTTTTAGTCTGTTGTGGAAGTCCTGTAACTAGTGCCCTTCCCTCATTCAGCATCTTGGTGTGATAGTCTTTTTGAAAGTGGCTACGTTTCTGACAGTAGCATACTGGAATACCTAATTGCTCTCTGGCCCTTAGTTGTCCATGCCCTCTACTCCTGCCCTGCATTCCTGTGTTTCTAGCCATGTTTTTCTGGCCAGCGTAGTATGGCTGTTGTGGCTGATTGTTGTAGGAGGGCTGTGTCTGCATGTGGGGTACAACACCCTGAGTGTTGCCTGCTAATGCATTCAGGGCATTTTGTGGAAACCCTGTAACTGCAGTCATCTGGTTAACTGGTGCTGCGAGCATGACTGTGTCCAGTGCTTCTTTTTTCTTATTAAACTCCTGCTGGACTAGTTTGGCAGCTGCATTTCCAATTGCTGCCTCCTGGTACCTATCCTGCTTATTTTTACAGAAATGAATGATGTGGTCTTCTATTTCAGGCCAAGGTTTGCATTCCATGGCTACTATTCCATCTAAGTGTCATGCACATCTATGGGCAACCAGTGTTTTACTGTGTAATAGAAGAACCTACAGTTCTCTCCTGTTGCATTCCATTTCTCCTCTAAATTCTGATGCCATTTTTCCTTCAGTTGTGAGATGTACTGTGCTACGTCTTCGTTTTGTTGCAATGTCTGTGACATGAGGGATGGGATGTCTTGAATGTCAGGGAACCTGTGGCATAACTGGGTCCATGTGATGGCTCGTATTGTGTTAAATTGAATGCCATTAAGCATGGGCGAATTTTGTGTATTCGTGATCCTCGAATTTGCGGATTTGCGAATTCGCGATCCGCAAAATTCGCGAATTTGCAGATTTTTGGTTTTTTGCGTGTTCGCAGGGTTTTTTGCGTGTTCGCGGGGCTTTTTGCGTCTTCGCGAGCCGCTTGCATAGCGAAGTTACCCATGCAGTCGTTTATGGGAGAGGGAGAGAGAGATAGATAGATAGATAGATAGATAGATAGATAGATAGATAGATAGATAGATAGATAGATAGATAGAAAGAGAGAGAAAGAGAGGGAAAGAGAGAGGGAGAGAGAGAACGAGAGAAAGAAAGAGAGGCCGGATCTCTGAAGGGCCAGATTCCTGAGTTGCCCCTACAGAACATACAGCTTTTTATTTTTAGCACAATGCATATGAAAATTGTGCTGTAAAGGTCTCTTTTAGTTTAACCCCTCCTGACAACTCAAAATAGGTGTATTTGCCATCCTCTCCCTTCTTCCTGTTTTTTCTATCTGTAAGTGCTTCCTAACGAGGTTTAATTCCTTGGACAGGTGCCTCGTTGCCTACTTGTAACTATTCTCTGACCCTGCTTTAAGGGTCAGAGCAGGGTCAGAGAATAGTTGCAAGTAGGCAACGAGGCGCCAGGAAGCAATTAGCAGCAGGTGTCCAAGTTGAAGTTAATTTGTTTGTAACCCTTTTGTAAAAGGTTAACAAGAAATTAGGTTCAACTTTTGCACCTACTGCTGTAACCCTTGCTTGGCTGAAAACTCGTCCCCGCTGATTCGCGGATTTTACCGCGATTTCGCGAGATTCGCGGATCGCGAAATCGCGGTAAATCCGCAAATTCGCCTGCGAAACAGATTTTACGCCCACCCTTAAATGCCATCATATTTAGTTTCTTTGAGTGTTATTTGTTTAATCCCTACTTTTAGTATACCTTCTGTGTCCTCTCCAATCAGGGAAGTAAGCAAGCTCTTGATGTCACCTACCGCTAAGTTAACACCAGCAATGTGTTTTTCTAAGGCTGCTATCCATTATCCATATACCAGCACCCTCTGTTGGTGGCAGATATTATCTTTGTCCATTTGGGACCATGGGACATATAGAGGGGCATAGTTTGGGTTCTTGCACAGTAGCGGCATCTGATGTCACTGCAGTATTTGCTGCATTGGGTTTTGTGGGGTCGAATTGACTTGCATTTTTCTGCCAGACCTTTAAGCTTGCTATCATGTAAGGATAGTCCCAATCTTCACCTCACTCCCCATGTAAGATACACTCTTCTACCATTGCCATATTCTGTGGATTAAAGGATCCATCTCATGGCCATGGAATCATCTGTAGTGCAGGACTTTCCGTCCAACCCACCACGTGATCAGTGAACTGGTTGACATAAAAGTCTGAACCCTCCCAGCGGGTTACTATTTCATTGGGTGTTTGGTAGTTGCTATGTAATGCAGTTTATTTACTGAGCATCATCTTTCTGTAATTGGTCTGCCTAGAGGAAAGTATTAGGGCCATTTCTGAGACATTGGAGGGCATGTCATCAGTACGCCCATGTGTTCTTAACACTGCTATTCGTTCTATCTCAGTCCTCCTTTGTCTCTTAACTTTTTGTTCTTCCTGGTCTGGGTAAAACCTCTCAACGTGGCATGTAGGAAACCATGCATGGACTCAGATGGTGGGCCCACAGTTTGTGTCATCGTTGATGGTGATGTTTGTGAAGGTGCTGATGGGCCTAAGTGCCTGTCACTGCTGGCTTAAGCAGGGGTGTTGTTGTGAATGGTTGTAGTGGCTGCAAGGGGCATACCTGAAGTAGTGACCTCATAAGTTTGTGACACTCCCGCACAAAATCTTATGCTGGGAGAGTGTGATGGTGGTGGTGCGTATGGAGGGGTGTCTTTCCTTGCATCAGTTATACTTGACAGGATGTCTACTTTATTAAGCCTTTCACTAAGTGTATCTTGTATCTGTTCTATTTTCATTAACAGGCAGTGGACAGAGATGTCCTTGGGGCTGGGTGACTGCATGTTTTGTAGCATGTCACGGTTAAAGTCTTTAAGTGTTATGCTGTCAGTGCTCTTAATTAAATTAGCTGTGTGTCTCCATTTGCCTGGGTCTGAGTGGGCAAATGGGCCTGAACATTATTTATCATAGCTCCTGGATCACAGGGGTGTAACCGGGTGGTCCAGGGTGGCTGTTCTGTCCTCATGTTGAGACAGGGCACTGCTTAGTGGCAACTGCTCATGGGAGTAGCGGCCCTGTCTCGGAAGGTGTTGCTTTTGGCTGGGGAAGGAAATGTTGCAGTCAGAGGGCGAGCTGTGGGTTATGGTATGTGATATGTGGGAGGGGCATCACAGTCTTCATCTTCATCTTGTTGTTGTGTAATATTAGTCTGTGCTGGTGTACGTTTCAATGTAAACTTTGCATCTATTTGACCTGGCATCCCTTGAACTACAGCTTCTATCATTAGCCTGGAGTTGCTAACATGTTACGGTATTTGTGTTTTGTCTGTTATGTCCTTGCCCATTAGGGGAGATGGTGGAAGAGAGTCATCTGGTATATCATAGAAGCCAGCGGTGTCAGGTCATTTGAAATTGGAGCTAAGCCTGTGGAAGTGTTAGTGTTAAGGTAAATGCCCCTTACACGATAGGCAGTTGGAGCCATAGGTATAGTTACTGGCTCAGTATTTTCTTTGAAGATGTGCCACAGTGGTAAGGTGTCTTTGCACATTTGAAGCTTGCTGCCTGAGTATTTAGCCTCTAGGAAAGTAGTAGCATAGTCTAGTGTAGTACGGTAAAGGTGCCTTCAGCTGGCCAGGGGTGTGCAAGATTCTTTGTGTGTCTGTGCAGCTCTCTGCAGTGTTTAATTATTAATTGCTTTTGGCCTGTGAAGCTTTTGAGCACATGTTGGAGCGGAGTACCTTTAGTGACCTCTATGTGTAGGTCTGTTGTGTGTAACTGGGAAACGTAAGTAGGGACTATTGTCAGCCTTACATGGTGTTCCTGTCTGGTATCAATACGTAGAACCTGAAACACAGTCAGAAGGGTGGGGCTAGTTAAAGGTGTCGCTGGGAAGAATAAAGAAGGGTCACCTTCTTCGAGACCTATGATGTGGTCATTTATGAGGTACACAACAATCTGCGGTGCTAGGTATTCTACTGATGTCTCGTTCATTCCCTAGTCTCCCAGGTGTTGTAGAGCTCTTTCTATTCTTTCATTGTGCTATGCAGGTGATGTCAGCGGGCGTGCAGTGAGATAGTTAATCAGGCTTTCTGGGTAGGTGTAGTCTAACTCTGGGGAGCCTCCTCTAGTTGTTGTTGCGATAAAGTAGGACCAAGGAGAGGTGTCAGGAAACTAAGGGTCCAAGTTTGCTTTCATGATCTTGCTAGATTGGAACTGAGGTCACTTCGATAGCTGCCAGTGAACCAAAGGAATGAATGTAAGATTTAACAGGCATTCACCTACCCCAAAATACACAATAAGAAAGCAAGAGGATATTTTGAAGGATTGTAACACAACCTCCATACTCAAAGCATGACTGCCCCAACAGCTGTCAGAGACCTTAATTTGGATGCTGGACACATTCATTGCTACCTTATATTTAGGTTCATGAGATTGTTTCATTCTTCTCCTAGCCTGCCCTGGTGCAGTTAGATACCCCTCTGGATTTATTAAAAAAGCCCATAAACCCTCATCCATAGAACTGGCATTCTCGGCACTGAGCTTGCTGAGTGTGTGAAGTTTGAGTAATTTGCTTTCACGTAAGTATTTACGCATTTTTACGCAAAATGCAAATCTATTATTTCTCACTATATTTTAGTGCAAAATGCGTACTCCATGTTCTTCTGTTCCCATGATTTTGGGTTACATTTTTAGGTGAATGGCATCATTTGTGGTAAATGTTTACTAAGAATGGCACGTAATTTATGTAAAGTGACATGGTGGCGTAATACTTGGAATCTTGTGTAACCAGTGTTGTCTTTTAAGACCAGTTGCATCACATATAAGTCCATCAGACCCGATACCCTGACATACATAGCCATGAAAAAACCCACCACAGGTGGATTGAACCACACCAGAAGCCAGTACATCACGAGACTGGAGATAAAGACATAAAAAAGCAAATAACTGTAGGCAAGCCTTCTCCATCTATACTCCCATGGTCTTGAACAACACCCTCCTGAATATCAGAACTGCTCTGATCGTCCTGCAGCTCATTAGAAAGTTGAAGAAAAATTTCAAGGAGCATTAATCCCCCTCATACCCCAAAACATACCAAAATAGTCCATGCATTCCTCCTGCCTCATTGTAAACAATCTGAATCATATTACAGGGCTCTTGATAGGGGGAGACAGTCAACTTCTCCCTTTTCCTTTCTTCGAAATATTCACAGTGAGCACTGCTGGACAATATATTTTTAGAGTCTGATTGTAATGTATGTGTGCAATGATTCTCACAGAGCTAAACATGCGCATTGTATGTACTTTTACTAGGTTCTGATAACTTATGCACTTATTTAGCCGGTGCAGTCGTCAATTTGGCTCTGGGGTTCTGGCAATACCTACAGCTTCTGGGGCGCCCATTAGGATGAGTGACACATGCCACAAGCAGCAACCGGACTGCGGCAAGATGGTGGCTTTTGTAACGCGAGTGGCCTGCATCAGCCTCCCTAGAAGTCTCGAGAGGGGTGCTTGAAGGGGGAATACGTCCTGGAGAGAGCGTGGGGCCATAGTGATCGTATTTGCTTGGCTTCCCCAGGGATCAGTTGGTTCCCCCTCTTCTCCTCTCCCACGTGGCTACTGAGAGGCCCAGCCAGGTGAGGACCATAAGCTGACCCTAAACAGGCGAGGGGCAGCCCCCAAGGCCAAGGCCCAAATACCGTGCAGGAGAATCAGATGCAGGCGCAGACAAGAGAAGCCTAGAAAGTGGTAATGCCATAAATTTTGCTGCCACTCTGGGACCTGAGCGGTTGCCTGGGGCTATGGAGGACTTGGGCCTGCCAGTGAAAAATGACAAGAGGAGTGAGTGCCGAGGAACCAGCAGGACTAGGAGCTGAGGTACAGAGGAGCAAGTGGATGTGCATTCCCGGAGAGTTCCGTCTGAGCTTGCCTAGGGTTGGTGTGGCCCATGGTCTAGCTGGGATCCCTGGTGGGGCTTGGCGGTCAGTTCCTTGCAAACTGGTGGGGGCGGGGGGTACCTCTTCCCGAGCGCTGCTGTCTTGCTCATCAGTGGGGGCTTCTGAATGCTCAGGACCGACTGTACTGTCTGAACTAAGGAGCCAGGAGAGAGATATAATGCCATCCCAGGGGGCCCAACTGATGTAGTGAAGACACAGGACTCAAGACGCAATGGATCTTCGAAGGTCTGCCCAAAGTCACCAGACCTATCCAACTAGAGGGCACTGCTCAACGAAGGATGACAAGAAAGGGCCGTTGGCTGTGGTTGCCAAACAGCCATATAAGAGATTAGGATGGTGTGTGTTACATGTCCTGATAATGAAATAATGTGCATTCTGTTTTTTACTATTGAAAGGCTCTCTGGTTCATAGGTTAACATGGGAGCTGCTTTGCAACATCTTAAAAGTGTAACTTTCCATTTGGGACAAGATAGAAAAATAGAGTTTAGTGTCTCTGAATTCAAAATTTAAAAACACACACCGTTTAGTAAAGGTGGTTTTTAAATTGTGTGTTTGAAAATGCCACTTTTAAAAAGTGGGCAATTTCTTGCTTTAATACGCAAAACGGGTATCCACTCACTGTAACTTTAAAAACTTGAAAGAGTAAATAACTGTTTTGTTTAGGCGGGTAGAGGAGTAAGCCTCTTTTTTATGTATAACCCTTATCCACTCTAATAGTGGCATGCTTCATCATTGGGTGGGTGAACCCGATGATGAAGCATGCCACTATTAGAGTCTTCCTAAAGGTCAGGGTGGGCTAAACCATATTCCAGGGAGCACCTAAAAAAGTGGTAGTCTTACTGTTCTTAGGGTGATTTTATAGCATTAAGATAAAACTCCCTAGTTCACTTCTAGTATGCCTCTATTAGTGGGGTGAACGGGGATAGTAAAAACAGAAAAGAAGAGGGGCAATCAGGATGTTGTGATCCTTTAACCCTAAGCTCCAAGTACCAACATTTTTCTGCCCAACTCAATTGGCCTGTATGGGTCTGGGGCATTCGTCAGGGCATTACTAGAGAAGCGATCCCCGAGTACCATCATCTTGTGATATTTACGCATGTGAACATGCAGAGCCGGAGTGTTTACCCCAGTGTGATAAAATCTGCCAGTGCAGATTTTTAATGATAAAAAGATAGTACTTGCTATTCCTTGGGTGATTATCCTGTGAACATAAGTTTTATCAAAAAAGGAGGAAAAATTATCAGTTTGAACTTCCCACTCTTACAGCCACATGCATCAAAGGAAATTGCATTCGCAAACGGTGTGAATCGCAAAATTCGGCCGTTTGCGAATGCAATTTCCATTTTTGGGATACATTAACATTTTAGTAAGTTTCGCAATTTAAGAAATCGCAAAATTGAGATTTCTTAAATTGTGATTGCATTTAAGGAATTTCAAATTGAGATTCCTTAAATGCAATGCATCAAACTTTTAAAATTTGCGAATTCGCAAATAAGGGGAGCAAATTACCATGAAGTTGACCTTCATGGTAATTTGCGAAAACTTTGAAAAATGCACTAAAGTGCATTTTTCAAAGTTCCATTTTACACAAACACATGCCCTTGGGGCATGTGAGTGTGCAAAATGTACTCCTAAGCAGATTTCAGGGGTGCAACAGGGTGTCCTTTGGACACCCCTGCACCCTTGAAATTGCATTCTTAATTTGCGAATTTTCAATGGTGAATTGCAAATAATTAAGAATGTCTTTCCATTCATTCCTATGGGCCTATAGGCCCATAGGAATGGATGGGGAAGTATTCCTTAATTGCGATTCTGAATTAGCGAATCGCAATTAAGGAATTTTAAGAAATCGCTATTTGTATAGCGATTTCTTGATGCATTGCATTTTGCAATTCCTTAGTTGCGATTCCTTATTTTTCGCAATTAACGAATCGCAAAATGCAATATTGATGCATGTGCCTGTTAATTTTCACACCTTACACTCTCTCAGGTAGTGGGAATGTCAGTACTAGTATTTGCACATCTCACATAAGCCTGCTTGTCATCTACATATGCTGTAGTAGGCGTATCTATAATTAATATTATACAGCCGTAATTTCTGAATCTTAGTAAGAGACCGAGGTCTCATCCATGCCATGATTATGGTTTAGGTACATGATTGGCGGTTACCCTTGTTACCCTGGTAGTAAATTCATTCATAATTCCACTCATTTAAAATAAAAAAAATGTACATACATACATTTGCGTATTTAAAGGATCATAAGCATAGTAACCTTGTGATTCATGCAGGGATGTCATAATACATATGGCAGTGTGTGATATTGTTAATGGAATGCTTAGTAATCATATATATATATATATATATATATATATATATATATATATATATATATATATATATATATATATATATATATATATATATATATCACTGCTCCGAAGCACACCAACAGCGAGTCACTCTTCAAAAGCGGGTGCTGCAGCGCGGTGGTGTACCGCGTAACACATCAAAGCTCAACTCCTTTTCAACTTCAACGAAAAGAAAGGCAGCACTCTCGGGATTTCAGCACAGATGAGTATTTATTTTCTAGACAGACGCGTTTCGGGAAAACTCCCTTCCTCGGTGTCAAATAAAATACCAAGTGATCCCCTGCAGGTGTGTGACTCAAATCCTTTCGGAGGGGAGTGGGCTGGAAGAATGTATTACGGCTTGGTCCTGCCGGGTGTGAACGCACCACCTTACAATGAGCGCAATCACTGACCGAACCTGGACCTCCTAGTGACTTCTTTGCGAAAGCAGTTAAGGTCAGTGTGCGCCGCCAAAGACTCACCTTTGGAAAGGACTCCTGCACGCGAAATGGGCATGAGAAGGAGTGCAGGTGATGGAAGAAACTATGCACGGCATCACCCACCGGAGGCAAGGAAACACAGACCAGCGTCACACTACAAGAGCCAGCATGCTTTGAAAATCCGACTGCGGCGCCCACCAGGGGGCATAAAATAATCAAAATGGAGCAATTGCTTGTAAGTGAGACGCGAAGCTGCAGATGCCGTGATGATCCTCTGAAGAAGGTCACAGCGTGACCGAAATGCATTAGGAACAATCATTATTTTTAAAGAAATAAAATACCAAGTGATCACCTGCAGGTGTGCGACTCAAATTCTGTCCGAGGGGAGAGGGCTGGAAGAATATATATATATATATATATATATACCAGCAAAGTTGCCTGCTGTTGAAAAGGACCACACGACAGGTAGGTATCCGCCACAATCATTTAATGGAGGGAACAGCATGAGTGGAGTCTCGCAGCAACAAATAATCAGAAGTGTCTGACGCATTTCATCGATAAAACCACTTCCTCAGAGGCAACAAACTGAGAACCACAAGGGCACAGCAGTTAAAGACACCACCAATGAAATCAAAGTCGAGCCCCAGTGGGAGTGGCCGCTCCCGCGGCCTGATGGTCTTAGTAGTGTCTAGGTATTGCTGCCGTGAGCTAGTGTGCCCTTGTGCAAATTTGTTCAAATAATTCCACATTGGATGGTTTTGAGATGCTCCATTTCACCGCCTTCACTCTGTGTCTCCACCAAACCGGCACCTGTCCCATTTGCAGCGGCGTTGTTTAACGTCGTTGCTGGAGTGCTGTGAGGCACTGGGGCTCTTTCCGTGGCTCAGACGGGGCCGCAAAACACGAACCAGACCCCTGTTCTACCAACGAAGGAGGAGCTCGCAGCAGGCGTTGAGTCATCCGGAGGAGTCGGCTGACTCGTGGAGGATGGTGTGCAGCGTCTGCAGTTAGTCGAGACCTGAAAGGCTTCGGTATTCTGAACAGGTGGTAATTTGCAGCAGTCGGTTCCAACCCGCCATAGACCAGCGGGGTTTGGAAGTATTTACAAGTGAAACAGATCGAGGGTGCCGCGACATGCAGGAAATGTTTGCTATTCGGGAAAGAACAGCAGAAGATTTATTTTCTAACCTGCTGTCAGTGGATGACCGCCCCACTCGTACTGAAGAAACATCAACAGTACAGAGGGATGTTAAGAGTCTGGTAAAAAAACTTGAGAAACATCACAGGAGTGAAATGACAAAGTGGTGGGAGATTAAATCATTAGAAAAGTACAGCGAAGTCGGGCGGGTGCCAAGAGGCTTACAAATAATGCTAGTTTTGATAACCCCAATCCACAACTCCTTAAAGAATGGGCGAAGAGCAATTTGGACGTGTCTATGCGTCTTGTCTGCCTATTGATAAAGTATGCCAAAGTGGACCGCGAGGGTGACCTACAAGAAATTACAAGGTTAACACAGGAGTTGGAGTCGCTGACCACTTCAGACAACAAAAACACAATGGAAAAAATGATGAAGGATTTGATGGACAGAAAAAATAAACAAGAGGAAACTATCAAAACCAGAAAGGTCTGGAAGTTTGCCAGGGATAAGAACGATTATGAGAGGGGCCAAGTGCTCACATTTGCTCGTAAGTACGATTTTGTGAAAAAACACAGGGCTCTCATGCGGTCAAATCCATTAGCCCCAAAAATGAAACGCACCATTCAGGAACTATGAGTGGACAAGGAGCAGGCTCAGATATAAGTCTAGCATCAATTGGCCAGGATTCAGACTCTGGAAGCGGTTCTGGGGGCTCCAGTTCATTGTTACCACTGCGAGTGCCAATAACATATGCAGACGAGCTGGATTTTATGAGGGAGCAAAGACTGCAGTCCCTTCGGTCGAGAGCCACGTAACTGCAACAAGGCAAGCAAGGAACAGACGGCGGAAACAAAGGCAGAAATGCTCTAAACGCAACAGGCAGGGGACGCCAGAAAAAGAAAAATTGGCACATGTAGATACAGGCAATACCAGCAAAACTATTGTAAATCTTACCGACATTGAATTAAACTCTGCTGAAAAACAACTGTTGGCGTTAGGCCTTAGTTTTTGCCCAGAGAGCAATTTTGGTTTTGTTCAAACACGGGTTGACGTGTATAAGTTTATTCGTAAGCTGAAACTGCGTAAGTTCTTCATGATCAAAAATCTGGGACGTAACACGACTAAGGACACTACTCCGGCAACCAGAGTGCTGACAGGCTTGTCAGCAGGAGCTATTCCTACATTAATAACACTACATACGCTAAGGGAGGACAGCACAAAAACTCTGGGCTCCCAGTCAGTGGCACAAGAGGAAGAGATAAACATCTCCCTACCAGGGAACAGCCCCTTCAAAGCACCTTCGACATTTGTGCCAATTATGCCGAGAGATGCCCTGGATATTTTCTACGAAAGAGTCACTGACGAACTGAAATCTTTGTATAGAAACATTTGCAGGTCAAGAACGAAAGCCAGCGGCAATAAAAGGGAATACTTTCAACTCATGAAAAAACTTAAAGAAAATAAGGTTGTAATCAACAATGCAGATAAAGGGGGCAATATTGTCCTGTGGGACAAACATCTGTACAGGACAGAGGCTTTCAGACAACTAGAGTATACAGATTGCTACTAACGTAGTGATGGAGTTTCAGTGCGCAAAATTAACAACGAGTATAAAAATGAACTATCAAAGTGGCTAAGGGAAGGTCAAATTACTAAAGACGAATATACATTTTTATTCAAGGAGTACCCAGTTTTACCCCTGTTTTACCTTATCCCTAAAGTGCACAAAGGCCTAAATCCCCTACAAGGCAGACCAAATATTTCTGCCATAAATAGTTGTTTTGAAAACACTTCCAAGTACATGGATTATTATTTGCAGGAGTTTGTGACAGCCTTGCCAACATATTTACAGGACTCTAGAGTCTTTTTGGTGAAATTGAACACTGTGCAATGGACAAAGAATATGGTATTTTTGACGTTGAATATCACGGCATTATATACATGCAACATGAAGATGCGCTGCGAGCAGTCAAATACTATCTCAATCAAAGGGAGGTTGGGATGTATCTACGTAATAAAATGCTGATAGAAATTATCAGCAGATGTTTGATGAATAATGTATTTATGTTCGATGCCAAGATATATAGACAGAAGCGAGGCGTGGCTATGGGGGCATGCTTCTCCCCCAGCTATGCATGTTTACATGTAGGCTGGTGGGAGGAGCGTGTCCTCAGAAGACACCATAAGGCGCTTTATGATGCCCATGTAGCCCACATCCGGCGGTACATTGATGATGTTTTCATTGTGTGGAAAGGCAGTATGGAGCAGGCAAACAAGTTTGTGGAATGTATTAATAACAACGATCTTAATCTGGCTTTCACAAGCATCATCAATAACAGCGGTACCAATTTTTTGGACATTCAAGTTTCGGTCCATGATGGAGTACTTGAGACAAGTTTATACCAAAAACCCACTGCGGGGAATACGCTACTGCACGCGTCTAGTTTTCATCCGCGCCATACCATAGACAGTGTCCCATATGGAGAATTTTTGAGGATCAGAAGGGCATGTAGTACGGATAGAGCATGGAAAGAATCACAAGAAATTGCCAAAGCCAGACTGTTAGCTCGAGGGTTTGGGGCACATAAATTAAAGTTGGCATTAAAGAAAGCCAACGAACATGATAGATCTAATTTATTGCAAGCAGTACCCATTGTCCCTAATATAGATACAGAGCAGGTCTCAGCTACTTATATTGGAACAGCTAGTGAAAGTGGCAGTTCACAATGTAG
Source organism: Lissotriton vulgaris (assembly GCF_964263255.1). Lineage (NCBI taxonomy): Eukaryota > Metazoa > Chordata > Amphibia > Caudata > Salamandridae > Lissotriton > Lissotriton vulgaris. Next base: position 664,543,350 of record NC_141698.1, on the reverse strand, counting down.
GTTCATCACTACGTACAGTAAACAATCACGTGCCATAAGAAAAATCATTAATGCACAGTAGCCGATAGCCATAACTGATGGAGTCCTTAAGGGAGTCTTACCTGTAAAGCCCGGTTTTACCTACCGAAAAGCCTATTACATGTGGTCAGATTTGGTAACAAATAGTCCAGAACTCCTCAATAAAGATTCGTGGTTTCCAACAAAGAAGGGTTTCTTTAAATGCAGTAGTTGCAGAGCCTGCAAGTTTGATGCAAATACCAGCTTTTATAGAAATGCATTTTCTGAGGAACAGATCAAGATAAAAAGTAATTTTAACTGCAAAACAGTATATGCAGTATATGTCTTGACTTGTATTTGCGGACTCCGTAATGTAGGGAGCACCAAACTTCCAGTTCAGGCATGAATTCTGCAACATCTGAGAGCAACAGTTAATTCAGACCCTACATATCCTGTTGCAAGACATGTAAAATTAGAACACAATAACAATTTGAATGTATTGTCATACTTTGTTATTGACAGTGTCCCAGCAAACAAAAGGGGAGGCAACAGGGATAAAGCTCTTAGGCAATTAGAAACAAAGTATATCTTAGAATTGGATACTAAGAGCCCTCAAGGTCTGAACATGTGGGAGGACTTGTACCATTATCTTTGCGATCACATGTAACGAAAGTACATCAGGTTTTATGGATGTTTTGAATCATTATGTTGATGAGTTGAATCTGTACATAGTGTTTGTAGCTTTTTATTGTGTAAGGAATATTAGCATTTTATGTCTCCATCTGGTGGCCGGTAGATGTGTGTTTTATCATGAATTTATTATGAATTTATGGTTTTATACTATTTATTGGCGCCATTTGCACAGATGTAATTTTCATAAATGTATTTGCACTTAATCAGCTGCTATGCACTAGTCACTTTAGCCCTGTATTTAGATTCTGGCTTAATAGCAAGGTTAAATAAGAACTGTATATACACAACGCTGGTTTCTTTTCCGATTAGGGTTCCCTGCTGGGATTCCCTATTTTTCATTTTAGCACTTTATTTATTCACTTATAGCACTAGTTTTCACAATAGCACTTTACATAAGTATGATAATCATATGGTCAATTTTCAGGATAAACATGCATGTGATTTGACAGAAATGGATTTAGTTTTTTTGCACCAAACAATATTGGTCAAATAGAGGGACATTAGGGATGGAGACAATATTGCATTAAGCAGTCATCAGATAGTTTACCATTGCTATGTATTGTTATGCTTTTAATAATGGTCATAATATTTATTGTTTTAGACATGAATTGCGCAATGGTAGCTCACAGCATTAGAATTGTCCTTTTTCCCTAGAATTGATTAGCAATGTTACATGTATTTATACAGGAATCAATTTTATTGATATCAATACGACAGAGTGATGGACTAGCATTAAGTCTATCTTCTATGTTGTTTGCTGTCATCATCTATCACATGATACTCTGTGAAAAGTGCTTTCATTGGTGGTTTGTTATTTAAAATATGTGTAATTGCAAACACTTTCATCTGGTGAGCAAGGCAACTGGGATCGCCGAAACGTGTCAGATCGTGGCACTCCTGATTCACTAAACGCAATAAAAAAACACTGCTGCATTTATTACCGGATTTCAAGTATCCGTTCTTCTCTCGGAGAGTGCTGTCATGCGCGGTGCGCTTTGAAAGCGTTAGCGTATATATATATATATATATATATATATATATATATATATATATATATATATATATATATATATATCTCACCACAGACTCCTTCCAAAGAACGAGCAGAGGGCACATAGGGGGAACTTGGAGGCATCTTTATTTATTTAGTGGCGAATGCATTTCGTCCTGTCCGGCCTTCGTCAGTGCCTAAATGTTCAGGGTTCTTCACTAAAACATCACAATAGGTGAACGTCCCCTCCGCCCCTCAAGTGTTGGCTCACCTAACTCAGTCCATGTGTTTGTGGAGGACTGCAGTTCCCAGGATGCATCTCCTTTCCAGGTAAGTGGTGCAGGGTGTTGATTTACATTTATCCCAATGGAATTGAGGACTGCAGGGCTAAATGTTCGTCCTGCCAGTGTCCTGAAGAGTAGAATGCAAAGTGCCTCCTCGGGTCCCCAAAACCGCTTCAGCCGCCAAGCTCAATGTTCAGTAAAGCTGGGGCAGGTATGACAATGCATCCCGCCCAGCTTGAAGTGGAATACTTTACTGCGACCGCCATATGTAGTCCCAAGTTTGAGGGCGGGCCCAGACAGATCCAATCCCTTGGAAGACAAACAATCCAGCCGAAGCAGCTGCCAGCAGGCCTTGGGCCAACTTATTAAGCGGGGGCCTCTGTAGCGCGATTCTGGCTTGCGCGCTTCATATCACCACAGACTCCTTCCAAAGAACGAGCAGAGGCCACATAGGGGGAACTTGGAAGCGTCTTTATTTTTTTAGTGGCGAATGCATTTCGGCCTGCCCGGCCTTCGTCAGCGCCTAAATGTTCAGGGTGCTTCACTAAAACATCAAATGCCTTCTGCTACGTCACAATAGGTGAATGTCTGCTCCACCCCTCAAGTGTTGGCTCACCTAACTTAGTCCACGAGGTTGTGGAGGACTGCAGTTCCCAGAATGCATCTCCTTCCCAGGATCATAAGCATAGTACCCTTGTGATTTATGCAGGGACTTCGTAATACATATGGTAGTGTTTGACATTGTTAATGGAATGCTTAGTACTCATATATATATATATATATATATATATATATATATATATATATATATATATATATATATATATATATATATATATATATGTATATATATATGTATATATATATATATATATATATATATACTGAAAAAAACCACAGGTTTTAGGGTTGTTATAGTTGGATGGACATTTCACTCATACAAAACCAGAGAAATTAAGCCGTTATAGTTAGTTGAGCTAACTATAACTCACGCCCCCTCAATGCACTGCTGATGACATCATATATTACATCATTCATGACATGGTCAGTGACATCACTGATGACATCTCAAATGACATCACTGATGACATCATCCAGTGACAGTGTGTTTCTGTAAAGTATAAATATATATATATATATATATATATATATATATATTTATATATATATATATATATTACCTACTGGCGATAGCCAGTAGGTATATATAGTTAGGATTTTTTTCCTATGGGATTTTTGAAAATTCTATGTCGAATAACTTTGGCTTATGAGGACAGAATTGGCTGAAATGTTCAGGAAAATGGAACATTTTGTTTCTGAGCAGCCCCTGAAAATTTGGGGGGTTTTCGTCAAGGGGGGGCCGAGAAAAAAGGGGGGTCCCAAAACGTGTTTTTCCCATGCAATTTTCCATAGGGCGGTTGGCCTCACTTTTAGCCTGAACGGCTGAATGGATTTACACCAAACTTGGCAAAATTGTAGGGACTGGTAGCCCGATGTGCCTTTGCTATGTCTCAAGATATAGGCTCCAGTGGTTTTTACGAAAATTTACTTTGAAAAATATAAATTGGGCTACATTGGGCTATATATATGTTGGAGCCCAAATGTAGCCCAATGTAGCCCAATGTAGCCCAAAGATGGCCACCAGAGACAAAAAACCAAATGTAGCCCAAATATCAGCCAGATGTAGCCCAACTATAGCCCAATGACAGATTGTCCCAGAGTGTTCTAAAGAACAACTAGAGTGCTAACAGTCCTACTTATTACAAAGGTATGGCACACCTGAAGCCATCTTGATTGGAATAAAGTGGTAACTTTTAAAACATTTAATTTAAAAAGGAACAAAATGAGGGGGTTCATTTTGCCATAGAAAGTATGATTAGCGAATATATGACGAAATCCCGCATACCATCAGTCCGCAAAAAAAATCCCGCATGTACTATTAGGCCGCAAATTAAAATAACGAAAACTTTTAGAACGAATATGCCTTTAGCATACACTAAACAACTAAACTACCCTAAACCCTAAAACACTACCCCCAGCATGACCCTACACTACACAAACAGTACAACACTACCCTAAACCCTAAAACACTACCCCCAGCATGACCCTACACTACACAAACACTACAACACTACCCTAAACCCTAAAACACTACCCCCAGCATGACCCTACACTACACAAACACTACAACACTACCCTAAACCCTAAAACACTACCCCCAGCATGACCCTACACTACACAAACACTACAACACTACCCTAAACCCTAAAACACTACCCCCAGCATGACCCTACACTACGCAAACACTACAACACTACCCAAAACCCTAAAACACTACACCCCAGCATGACCCTACACTACGCAAACACTACAACACTACCCTAAACCCTAAAACACTACCCCCAGCATGACCCTACACTACACAAACACTACAACACAACCCTAAACCCTAAAACACTACCCCCAGCATGACCCTACACTACGCAAACACTACAACACAACCCTAAACCCTAAAACACTACCCCCAGCATGACCCTACACTACGCAAACACTACAACACTAACCTAAATCCTAAAACACTACCCCCAGCATGACCCTACACTACGCAAACACTACAACACTACCCAAAACCCTACAACACTACACCCCAGCATGACCCTACACTACGCAAACACTACAACACTACCCTAAACCCTAAAACACTACCCCCAGCATGACCCTACACTACGCAAACACTACAACACTACCCAAAACCCTAAAACACTACACCCCAGCATGACCCTACACTACGCAAACACTACAACACTACCCTAAACCCTAAAACACTACCCCAGCATGATCCTACACTACGCAAACACTACAACACTACCCTAAACCCTAAAACACTACCCCCAGCATGACCCTACACTATGCAAACACTACAACACTACCCTAAACCCTAAAACACTACCCCCAGCATGACCCTACACTACGCAAACACTACAACACTACCCTAAACCCTAAAACACTACCCCCAGCATGACCCTACACTACGCAAACACTACAACACTACCCTAAACCCTAAAACACTACCCTCAGCATGACCCTACACTACGCAAACACTACAACACTACCCAAAACCCTAAAACACTACCCCCCAGCATGACCCTACACTACGCAAACACTACAACACTACCCAAAACCCTAAAACACTACCCCCAGCATGACCCTACACTACGCAAACACTACAACACTACCCTAAATCCTAAAACACTACCCCCAGCATGACCCTACACTACGCAAACACTACAACACTACCCAAAACCCTAAAACACTACACCCCAGCATGACCCTACACTACACAAACACTACAACACTACCCTAAACCCTAAAACACTACCCCCAGCATGACCCTACACTACGCAAACACTACAACACTACCCAAAACCCTAAAACACTACCCCCCAGCATGACCCTACACTACGCAAACACTACAACACTACCCAAAACCCTAAAACACTACCCCCAGCATGACCCTACACTACGCAAACACTACAACACTACCCAAAACCCTAAAACACTACCCCCAGCATGACCCTACACTACGCAAACACTACAACACTACCCAAAACCCTAAAACACTACACCCCAGCATGACCCTACACTACGCAAACACTACAACACTACCCAAAACCCTAAAACACTACACCCCAGCATGACCCTACACTACGCAAACACTACAACACTACCCAAAACCCTAAAACACTACCCCCAGCATGACCCTACACTACGCAAACACTACAACACTACCCTAAACCCTAAAATACTACACCCCAGCATGACCCTACACTACGCAAACACTACAACACTACCCAAAACCCTAAAACACTACCCCCAGCATGACCCTACACTACGCAAACACTACAACACTATCCTAAACCCTAAAACACTACGCCCAGCATGACCCTACACTACGCAAACACTACAACACTACCCTAAACCCTAAAACACTAGCCCCATCATGACCCTACACTACGCAAACACTACAACACAACCCTAAACCCTAAACACTACCCCCAGCATGACCCTACACTACGCAAACACTACAACACTACCCTGAACCCTAAAACACTACCCCCAGCATGACCCTACACTACGCAAACACTACAACACAACCCTAAACCCTAAAACACTACCCCCAGCATGACCCTACACTAAACAACCACCACAACTCTACACTACACTAACACAACACTACACTACACAACACTACACTACACTACACAATCACTAACCCACGAAAAAATTAACACAAACCCACTTACCTCTCTCGTCATCGTGGTTTTCACAACGTAAATGCATTTACCATACATGCCTTTAAAACGTAATTCTTTGTAAAGGCATGCGCGATAAATGCACATGCGTTTTGAAAAAATGCGGGACAATGGTATGCGAGCTCAATGACCTTGCGGGATAATGGTATGCGGACTGAAAGTCTGCGGGATAAAAAATGCGGGAAAATGGCTGCAAACCATGATTAGCAGCAGACTTCCCTGGTGAGCACTAGCTTTACTACAGTGATCTAATGAGCAACTAGAGTGCTAACATTCAGAATTTATGGCAAATGTGTGACACATCTGAATGCCTTCTTGATAGAACCAAAGTAAACAAGCATTGAAAATGCAATAGATCTCGCCCTCGTTTAAGTTAAAGCCATTCTGTTTGTAATGAGGTGGCTTTTTAGCTTTGCTTTTATTAGTGTTTTTAAAACTTTCATGTAAATAACATGCATATGTATGCATATATGTATATGTATGCATGCATTTATATTTATATAGATATGCAGATTACATATGTTTATATATGTATATTACCTACTGGCGATAGCCAGTGGGTATATATAGTTAGGATTTTTTCTCTATGGGATTTCTGAAAATTCTATGTCTAATAACTTTGGCGTTTGTGGACGGAATTGGCTGAAATTTTCAGGAAAATGGCACATTTTTTTTTCTGAGCAGCCCCTGAAAATTTGGTGGGGTTTCGTCAAGGGGGGGCCGAGAACAAAGGGGGGTCCCAAAACGCGTTTTTCCCATTCATTTTTCCATAGGGCGGTTGGACTCACTTTTAGCTCGAACGGCTGAATAGATTTACATGAAACTTGGCAAAATTGTAGATATGGTTTGCCCGACGTGCCTTTGCTATGTCTCAATATATGTGCTCCAGTGGATTTTGAGAAATTAACGTTTAAAAAAATATATATATCTGTGACAGCGCTCCGGTTAGCGCCCCGGTTCGCGTACCTGACGCGTAACGGAACTTCGCAAAGCGAATCTGATTGGCTCTCCGGTGTCTGTCAACATTCTAAACAAACCGGAGCGGCCGCCATCTTGTCTCTCGGTACGATCGAGAGACAAGATGTGGTGAAAAACGAAGGGGGAAATGAAGGAAAGGGGGCAAGGTAGACCACTCCTGACCCCCTAGGATTGATGAGGGGGATATTAAAGTGCCCCGCGGGGCAAAAAATTTTGCGATTTTATGCCGTAGAGGCGCGTCCCGGTACGCGAACCGGGCAGCTCACCGGGCAGCTAACCGGGCAGCTAACCGGCAGCGTAGCTGTCAACATTGTAAACAGTCCGGAGCGGCCGCCATCTTGTCTCTCGGTAGGTTCGAGAGACAAGATGTGGTGAAAAAAGAAGGGGGAAATGAAGGAAAGGGGGCAAGGTAAACCCCTCCTGACCCCCTAGGATTTATGAGGGGGATATTAAAGTCCCCCGCGATTTTTCGCGGTAGAGGCGCTTCCCGGTACGCGAACCGGGCAGCTAACCGGCAGCGTAACGGGAGTCCGCCATCTTGTGTTTTTGGAGCGTCCGGTTCGCGTACCGGGTAGCGTCCCGGTAAGCGTAACAAGGGGAAAACCAAGAGAAACAGTAAAAAAAAAATTAAGGGAATAGATTTCCAGCAAACTTGGCAAAATTGTAGGGACTGTTTGTTTGATGTGCCTTTGCAAGGCCTCAAGATATGTGCACGTGTGGATTTTGTCTAATTAAGGTTAAAAAAAATATATATATCTGTAAGCGTGCTCCGGCACGCTTACGTTACGGGTTTTGTTTGCGCTGCAGAACCGATACGTCACGGTTATGCGACGCGTCATGAGGCGTCTCACGTGGCTACGTGATACGTCACGTAATAAAGAATATATTTTACAGCTATAGATATTAGCTTTTAAAAAACCAATGAAATTCACTGAAAAAACCATAGGTTATAGACCATATATAGTTAGGAATTTGCATTTACAAAACCTTGAAAATTCACTGAAAAAACCATAGGTTAGAGACCATATATAGTTAGCTGGACATTTTATTGACAAAAAACCAATGAAATTCCATATATAGTTAGTTGCACTAACTATATATCGCGCACCCGCAATCCACTGCTGATGATGTCACATATTACATCATTCATGACATGGTCAGTGACATCACTGATGACATCACTGATGACATCTCAAATGACATCACTGATGACATCACTGATGACATCTCAAATGACATCAGTGATGACATCATGACACACCAATACCAGTTACTACATACGCACTCACTGATTCCTACGTCTACACACACATTCACTCATTCACCCATACAATCACTCATACATACAGTCACTCATTATTACACTATCATATGCACTCATACACCTATGCAGACACTCACACACTGCCACTCATCCATGGAGTTACTCACACACCTAGTCAGTCCTGTAAAGAATCAATCACACTTCCATTTCCTCATCTATACAGTTAAACACAGAACACCATACTTCAGTGACATCACTGATGACATCACTGATGACATCTCAAATGACATCACTGATGACATCTCAAATGACATCACTGATGACATCATGACACACCAATACCAGTTACTACATACGCACTCACTGATTCCTACGTCTACACACACATTCACTCATTCACCCATACAATCACTCATACATACAGTCACTCATTATTACAACACTATCATATGCACTCATACACCTAGTCAGTCCTGTGAAGAATCAATCACACTTCGATTTCCTCATCTATACAGTTAAACACAGAACACCATACTTTTCACACATATACTAACACATACTTACTCTCTTATACAATCACTGATACAAGTACACATTGATATGCACAGAGTCACACACCTCCCAGCCAGCCACACACACACTCAGTCTTCCATACATCCACTCATTCTTCAATATGTAAAACATATTTAAACTTTACAAAAACACACAGACACTAGATGATGTCATCAGTGATGTCATTTGAGATGTCATCAGTGATGTCATCAGTGATGTCATTTGAGATGTCATCAGTGATGTCATCAGTGATGTCACTGACCATGTCATGAATGATGTAATATGTGACATCATCAGCAGTGGATTGCGGGTGCGCGATATATAGTTAGTGCAACTAACTATATATGGAATTTCATTGGTTTTTTGTCAATAAAATGTCCAGCTAACTATATATGGTCTCTAACCTATGGTTTTTTCAGTGAATATATATATATATATATATATATAATTTGGCAAGGACGCAGGGGAAAGGGTGATGAGAGAGGAAGATTCCTCTCTTTGGAACAGTGCGGAAGCGGCGCATACTCAACATCATGCAGCAACCATCAGCACTATGCAGTTTCATATGGCTGAGATACCCGCCACCCCCTCTCGACACAATCCCCAAGGATGGGAAACCGGAAACGGTTCTGAACTTTTGGAAGGCGGGAGGGAGTGACCCTCCCGGCCGTATTTATTAAAATATGAAACAAAATCAAAACATTAAAATAACACTTTCATATTAATGTACAATTTCATTTCCACATTACGATGTTTGGCTAACCTTAACATATTTCTAATACAAAGGTTCTCCTAGCCGAACTAACATCCTACAAAACATTTAACTTGAAATTGTACATCCTAACTTTTAAGGGCCAACGGCAAGGTCGTAACCGGTGTCAGATCCCTAAACCAGAAATACCCCCCCCCACTTGTGAGGGGCGACCGCACAGAGGCGTACCTCAAGTGCATCTACCAATTTCCCTTGACTTGACGGGGGCCCCAATGAACTCGACGCCATTTAAAGGTCGTCCGAGGACTCGTGTGAGGTGTCTAGAAGGTAGCGTAAACCCCCTCCCCACCCCACACAACTTACCACATCTGCCGTCGCAGGTGTCCTGGCCCCGGGAAATTCCCCAGGAGGGGCCCGTAGCCCCTCCTATCCAGGAAGGGGCCTTGACCGCCTTTCCTTTCCTTTCGGCGGCCCATCCTTAGAAGGGACCGCCTCCCCGTTGAGGGGCCAATGGCCACCTCCCCGAGCGCTCCCATCCGTAATGGGTGACGCCCCCCATAGGGATCTTCCAATTACTGCTCACCGATCATGACCTTACCGCCACAGGCCGGATAGTTGACCGGCTATCCGGACCCCCCACAACAACTCCTGCCTAAAGGTCATGTTTTAAACTCTTTAGCCAAGCTATCAGGTCTCCTATGAGTAACTCATTCCCCACCCGGGACAAATGGACCCCACCCCCCAGGTACATACTGTCTCCCTTAATACAACCATGCGGAATAGAATGCAGTGTACTTGATCGAAACAATCTACCCACTTTGTTATTTACTTTCTTCACTGAGTGATTCAGAGCAGAAACCGAATTCGCCCCCCGCCACACTTTCCGTGGAATCATGCAATTGTGCACCCTGGAACTCTTCTCGCCAACCAACTTACTGTGGAGAGCATTGCCTCGAGAAGAAGTCGTCTACCAGTGGCCACCAAATCGTTGCCCCCAAGATGGACTATGATTATAGACGGCGGTGACCTTGTCCGCCCTAACAAACCCTCGAAAAAGGATTGAAACTGGTCAATACAGAGCCCGCCCCTTCCGTAGAAGGTCACCCTGTACCCGTATTCCCCAGCCATGTGAATCATGTCACCTGCTTTGAATACGTCCGCGGCACGCCTCACGTATGAGTGGCCCACGACCCACACCTCTTTTTCCGCAGCCGGTGATGTCTGACCGCTGGTTCCCAGGTGTCGGGTCGACTGCACAGTCCGCCCCGCCTCGTAAGCTTGCGAAACTGAAAACCAAACAAAAACAAGAAGCGTGAGTATATCATTACAGCTTCACAACATGTGCAACCACACATACTTTTTGTAACAATTCGAGGACCAACGCCCCAAACGTTTCACTTTTTCCTCACTCAGACCCCTGGCTGTAGCCTCAGTAGCAGCCCCTATCCGAAAGGAATGGGTCCCGAACTCGCCGGGGTTCAAGCCTGCGGCCGAAATTGACATCGCAAGCACCCGCTGGAACTGAAACCTCGTCAGTGGGGTGGCGTCTGCGTGTCTCAACAAGGTCCCCCCCCATGATGCCACCCTCTGCGCCAAATATTCCTCTACGCAAACAACAGGGCACATGGGAGACCCGGGAATCCTATGTATGACTATGCAGTCCCCAATCGCACCCTGATCGGTCTTGGACCTGACAAACGAGACCGTCATCGCCTCCACCTTAACCTGAATGTGCTCTCGGCACAGTCCCCCAACCGTATCCTGCTTGTTCTTTGCCACCAGTTCGCTTACCCGCATAGCCCCATGGAATGCTAGCGCAAAAGCGGCTCGGAATAACACTGTTTCATACTGAGATGAACATGTTGCAGGGAGTACAGAAAATAACAGGGCCAACCTATCCAGGCCTATCGGGTGTCTCCGATCTACTCTGCGACCCTCCAGGCGTTGCCACCCACGTAGCGCTTTCTGCACCACGAAAGACGCTGTCGGGTCCCGGATCCCATGAGCCCTTGCCATAAAGGAAATGGCGGCCCGATGCCTCTGGGCCGTAGCTACTGATTTGCCTGCCCGATGTAGAGACAGCAAAAATTTTACGACAAGCTCTTCCTGGCCCCAAAGCTCCCCCCTAGCAGAACCCAAAAAGGACCAATAGGAACGAAACGCCCCTTCATATGCCTTCCTTGTCCTGGGTGCTAAACTCTCTCCCACGAGGTTTTGTAGTTCGGGGCACCGAGAGACCAGAGAGCTTCGGGAAAGGGTGCCGCCACCCGGTCCGCTGTGGGCAGAAAACCCCAGAAGGCCTGCATACGGAAACGAGAAAGCGCATCAGCCGCTTGATTCAATACCCCCGGGACATGTCGCGCCCTAAAGAGCACATTCAACTGCATACACAATAACACAATTTCCTTGAGCAGTCTCAGGATCCATTTGCAACGTGCTGCCTGACTATTGATACACTCAACCACGGTCATGTTATCAGACCAGAACACCACAGAGTGATCCCGGAACCCCTCAGGCCATGTTTTCAGGGCCACCAAAATAGGGAAGAGTTCGAGAAAAGCAATGTTACTCGTCAGCCCGCACTCGTGCCACCATGACGGCCATTTTTGAGCCGACCATTGCGTACCGAATATGGCGCCAAAACCTATACTCCCCGCCGAATCAGTCCACAGCCCCAGCTCCTCGGAGGACACCGCCGGTTTGTTCCAGACAATTCGACCATTGAAATCCGCCAAGAATGCCAGCCAAATGCGCATGTCCTGGCGAATCTCTGCCGAGAGCCTCGTGCGGTGGTGTCCCTCCTTCAGGCCGACCATGGCTTGTGCAATCGAACGGGAAAAGGGGCGGGCCATTGGCATTACTCTGAGGGCAAAATTCAACTGGCCCATCGTTTGCTGCAATTGATGCAGGTTTACCTTAGACACTCGAATACATGTTTCAAGGGATTCCCTGAATTTTAACACTTTTTCCTTGGGTAACCGAAAACAACCTTCCTCCGAGTCGAGCTCGAACCCCAGAAACTCGAGTGAAGTCGAGGGACCCACAGTCTTACCTGGTGCCAATGGCACACCAAAATGATTCATTAACACACAAAATTCGTTTAAAGCCTGTCCACATTCTGGATCCCCGGCTGCCCCCAGGAACAGAAAGTCATCGAGATAATGCATAACATGCTCAAAACCCGTCTTTCTTGTGAATACCCATTGTAGAAAACAACTGAACTTTTCAAAATAAGCACAAGATATAGAGCATCCCATTGGCATACATCTATCCATATAATAGCGACCCTGAAACATGAAACCAATAAGACGCTGATCGTCTGGGTGTACCGGGAGCAACCAGAACGCTGACTCGATGTCTGATTTTGCCATCAGCGCCCCGGGCGATTCAACATGGCGACGGCCTCATCGAAAGATGCGTACCGCACCGAACACACTTCCGGGTCTATCGCATCATTCACGGAAAGACCTCGTGGGGCTGACAAGTTATGTATTAGCCTAAACTCACCCGGGTCCTTCTTGGGGACCACCCCTAATGGGGAACAAACAAAGTTAGCAACTGGTGGAAAATCAAATGGACCGGCAACACGCCCTCGAGTCACCTCTTTCCCAATCTTTACCCGTACCACCGCCGTATGCTGCAGGACCGACAGTTGGTTCTTACAACTTGCTTTACCCCGAAAATCCCCACTGGAATGCGGAAACCATATGAAAAACCGTCTCGCAACACCCCAGCGGAGACATGATCCGGGTATTCGTTGAGCCAAGGAATCATTGCCATGGTATCAATCGGGGTAGGTAAAGGCGCCCCTCGGACTATTTCAGACCTGTTTGGCTCTTCCCCTACCACCGTTATCACCCGTTTTGGCTCCGCACATGGTCTCAGGATGGGAGGACTGTCCACACCCCCCACATTCATGTCTAAACTTGCATGACCCCTGGGGCCTCGTACATTTTCCCCTGTTAAAATTCCAACAAATCCCCCTTTTACCTGCGCTGCCACTTGACTTCGAGCGGTGCTCGTTACCTGCACCCGTCCGAAAGGGTGTCCCAGAGGATTGGCGGGAAGACTCACCCCCGTTACTCCCTGACAATGGTACTTTTAACATACCTGAATTCTCCATTTTTTGCCAAGAAATGGAGTCATAACAATCCCATGTTAGAGCTGGGTCGTGCTCCTTAGCCTTCCTAAACATATTGTCATAACAAAACCACTGATTGCCCTCGTATGCCAGAGAGTACTCCATGATACGTGTCTGGTAAATAGGCAACTCCGTCAACAATTCAGGCCTTCGCTCACCCATAATGGAGGTAAAAATGCCAAACGCTCTGCCCCAAGTACCTATGTTTTCGTCGACCTTAAAGGCGGCCATTTTTGCGCGCCAAACACTCGGATGCATAAGCTCTTTTTGGCCCTTCACATGCTCCATCTCGTAATGGTCAGTAAGCAAAGAAAACATGTTCACATACTTATCGGCCCAAATATTTCCTTAATTTCAAGTGGAACATGCTGGGCCACTTTCTCCCTTCGTGAGGGTACAGACCCCTCCCCCGCAATCGGCAGTAGCCGCTTACCTGAACTAGGTGCTGTACTTGCTGCCGAACTCGCGCCTGCCGCAATCTCAGCCACCGGAACCTGTGGGGGAACAGAAGATGGTGCCTTCGCAGCCTCTCTAGATTCCCGCAGTTGTCTCATTACTGCCCTGGCGTCGTCAGCCGTGGTGCCCTCACTATCTTTTCCCAACCACGCTGCCAGTTGTGCCGCCAACTCGGGAGGCATATCCTCTCCGTTCACGGGGGTGACTACCACGGGGATCGGATGCCCCTCCTTCGGAACCGGGCTAGGCTCCTCTATCGGTGTAACGGGAACCGGGGCCTCCCCCCCAGGTGCCCCCCTCTTGGACCTCTTGCCTCTCCCGCTAGGGACTACTCCCGGCAATGCTGGTCCGACGATTCGCTTCGGTCCTCCCTCCCCGTTTTTTACCGCCATCTGCTTCTTCAAATCGGCTACCTCCTTTATGAGCATGCGGAGCATCTGATCGGTCCCGACCCGCTTTCCGACCTTCTTGCCCGGCATTCTCAAACGAAGATATCTGTAAAACAAAAACAAAAATTACAACGCTCAAAATTGGCTCTTCGTTCCGTCTCGAGCTCACGTGCAGCGGGGAGGTGCAGCTTCAGAGCACAGGAACAAGAGGATGCTTTCTTGGCGTGTTGCTCCTTTTATCCGTCTTCGGGCGGGCGTAAACCCGCCTCCGCCTGCCTCCCTGGGCGTGGCCGGCCGCGTCAGTGTCTAGGACAACCCACTCCAGGGCGGGAAAAGGCACGCCCCGGCTACGCCGCTTCGGGCATACCAGCCGAGACTCGCCTCCCGCCCAAGATGGCCTCCCGGGGGGATCGGGGTACTCCACCATACGTTCGGGGGGACCGAATGGTCGCCCCTTTCCATATTGAATGCACGAACTTGGGAGAACATTGCCTACTAATTTAAAAACGAGGCTATTAAGCAGTAACTGAATCAACAGGCGTATTCCCACAAACAGTGTTGGTGCATTCTGGGACCTGAAGTAATATGCAGGCACACACCACTTGGTTTTGATATTCCGCTCACCTGTGAACAAGACGTCAGTGACGTCGAAACGCGTAAGGACTACGAGCGCTGGTGCACATGAAATGACGAATAAAAGTCGGCTGCTTCATCAGTCACTGTGGGGCTCTTCATTTTGTTTGTGTTTGACCCGCAGCCTTCCAGGATCTCCGTTCCTGGCACAGAGCCCGCCCTGCAGGACCGGTGGCCCCCAGCAAAACGGAACTGCTTTTTGATAATGTTTATCGAGGGGGCATGGACCGCTCCTCGCCTCTTGCCAGCTCAAATGGACGCACCGCAGTAATTTGGCAAGGACGCAGGGGAAAGGGTGATGAGAGAGGAAGATTCCTCTCTTTGGAACAGTGCGGAAGCGGTGCATACTCAACATCATGCAGCAACCATCAGCACTATGCAGTTTCATATTGAATGCACGAACTTGGGAGAACATTGCCTACTAATTTAAAATCGACGCTATTAAGCAGTAACTGAATCAACAGGCGTATTCCCACAAACAGTGTTGGTGCATTCTGGGACCTGAAGTAATATGCAGGCACACACCACTTGGTTTTGATATTCCGCTCACCTGTGAACAAGACCTCAGTGACGTCGAAACGCGTAAGGACTACGAGCGCTGGTGCACATGAAATGACGAATAAAAGTCGGCTGCTTCATCAGTCACTGTGGGGCTCTTCATTTTGTTTGTGTTTGACCCGCAGCCTTCCAGGATCTCCGTTCCTGGCACAGAGCCCGCCCTGCAGGACCGGTGGCCCCCAGCAAAACGGAACTGCTTTTTGATAATGTTTATCGAGGGGGCATGGACCGCTCCTCGCCTCTTGCCAGCTCAAATTGACGCACCGCAGTAATTTGGCAAGGACGCAGGGGAAAGGGTGATGAGAGAGGAAGATTCCTCTCTTTGGAACAGTGCGGAAGCGGCGCATACTCAACATCATGCAGCAACCATCAGCACTATGCAGTTTCATATTGAATGCACGAACTTGGGAGAACATTGCCTACTAATTTAAAAACGACGCTATTAAGCAGTAACTGAATCAACAGGCGTATTCCCACAAACAGTGTTGGTGCATTCTGGGACCTGAAGTAATATGCAGGCACACACCACTTGGTTTTGATATTCCGCTCACCTGTGAACAAGACCTCAGTGACGTCGAAACGCGTAAGGACTACGAGCGCTGGTGCACATGAAATGACGAATAAAAGTCGGCTGCTTCATCAGTCACTGTGGGGCTCTTCATTTTGTTTGTGTTTGACCCGCAGCCTTCCAGGATCTCCGTTCCTGGCACAGAGTCCGCCCTGCAGGACCGGTGGCCCCCAGCAAAACGGAACTGCTTTTTGATAATATATTATATATATATATATATATATATATATATATATATATATATATATATATATATATATATATATATATATATATATATATATATTACCTACTGGTGGTTGCCAGTATGTAGTTATAGTTAGGACCTAGTTTCCATAGGAAATCCGCAACATTCTATTTTTAATAACTTTGGCGCCGGTCAATGAATCTTCGCGAAATTCTCAAAGAAGATGGCCTGCTCCGCTCCTTCCCTTGGGGGTGATTTGTCAAGTGGGGCCCGAGAAAAAAGGGGGGTCCCAAAAGGTGTTTTCCCCATTCAATTTTCCATAGGGACCTTTGAGACGGGCTACAGCCCGAACCGCTGAACGGAATTACACCAAATTTGGCAGAGAGTTTGGTTCGCATGTGGCACTTTGTGTTAAATGGTATCAATCGTGCAGTAGTTCCTCAGAAAATCAAAAGTAAAATCATAGATATATCTATGGATGAAGTACCATCCGAGGATTATACTCGTACCCATACGAGCACGAGCTGCATGCTAATTGGCTGTCAACCGTGAGTCAACACTCCAAACCAGAAAGTGTTGGCAGCCATTTTGTGTCTCGGTAGAACTGAAAAACAAGTGCGCAAAAGACACAAAGGGGGCAGGATAGGTACATCCTGACCCCCTAGGCCTGCTCAGTGGGTCTCAGGGGGTCTCACAAGGACCCCCAAGGCCAAAAATATTTTTTTGAATCGCGGGATGGGCGTAGGATACGCGTATTGCATGAAAAAGAAAACACGAAGCCCGATTTAGTGCTATTAGCGTCTGGGAGGTCAAGTCCTGTGGCTTTAAAATATTAATTGAGGGGGGGTCTGAGGCTCCTCCAGCCCAGGGAACCGCCACACCCCCGGGGCTTTAAAATATTAATTGAGAGGGGGCTCTGAGGACCGCCACCCCCGGGGCTTTTTGAAAGTGTTGGAGGGGAGCCACGTGACCCCCCCTCCTGGATCCCAAGATGGCCCTGGGGACCACCACCCCAAGGGCCGGCTCCTGCAGTGTCCTGGGGTGGCTACTCCTGGGTTTTTAGGGTGTCTCCTACTCACACTTGTAACCAAGCTGTAAGAAAGTGGCTCTAATATATATGGGACCAAAGTAAGGTACAATGTGTATAGAGTCCACAATCTCCAGAGATAACAGAGGTTAAAGTCAGATCTGACTTTACTCTCTAAAGTGGTAGGTAGGTTGATCGAGCAGTGAGGCAGTATCAGAGGACAGTGTAAAGCATTTGTTGTACACACTCAGTTAGCAAAAGGTTTCACACATTCAAGAACTGAACTCCAGGCCAATTGTTTTTATATCAAAATACATAGTTGTTTCATTTTTACAACCAACAGGTATAAAAATATACTTTTCTCAATATAAGTGATTTCAGGTTGTTACTTTGCAGGAAAGGCAATAAACTTTGTAAGCACAATAGTTACAGTGGTTGCAATAGGCAACACAATTCCAAACACAATTTAACTTTGAGCTCAATGGATTTTTCTACATTGAACTGAAATTACTTCATATTTCACCATATTAATTCACCACTAATCCTTTGTAGGCTTCCTTAATAGCGTACATCAACAAGCGCTATATAAATACACACCTTTGTCCTCCTCTATCCTTCTGCTATCATTCCAAATCCAAATAACTGATTAATGTATCCACCACTTAAAATGTACTTGTATGTTTCACTATACTAATTCAACACTAATCCCGGAGTAGCGTGCTACTCGCCGAAAAAGTGCTTCAATGGCTCATCAGGGGTAGTAAGCTCTATGTAAATGCAATTACAATACAATAGAATACCCCTGGGACACTGCCGTTTGCAATGACAGGGTGGGAGTGTCGCGGCTACCACCCTGTCATTGCAAACTGCTTTCCTATTTGGAAGAGAAAGCAAGTTAAATTGCTCTCTCTTTCAAATAGGAAAGCAGATTGCTTTTCCTCAGGGGGAGCAGCATGTTAGCTACTCTCCCTGAGGAAAAGCAATGCCGGCGCCAGAAGGACGCGGGGAGCCGGGTGGGACCGTTGGGGCATTGGAGCTCACCCTACTGTCCCCAACGTTTTATGTAAGCCCCGATAAGATGGTACGCTCTCCAAAGCCCCGGGGACCTCCACTGCCTGGGGCTTCATGTATTGTGGGAGGGCCGGATTTTGTAGTGTCCCGGGGTGCCCATCCCACTGTTCCATAGAAAGGAAATATGTTTTCTCTTTCAAAATTTAAATCAGATTGCTTTTGCAGATGGGAAGCTGCATGTTAGTAATTCCTGCTGTGGAAAGGTAATGGCATCTCCCAAACGCATAGAAATTGTGCACCAAAGGTGCTGCAGTAGCGCACCCTACAGATTATAAGTTGTGCATCCAGGGCGTGCAAAACAGGGGGCCGCACTGAGCTGGGTGCGCAACATTTCAGTTTTCCGTTAAAAAATAGCCCCTATCAGAACTTTCTAATATTCCTGGGGATCATATCGCCTGGGTCTTATAAAAAAATGTTGGGGACCGTGAGCGGAGCCACTATGCCCCCACGGTCCGGCTGGCTTTCCGCGTTCTTTGGGAGCTGGCATTGCGTTTACATAAGAGGGAGATGCTAACTAGAACGTGGAAATGCAATCTTGTTTGGATTTTGAAAGTAAGAACAGATTTCACTGCTCTGTCTTTCAAAATGCAAACTAAGGGCCATATTATCAAGAAAGGGCGATCTATTATTGCCGCTTTTATCGGCAGGAAACTGCCAGAAAACCAGAACCTGGGCTTCTATGGGAATTCACAAGGGCATATCATCAAGCCCATTATTGCTGCTTTAGCGGCAGGAATCTGCCAGAACACCAGAACCTGGGCTTGTATGGGAATTTACAAGGGCATATTATCAAGCCCATTATTGCCGCTTTCGCTGCAGTTTCCTGCCGATAAAAGCGGCGATAATGTATCGCCCTTTCTTGATAGTATGGCCCTAAGTTTGCTATGGGAGGGCAGGGGCCGGAAGACTTCCGTCTTCTCAAAGCAAACAGCAGTGTCCCGGGGGTAGGCACCCCGGGACACTGGAGGATCCGGCTCTGGGCGTGGCGGTCTCAAAGGCTCTCGAGGGCACCAGGCGGAGGGCCATGCAGCACCATCACACAATACAGAAATCTCCAGGGGGGGGGTGGTTGTTCCCGGGGTTTGAGGGGCGTCATTAAGGCCCACACAATTTTTTTTTTTTCAAACTGTTTTTATTATTTTTTTTTGTTCATAACATCGGCGAGACAAGCAGCATGTACATCTTCACAGGTTACAGTAAATATGAATTTATCACAATATAATTCTTCATCTTCCCCTAGCTCTCCTACGCTGTTTTAATTATAAGTCAAATGTCGCTCTCCCCACCCTACTTCCCTAGTCTTCGCTTGAATCCTCTTCAGAACTATCCCCAGGCCCACACACTTTTAATTTTGTTGAGGGGCCTTGGTCACGAAAGTGGCACAAGGGGGTTGTAAATCTGGTACAGTGTTTTGTTTTACTTTGCTTTCCTTTCTGTCTTGTAGAGGATCCAGGGTAAATATAACGGTTTTTGTACAGATTTCAACTCTACCCCAAATGGCTTTCTGCCTGTTACCATAGTAACGGTTCATGGAACACTTACGTGAGCACAGAGGTTAGAATTTCACCACACTATGTTGGTAATTGAAAAAAGGTTCTATTGTGGAGTTTTAAATCTTTTCTAATTGGAAGCATTAGTCGAAGCTATAGACTCTGGTACAGATCTGGGAATAGTCTCAGAATTATACTTCAAATTATAAATATCATTTCTATTGGGGATTGTTACCCCTCTCCCCCCAAAAAAAGATGTATATACTTTTTTTATTAACTTTTATTAAAACAACAATAAATAACTGGAAACGTAACTTAAAGATAACAATACAATAAAGAACTAGAAACATAACTTTAATAAAACAATATAATAAACACAATGTGATGTGTACTCCAATAGACGTACGGTAGGTAATCTGCAAAACAAAAAAGAAAATTAGTGTTTAAAATTAGATCGATGTGACTAAATGAGGCAAACATTACAAGTCAAGGTAACACTTGGCGATATTTTCTTATTTTTATGTCTGCAGTGTGTCTGATACATTTCACTTGTCTTATAGGTCCGCGTTCAAGCGGTGTCTGTATGGAAGTGCCTACTGCGTCAGATTTAAGTTACAGATCAACAGGTTTTTAAAATGATTCAGAGATGAGACAGAATTAAGTGAAAGACCAAGTCATTATGCAGGAGAATATTATTCAGGGCTTATTTTCAATAGTCTTGCGTCACTTTTGTGTTACTTTTTTCATGTTGAAAGTGATGCAAAAGTGGCGCAAGGGGCTTGTAAATACGCTCTTTTATTTCTAATGTATTTAATCAGAGGTATTGTATATCTAGGCCGCTCTTCTTACCTTCTGTAAACACTGTGGCCAACAGAGATCACAACTTGAAGTCACTTAACATTCTACACGGCGGAGTGGACAGCAGCGTCCATAACTTTAAAAGAGAAAGAGAAACGACGTGAGAGGGAGTGAAAAGGGAAAGAGAGAAAAAACGACATTAAAATGGTGGAGAGAGATTAAGTTATAGATGGAGCTGTTAATACTGGAGAAAATACTCGTAGCTCACCTTTTGCCTTTGTTGTGTGTCCAAGCATGTGCTGGTTGATAGTGCACCCTCTAGTGATCTGAAAGATAGTATATACAGTTAGTAATAGCATAGTACATACAACTGCCCACGTATATTTTTGCTTTATTTATTTGCATACTCAGGATAATGTATTTTTTCAACTTCCACTGTAAGGAGGTGTCTGGGCGCTGTTTTTCTTCCAAAGTAGTATATCACATACACTCCCACTGCATAGCGGTGAGTTCTCAATATTGCAGGAAATATTTACAAGCCCCCTGCACCACCAGTACGTAACTTTTTGTGATGTACTGGTGGCGCAGGGGACTCATATATTTACAAGGAGAGGAAAAGGCACCCTGCGTGACTTTTCCTCTCCTTGTAAATATGGCCCCTTCACACGCAGCACTTTGCGGTGAAGGGGCATTTCATGGATGTTGCTGTGGGTGTTCCCACAAAACACCCATGGAACAAGACACATCTCCAGATTTACGAGAAATCGTAAATCTGGAGATGCGTCTGAATGCTAAGCCACCCTAGAGGTGGCGTAACAAGGTGCAACAAGTACATATATTTTCATTTCTCCTCGTTTTTGTCCTCTTTCAATGCGTGCTACATTCTACGCATGCATTGAAAGAGGAAAAAGCCTTTGGTGATTGTGCAGGAAGGTGCTCCTTCCTGCACAAACACAATATCCCCATTGCGCAGGCATCCTTGCCCCATGGTGCAAGGGTGCCTGCTCCTGCGCATGGCAGCTGTTTGTGCGCCAGCGGAGGGGAGAGCACAGTAATGCAACATATTCTTGTAAATATGTCGCATTCCTACGCTCTGAAAGTGCCTCAGCGTGGTGCAGCCAAAGGGCTTACAGTGCCACGCTGCGGCACTTTCTTGTAGACATGCACCTGCGTACCTAGACTGTTGCACCTCATTGACTCGCAGCGTCTGAAGGTGAGTGTTTTTCTTTAGAAGTCAGAGGCAGATTTACAAGGTCCTTGCGCTACTTTTCCCATTTTAAAAGTGACACAAAGTGGCGCAAGAAGCTTGTAGATCTGTTCGTCAGACTGTCGTAATCTATCTATTCTCACTGCTCGGAGGTAATTGTATATTTCTACGCAGTGAATGTGCTGGACACTACCCACTCTCTCCTTTCACAGATAACTTGTTATTGTTTCGGAAACAAGCTTCTTTGCTCACCTAGTGCCATTGGCGTGATTCGAAGAGGGCGCACTACGTGTCGAAGCAGCTTTCTTAGAAGTTGTTATGTTGGCCACGCATCATCGCAGAATCCTCGAACATTGAGTTTTAGAGGTGTTGGGGGGTCAATTTGTGACAAATAACCTGTAAGATAAAAAAGGAAGTTAAAATTGTGTGTAATTTTTTTATCAAAGGAGAGAAGAAGTGACAGAGTGACTGTAAAGAATATTCACAGCTCAACTCTCTGTCACCAGTGTGTTTTTCACCACGTGCTGGGACATAATGCACCCTGAAGCTCTACATCTAAAATATAGTAAAAGAAAGATGTTATGATTGGTAATTGTTACTATCTTAATGTGGAGTTGGATTAAATTGCCCTTTCAGATACATTCCTTCTCACAATTAAAATAAGTATTTGTAAAGTTTATATTATAGACGTTTGAGCGATTATAAAAATGTACCTGGTATTGGAAAAAAAATATATACATGTAATTTCATACACTATATAGGACTGCGTTTTTCTAAATAGATGTGTTGCTTTTTTGTATCCAGTCTGCTACTGCTCTTCGACTCCCTCCGATGCGTACCCAAGCCTCACTGCTCACCTTTCCGTGGACAGGACACCTTTTGCATCATGTAGTCCCGATCTGCCACAAAGAAGTCTCATATATGGTGCTGAGTCTTGATATCTGTATGGCTAACGACATATTCGTGCTCCCATCATCATAATCGCAGGTTCTTCACCCTCTCAGTGCTTCAGGTACCACTAACTCAGTGACCAGAGAGGCCATACATGTGGAAGTGGGCCCCCTTGTTCGGTAGTTTGGGCCTACATGAAGCGTGCAAACCACCAGGATGGGCCATCACAGCGCTAGCGATAAGAGCAACTCTAAAATGGCGTACAGCACGAGCGCCCGTCTTTTTTATAGGCACGGTCACATGTGTAGTGACGTATGTGCTGGATGGGTGGGGTGTGGGTATATACCAGTCATGAGGGAGTGTGTGTGCCGATCTGACAACTAGACCTGGAACTAAGAAATCAGTACAATGGAAATTTGGGCCATGTAGTGTTGTTGTGTTTTCTTGGTAGCGTAAGCAGAGTGGACTGTGCTAACATATTCAGCCTCGATCAATTTACCACCACACCCCATGACTTTTAAATGTTGGGAGGGGGCCGCGTGGCTCCGGGACACTGCAGGAGCTGGTCCTGGGGCGTGGCAGTCTCCAGGGCCTTCAAGGCCTCTAGGCATAGTGTCACACAGACTGCCTCACACAATATACTAAAAAAGAAGAGGAAGTGATGAGAGATGATTTGTGACATGTTTAGGCTTGAGAGCCTGGATAATCATTAAATGGGGTGTGGCAG
This sequence comes from Lissotriton vulgaris, assembly GCF_964263255.1. Taxonomy (NCBI): domain Eukaryota; kingdom Metazoa; phylum Chordata; class Amphibia; order Caudata; family Salamandridae; genus Lissotriton; species Lissotriton vulgaris. Next base: position 664,519,423 of record NC_141698.1, on the reverse strand, counting down.
TGAAGTGCGTACTTATTCTGGAAGAAGCCTTTCGGGGTCTTGCGAAAGCAAGTCATCTTTAATAATTGCATCTCGCAGTGTGTACTTGCAAGGTTATATGATTTGCTCGTATGTTGAAAACAGATACTTTCAACGCGTCTTTTTGATTGGTTGTGAAGCATTGTAAGAAGACGTATTAGCGACCAATTCCTTCCCTTGTGCAGATTTTGAAAAACATTTGATTGGCTGTTGTGTGGTTACGTCTATCCTCTTGATGCTAATTTTGATTGGCTTTCTTTTTCTATGTGACTTTACGATACACTCACCATGTATGTAGCCCATTTTGTGACCCACTTTATTTTACAATGTGTTTCAAAAACTAGTTGTGGTAGGGTGTTTTTAACTTAAACTGTGTATTCTGCTTATGAGTTTGTTGACTGCAGAGGTATTTAAAAATATGCACAAGTTTTCAAAATATTTTTTTTGAGTCTTTTATATTCATCATATAGGTGAAATGCAATTTTTTTTCATTCATTGGTATCACGCGTTGACCACATTTCTTTTATTTTCTCATAAGCACTAATTTCTTAAGTGTACCCCATTATTTTTTTTAAATGTTTGGGCTTTTTTGACTTTCAGATAAAGTAGAATAGAAGTGTTACGACAAACACTCCCTCACTACTTCATTTTTTTAATGTACATTTCATGTCATTAATACATTTTACAATCATTTTTAAAAATTGAAAAACTTTATATCCACATTAATATTTGAAGACACAATTATATTATTTTGTTGAAAAAAAGTGGTTGCGAAGAGAATCCTCTTGTTCTTCACGAGTGAAATTTACTAAAAGCACTACTCAATATAAATACTTTCAGCCCATTTTCACTCTAGAAGTTAAAGAGTATTCTCTTTTATTGCTAAGTATTTTCTCGAAAGTTTATTTATACTATATTTTTCAATCATTAAAAAATACTTGCATACTAAAAAAATAAAATTGTCGGTTGTAAGTCATCCAACTCCAGTTGAAGGATCATAAAGTTTAATATAAATTAAAATATACATTAACAATATGATCTCTCTGTGGACATGAAAGATACATTGAAGATTATGACATCGCTTCTAATCATTACTTTGCACATAGCAATTCCTTAAATAACCTATATTTCTTTTAATGGTTTTTTATTGAACTCATTATTATATTGTATTTAAACATATATCATATCACATTCTATATTCATTTAAATATGTTTGCTTTCTTTCTTAAATATATAAAACATATACCCATTAAGATAATTTACCTCTCTTCGATATTCTTTCCTTCCTCCATTGAAATTCATCAAACTCCTCAGAAGGGGATATAATGCTTTATGTATTTTTAAATATACATTAACAATATGTTCCCTCTGAGGAAATGAAAGATAGTGTCTAGATGCTTCTACAGTCCCGAATCATTACCTTGCTCGTAGTTTCTTCGCCCATATTGATTCTCTGAAACAAAACTAATTATCCCATGGGTGTGGTTTATATACTTTTTGGTTACTTAACAGTCTATGGGATCAATTTATTGCTCCTCCCACTTTTAAGTCACACTTTTCAGTTGACAGGTGTACTCATTTCCACTGTTTTAGTGTGTCACGTGTTTATGTAAACGTGCTTCTTTCCATACTTTTTAACTTTCATTTAATTGCTAAAATGCTTTATTTAAACTCGTTTTTCTTATTAAAGCATTTCTATAGGTTACTTTATTTAATACGAGTATTAACGTTCATTCCCATTTTTTTTCGACTTATTTTTAAAGTAACTTCTCTTTTTTTGTAATTCATTCAGTAAAGTAAAAGTGAACCGTCTTTATTTATATTAATGTAATATTTCACTCAGTAAGCATGTATTCATGTACTGAGGCAGGCTTTAGGGAATGGAGTGCTTTAAAGTATCTGTGACTTATGCGCAGGTACGCTTACAGTTGCGCAGCAGTGTGAGAGGACAGTACGAGTACCCTACGTTTACCACAAAAAATTGCTAAAATAATATAGAAATTATTTTTCATATATTGAAAAAAATATAAAATAAAACATTTTTTTATTTTTTTATTATTTTACATAAAAAATATGTAATGTAATTTAAAAAATAAAATTTCTAAAAATATTTATTATAAAAAATTTAGTAAATTAGTATAAAAAAAAAATATTACAATTAATACATTTACAAATTGGCATTTACAAAACCTATACCGGTATTGGTATCTCCATTGTTTTAAAAATGTTAGTTTCTATTTTTCAATGTGTGTATCAAAGGTAATATTAGGGTGAGAGGAGGTGGGCCACTCTTTCACAAGGATGATGTCATCAGTGATGTCATCAGTGATGTCTTTTGAGATGTCATCAGTGATGTCATGAGTGATGTCACTGACCATGTCATGAGTGATGTAATATGATATCAGCAGTGGATTGCGCGCGCGCGAGTTATAGTTAGCTGAACTAACTATAACGGGGAATTTCAATGGTTTTGTATGAGTGAAATGTCCAGCTAACTATAACATGTGTGAAACCTATGTTTTTTTCAGTGAATTTCTGAGGTTTTTTAAATGCTAATGCCTAACTATAACGTGGCAGAAACCTATGTTTTTTCAGTGAATTTGCAAGGTTTTTTAAATGCTAATTCCTAACTATAACGTGCCTAAAACCTATGGTTTTTTCAGTGAATATATATATATACACCCGACCCAAACATGCTCAGGGTATGGGCGGAAACTAATCTGGAGTCATCGCGGAGGTTGATGATAATTTTGGTAAAGTACGCGGTAACGGTCCGCGCAAAACTACAAGTAAAGATAGATGAAATGAATGAGGAAATAAAGAATATGGGACAAACAGAAGAAGAAGCCAAATTAAGACAAGAAATGACAAGAAGGCTTCAAAAAGAAGAAGAGAAAATAAGAGAACGTAAAACCTACAAGTATCACAGAGATAAAAATGACTATGAATGTGGTAGAATTTTTACTTTTGCCAAAAAGTATGAGAATATGAAAATCTCAAAATTCAGTGGTATGAGAGAAGCAAATAAAGACACCAGACAAAATATTCAGGGAGGATCCTCAACCTCCAGCTTAAGCTCTGCAATAGAAAGTGAAACAGAGGACACAAGAGCTGGGCGAGTACCGACAACTATCACGCTGGTTGAAGAGCTGGATTTTTTAGTAGAGGAACAAAAACAAACTCTCCGACCGAAACGCCAAACAACAAAACCACCGGTAAAATCAAAAACCCTACCCGCAAACGCAGAGAAAGGAGACGGGCAAGGAAAAGGAGAATCAACAAGGAGATACCAAACTCGCAGGTGGAACCGGAAGTAAAATCTCCAATGGAAATGACAAGTACAAACAACATAACGGTCACAAACCTATCAGATATAACCCTAAATACAGCTGAACTACAACTCTTATCCCTGGGATTGTCTTTTGCCCCTGAAAGCACCTTTGATTATGCATCAACGCGAATGGATATTTACAAGGGCATTAGAAAATTAAAATTGCGAAAACACCATTTGCTGAAAGGTGAAAAAGAGAAACAAATATCAGACATACCATTGATAAATGGTCAAGATGAAACAGACCAAATATTCAATACGCAGGAAAGACTATTCATTGATGAATTGGCAGAAATGGAATCAACGCAAACTCAGAGCAATGAACCACAATATGAGGTGGAAACAACGCTAAGAGTTGAAAATAGTAAAATATGCTCGACCAACTTCAAACCTCGGTCAAAGTTTGTCCCAATTATGCCTAGAGATGGAATAGACATCTACCATGAACAAATCACGAAGGAACTCAAAGAACTAAACATGGCTATAAACAAACCAAAAAACAGAAAGAAAAGAAAAATGGAAACAAGATACAAACAACTGATGAGCAAGCTATCCAAAAATAGACAAGTGGTAATACGAAATGCTGATAAGGGAGGCAATCTAGTCATTTGGAAGAAATCAGACTACTTACTAGAAGCCCAAAAACAATTATTGGACCAAGACTGTTACCGCAGAAACATATTGAAATTGACAAATGAGAAATTACATTGAACAACAGTTTACAGAACAACAGACATAATGATGCACAAATTAAGACAGTTTAGTCACTAACTCATGCACTCAGTGAGACACATTTAATCACTCACTCATACAGTCAGTCATGCACCTACTAAATCCTTCATCCAGACACTTATACATTCACTCATTCTTCAATATGTAAGACATATTTTAACTTTACAGAAACATACAGTCACTGGATAATGTCATCAGTGATGTCATCAGTGATGTCACTGACCATGTCATGAATGATGTAATATGTGACATCATCAGCAGTGGATTGTGGGTGCGCGATATATAGTTAGCGCAACTAACTATATATGAAATTTCAATGGTTTTATGCGAGTAAAATAAGGTTTTGTAAATGCTAATCCCTAACTATATATGGTCTATAACCTATGGTTTTTTCAGTGAATTTTCAAGGTTTTGTAAATGCAAATTCCTAACTATATATGGTCTATAACCTATGGTTTTTTCTGTGAATTTCATTGGTTTTTTAAAAGCTAACATCTGTAGCTGTAAAATGTATTCTTCTTTAAATCCCAAAATATATTTTAGATGTTTATTGATAATTATTTTTTTTAATATTTTTTTTCTTCGCTTCCGGTAAGCGAACCGGGAAGCTTTCCGTTAGCTCATCTTGATGCCGCGACCTAGTCCGCGAACCGGTAAACGTTTCGTTAGCGCAACTGTGACGCGTGGCGGAAGCGTGACGTATCACGTTGTCGCGTAATGCGTCTTATGATGCGCCGCGTTAGCGCTGCCGGAAGTGCTCCGGACCGCGAACCGGAAACGATCCGGGACGCGGCGCGCACCGCGTAACGTAAGCGGAACAGGTCATGTGACTTGTTTATCAAACTTTTCATTGGTTCATTTCACTTTTGGTTTCCAAATGATGTATGACTAGGTCATGTGACCTAAAAATAACACTTTTCATTGGTTCAGAACTTTTGCTTTTCCCAAATCATGAAAACCCCTCCTTCTTTCCTCACTCTGACTTTCATCTTGGTGAGAGAAAGACTATTTTCCAGTAATTCAGCAATGGCTTCTATCCTTGCTTCAGCTGGTGGACCCCACCACCACCTCAACCTCCTCATGAGAAGAGAGGACCACCAAGTCAATTCATCTCCAACAGAGAGGAGGAAGAGGAGGACCTAGAAGAAGAGGACACAGATGAACCAGAATTTATACAGGAGTTGCCCCGTGTTTCCCGAAGGAAAACAAGTTTCATATGGCAGTTTTTTTCCATCCCTCAAGGGGAGAAGAAGGTCAATGCGAAGTATGCCACCTGCCTCATCTGCAAATACAGATTGTCTAGAGGCACTGATAAAAAGTATAGTATGGGCAACTATACTATGCATCGCCATATGGCCAGGTGGCATCCATTAAACTACAGCCGGGCAGAGTTAAGGGACCTGCAAGATAATCCCCCGACAACTCCTGTGGCCAGATCAACGTCAACTATCTCTTTGACAGGAAGAGAGGCACAGGAAACTGTGCCAAACATACAGCAAAACTTCAAACACATGAAGTTTACCTGCATATATTGTGGTGCTCTGCTCTCATGTGGGAACATGAGCATGAAATTAATCAACATTGCGTACGAAAACCACAAGTGCCCTAACCCACCCAAACAGTAATTTTTTTTTTGCTCCTGTTGAGCCCTTTTCAATGCCTGTTTTTTGTTGTTTCCCCTCCATGAAAAACACAAAAAAAACATAAAACTGTTCTAAAAATACAAAAAAAACAAAAAATGTTCAGAAAAAAAATAAAAATAAATAAAACAACAAAAACATTAAAAAAAAGTTCTTTTCAGAACTACCTCCCCTTTCAAATAAAATTGCTAGAATGTTTAGCACTCTGGCAAGCTCTATTTCTTTTGGTTCGCTTTCCGGTTCGCTGCCCGGTTCGCGAACTTGAAGCGAACCAAAAAAATATTTTTAAAAAAAAAAGAAGAGTTAGTATAAGGGAAGTAAACAGAGAGTAATGTTAAAAGAAAGACAGCTATAGGGAGTAAACCAGAGATACTGTTTAATAGATCTATTTATTAATTCAGGATGACGATAAGGTGTGATCTCTCCTGAGGTTTGTTTAAGGTGAGACCTACTCAGGGTTACAGATCAATTTTACACTTGTTGAAGAATACAGAGCAGATAATGCATGTGAAGGCCTACCAATGAAGTAAGTCATGTCCTCTTATTACATCATTCATGACATGGTCAGTGACATCATCAGCAGTGCATTGCGGGTAAAAAGAGTAGAAAACATTTACCTTATAATTCTTGTTACCTTTTTAAAATATTTTTTCATACTTTCAATCTGTAAAAGAGAGAACAAACATTTCCAAAAATATTAAAACATGTATTTAAAAATTAGAAAAGAAAAGGGAAAAGGTTCAAGAAGAAACAATTTTTCAACAACTTTGACATTTACAGAAGCCTCTGCTTCTCTACGTCCCCTACACAATCCTAAAGATATATATTTTAAACAAACAGTATCTTCATGCTGATGAACTGAGGCCTATTTTGGAACATGGTGCTTCTTTTGCACTGCTGATGTCTCACAATAGTGATGCAATAGCAGCGCAAAAAAGATGTAAAGCCATCATAAAATTGTGTCTAACATTTTAAATGATTGTTTCAGGATGCAAATAAGATGTGTGCTTTCAAGAGCTTTCTTTGAGGTGAGGCCTATTCCTTTTTTTAAAAAAAAACAGTACCCAGAAGTACAGCACTGTAAGCATTAAAATTGACACTTACAGAAGACTCAGTTTCTCCATATCTACCTCACATTTCTAAATGTATATCATAAGTACAAAAAGCAGAACATTAATTATACATGTTAAATGGTTTATTTTTGCTGTTCTCAGACTGTATCAAATTTCACTTAAATCAGTGACTTGAAGGTATTCATCATGTAACAGCGGGGAAAAAAAAACACAATCAAAATGATTGTGTTTAAAAAACCCATACAACCTAAGAAATCTGAATTCAAAACTCCTTAAAATTAACTTACTTTCAATGACGTCGAAGGATGTCCTATGAACAGCGTCCACTCTGTTGTGCTATAAATATTTTCAGCCCGCCACTTTCTGAAAGAAAACCTCCATCGTTTTGAAAAATATGTTACATACAAGAAAAGACTTCTCACATTCTACCACATGTTTCCATTAGGCCAAATCATGTTGCAGCGATTCACAAGTCTTGTAATTCTTCCAATCAAATCCCGTCATTTTCTATTTTCGCAACTTTCAAAAAGAAAACATTTAAGATTATTTTCACAATCCTGGACTACTAATATCTTACCCTTCTTTGTCACTCATGTTCTCCTTTTCCTATGACACTGATACTGCTTACTATGAAGCAAACTTACTTGCATCAGGTTTATATAGTTGGATTTTTAAATTGACATTATAATTAAAAGTTTTGGACCAATAATCTAGACAGCATTGCAGACTTACATTCCCTCTACTTGATGAACCTTTTGCAATTCCTCACAGGAAATCCCGAGATTCTTTCTTTAAAATTTTGGTTTTAAAAACACCAGGTAAGAATTTTTAAGGTCAAACGGCAATTTTTTTTTGAAAGTTACAACGGAATCATTGCAGAATGACCAGCCGTTTCGAGACTTTAAATAAGCTGTATAATGTCCTGATGTTGTTGAAGGACCATCGTGATAGATAATTGCTACAGTTACAAAAGTCCTTCCTGATATTGACAGCTGAGAAGCCACAAATTTTTTTATTAAAGTTGACAATTTTGATCCATCAGGCCTACATCGTTGGATCATTAAAATGACATACTGGCCATATCTACGTATAAATAATGTTGACATCATTTCAGATTTACATTGGCTACACTCCATGTTGTGATCCGCTGCATTTACTAGCTTATTAAAGGAGACTGATTTACTGTCTGGCAAAGTTAAATATATAAATCTTTCTGAGTCTACACTAGTAGTACTTGATACCATACAGTTCTCGCAGTCATGCTGCCATTGATAAGAAAGCCCAAACAGGTGATCTACATCTACACCCTCATCTTGCAATACATCAAGCATATACATTAAAAACTCCTGACAATCTTGCTGATTATTTTCAGAGAAGTCTGTTTGACCTGAACATTCATCTAACAGATAACGAACTTCAGACACACTTTTTACTTTTGTTCGATCAGTGCTACATTTCTCGAAAACAGAATTCAACAAACAGCATAAAATGTGTTCTGAATTCAACAGAATCTGTTCTTTTAAACTCTCTAGTGAAAAGAGAACATTAACCACTACATTTGCATAGCAGTTGACACCAGAACTGTTTTCAAATTGAAAACCGACAACATCTTCAACAGAATCCACTTTCTTTCTGCTAACAATTTTCGGTTCATTGACTTTTGGTCTTTTTGCTACAACCTCCCTACTATTACTGATATTTCTACGTTTCCGGCCTACCACACGTTTCTCAAACAAAGGATATTGAGGCAAATGTGGCGCATACTCTCTTCTTAACCTATTGTATTCCTTAACACAATCTAGATCCGCACAAATGTTTGTGACATCACAGTCAATCAAGTACAATCCCGATAAAGTTCTAACTCGTGACAATGCCACATATGCCATACCCTCCTTGAACACAGAACTGCCAATATTCACCAATGCACTGTCTACACTTAAACCTTGCGATTTATGGATTGTCACCGCATATGCCAAGCAAACAGGAAACTGTTTACGGCGAACATATAAGTCTTTAACAAGCAAAAACCTAGCAGAACAACGACCAATTAGCTGTACTTCCTCAATGCCATCAAATTTAATTTTTAAAAATTCTATTCCATCTCTATTTCTGTATTTCTCAAAATCAACAACATTACCCATTGATCCATTTACCAGACCTCTTTCAACATGTAAATTCCTTCTCAAAATGATTCGGCAATTTAAACACACATTCAAAGTCTTTTCAAAACCCGCTGTTTTAGATATAGTCTTCTCTAATGAATCCAATTTTGATTTCAAATTCTCTGACAAAATAATTGTTGATCCCATATGCTCTATTTTGTCAATAGCTTCAAGTTTCACAATCTCTTGCTTTTCTAAATTCAACATTTTGTTGTTGAAGATGGCACATTCTGCAAGAGTTGGCATCAAACATATTCCGGATTTCTTCTCAGTAATTTTCTGAAAAATATTCTCAGGCACAATCTCTTGTTCGGGATATAAATTTGAAAGTAATCGTGCATTTAAAGCTTCTTTTCCATGCTCGGTCACTTTTCCAATTCTAATATCTTGTAGAATTTTCTTGTAATCTTCATCCTTCGCCTGACGCATATTTTCATGCAGTTCAGCATAATTGAAGTTTAACCATATATTGACGTTGCCAATGCTCCCTAGGCACTTCCTGGTATCTTCATGCGTGAGTATTTTGAACACAGGTTGACCTTTTACTGGTAACAGCTGCAGAAGATCTCCGAAAACAATGATGTGTTTGCCACCAAATAACACATCATATTCAGTTTTAAGTACTTCTTGCATTCTCAAATGCACAAAGGCAAGCATGACATTGGAAACCATGCTTACTTCGTCAATGATAAGAAGTTTCATTTTCCTCAAGACTCTTGAAACTTCACAACAAGCATCCCCAGATAACTTGTGGTATTGTAATTTGTTGTCATGCTCCACTGGCAGCATCAGTAGACGATGCAAAGTAATACCTTTAATGTTATGTGCTGCCAGTCCAGTAGGAGCGGTGACAACACAAGACAGCGATGACTCAGTCCTTTCCTGCAAATAACAAGAAATTGCTTTAATGAGGAAACTTTTTCCAGTCCCCGCTTCTCCACTCACGTACAGTCGGACAGGCTTCAACGATGTACATGAGCACTCTTTCTTCTCATGACTTAATCCGTGCTCAATTTGCTTGGTAACTTCATCATATATTTTCCTCTGCTCAACGTTGAGTTATTTTTCCAAGTCTTCTAAGTTAACTGAATCCTCCTGAGCATGTGCCATGGCTCTTTCCACTTCATTCATAGCAGTGGCAGCTTCATTTTCGATAATAGGTCCTCCAAGTGGATCTTGACTCAATGAAACAGAACTCTGACTGTCCTGAGAACTGTCTCTGGCAATCTCGGCTGCAATCGTTGCTTCCTGCTCAATTTCCAAAGTTAACATTTCTTGATATTTGGGAAAAGCAGGACATTCTATGGTCTCCTTAGCAGCAGTGAAAGAGTCTTCGTAACAGAGGAAATCTCCAAGCAGTTCCTCTTCTGCAAGCCAAGGCTTGAAAAGTTGCAAAAGTGCAAAATAGAAAAACTCCTTTTTTTCTGGAGATTCGCCACTCAATTTTCGATGGTTTACTAATTGGCATTTTCTTTGCTTGACCAGGCATCCCTCACTTCCTATTACAGCATACACTCCTTTCTCAATATCTTCTTTGATGTTCCTCTTGAATATATAATTTTGTAGAACCTCATATAGACAAACATTCTCAAGGTGACTGCTTCGATTTGGATAATATGTATCCAACATGTTGGTCTTCAAAATGTCGGTACTGTTTGGTTCCTTTTCTGCCAAATACTCAATTTCCCGGACAGGTTTTAGAACTCGATTTCGCGTTGCAGCAGCAAGACCAAGACTCGCCCAAACGATACTCCTGGATTTGGCATAGAGACTTGCTGAAGACAATCGATCAGAACATTCGTAAGCTCCGATTTCTCGATGCGACAACATCTTCAGACTGAAACTGTACAACTTCTTGCTGAGGCTCTTTTCATGGGAAATGTCCTCCCACATATCCTTCAGTTCTGTCTTTTCTTTTTTGGTGATGTAAGATGTCACATACCGAGCCACAGCCATACAGTTGTCAGCCACAAACTGTATATCCATGTTAGCATTCCACATGGACAAAATCACTGGGTTGTAGTCGTTGATGTACTTGGACTCTTCGTTCCTTTTCAAATTGTATGTATTTTTGGGTGATTTCCTCGTCACATTATGTCGCAATGAAGACATCAAACTGTTCACTCTTCCTTTAGAAATCACCGGTCGTGGAAAGTTGAAACGACATTTGGTGTAGAACTTGTCCTTGTTTCTGAATTTACGACGACAGTACTTTCCACAACGATGGCTTTGGAAACGTAGAACTTGTTCTCTTAGGCTTTTCTTCTCCGTTGCGTTTGGAACAGCACACGTAGAATACTGTTCTATGAAATTCATCACTAAGTCATCCGGATCTGTTCCAAATTTAGGTGCATCCTTGATCCACAACAACATATGTATATGAGGAGCACCTCTTGCTTGGTACTCCTTTCTCCAGAAGAAATCCAACACCTCTCCAAGAGGTGGATTCTTCTTATTTGTGATGAAAGACATCATAGCTTCAAATCTATGATTGAAGTACCTGCATACATTCACTGGATCCAAAGAACACAGTTCTCCAGGTGTCTTGAATTCAATGTTTTCAATATTTCCATTTGCCTCTCGTAGAAATTCAAGTAAGTCTTCCCAGCCATACTCGGCACAGCTCAGAGTGAGGAACCATGTCGGAGTTCCTAAGTTCCTCAGCATACATTTTAAATCACCATGACGACGGTACCAGTACTCATTATTACCACGCTGACACGCCATGATATTAATTAAGTGAGAATCCAAAATACTGTCTTGGACATTGACTTTATGCATAAAATCACTTGCCGAGATGTTTCGCATCTGTATACCACTTTTTAAGATGTGGTTCACTGCATATGACAGTCCAGACAGATCGCTTTCAAACAGGAGATGAAACAAATAGGGAATGCATTGACGAAACCTAGGATCTTCTGCATACAATCGTAAAGTCCGGTATTCAGATGCAGGAATTTGATGAGGTCGCTCATCATATCTTCCTCCTCGACCTGTGGGAAATAGCTGTGGGAAACACCGAGCTTCCAAACTTTCCTCCCAAACACTAATGGGACTCCCTTTGGCTTGTTTCATTTGAAACAACTCAATAGCATTCCCCATGACTTCCTTGGAATGCAAAGGATGAACACTATAATGTTCATATATTTCTTCACTTTTAGAGGCCTCTACTTTCTCAATTTGTCCAGCACACAAATCGCTATACTCTTCATCACTTACTTCCTCTTCTGCAACATATACATTCTTATAGTACTTATTATTTTTCTTCAAATACAATGTTGCCTTTTTGACTTTCCTAACATCCACTAAATCTTGCCATATTTTCTTATTCTTTGTCGGAACCCCATTAACCAAGATAATCAGAGGTTCCTCTTCCACTTTTTCTTCTCCAATTGTGTTAATGTTTTTGTTCAAATCTAGAGGCAAATAAACAACTCTTCCCTTTAATCCTCTCTGTAAATCTGCTGGAGGCAACTTCCCTGTCTTTGGCTCCATTCTTACAATAGCCTGAAAGGGATGGATACTTTGAATCAAAATAGATTCATAAGTATTTAAATCCTTCAATTCAGAAGGAATCTCAACCAATTCCAGATTATTATGAACTGCCCTAGCAGGCATCTGGTTTTGGTTTAATTTATTACAACAATAAGTACACACACGTTGATCCGATCCCAAATCAAAATAATTTTCTACCATCAAGTATGTGGCAAAATCCTTCCATTCACTATTATTTTCCCTTTCACTTTTTGCATATAAATCCACTAACTTAGTCTGATTCTTATAATAAGTGCGTCGACAACATACACAAGTGAAATTAGGCCTCTCACTTGATTTCATCTGAAACGTGGCAATTTCCTTCTGAAAATTATCTGTACTGGAAACCTGTACATTATCTTCAACATTACCCTCTACTTCTGGGTCAATTTGAACATTCTCATCTTTACTACCAAAGTAACAAAACTCAATTTCTTCACAAATATTCTTCACATCTATTTCAGAACCATGCAAAAGAGCAGCACATAATTGTTTAAGCATAATTGCTGGACTCTTAGCATAATACAACATTCTCACTAATTTTCTCACTTTATTATGATGCACTGCTAGCATCCTGAAATGATGAAAAACACTCTGGCATACTCTCCTGGAAAGACAAGCCAGTGAATGACCACGCAAACCTGTCATTTGTCTCACTCTGCAAGGATCTAAATCTTGCAACAACTTCATTTTCTGCTTCAAACTTTTCTTATTAAATGTCCGTATAAAATCACAAAGCAAATTGATAGAAACCTGTCGCACACTGCAAATAGAACTACACTTCCAAATGTACACAGGACCCTTAGGATGTCTTCCTAAAACCTCATCACTTAGCGCCTCTTCTGTCTCTGTTGTCACAAGTTTTTCTTTTTCAACTGGACAACCATCCTTCACTTCATAAGCTCGACCACTGGTGTCAACTGCAAACACCAAATCATTATCCTGAAAATAACTCTCCTCATTAAAAATGCCTCACAACTTGAACTATGCATCCATTCTCCGGAAAAAACTTCACAAAAGTTGCTACGATTTACTACTCTCTTCCATCTACTTTTTGTTTTGAAATCAGAAATTACCTTGCTTAGTTTCCTAATTCTATTGATTACCAAAATAAACAACTTTCGCTTAATTTCAAAAGCATGATCAATAATTTTCTCTACATTTTTCTTCTTCTTATAAAATGCCACTTTCTGTTGGCCTTTCTTAATATTTTTTAATAAATTAACTATTATCCTGTTACGGATCATTCGTTTTCGAATGTCCCTAAACTGTTGTTTCCTTCTACTATCATGCACAGAGTTATCTCTTCCTCTACCAGTAACATTTTTGATGGGTCTTTCCTTTCCATTTAAATTGCTTTTCTTTTTCTGAACTGAAACATTTTTGGGATAAATACTTTTTTTACTAAAAATATTTCTTAAGAATGATTTTGTGCTCTTACCCGGAGCTTTCTTGGTGTTTTGAAAAGTATTTGGGGAAGAGGACTGCTGCAATAAAAGATCATCCTGCTGTCTTTGACGTTTTCTAGCCTTTCTAATTCGATTTTTCGTTGGCATTTTTCAAATTAAGAAAAGATCTGCAGTTGAATCTGTGGAAAAATATAATAAAAAATGTTATTAACCACTATTACCAAACAGTAAATGAATAACAGTCATCAAAAACTTAATACCCTACTTATTATTTAACATAGCAAATCTTTTGCACCAGCACTGCATCACAAAAATGACACACAGTGGTACAAAACAGGCATACAACAATCATAAATCTCTCCCTAATATTTTAAATGATTAATTCAGGATGACGATAAGGTGTGGCCTATCTAAAGGTTTGTTTAGGCCCAGATCTTTGGACTGGGGTGAATGTGTGTCATTGATCCACATTCGGTCCATCACCTGTTTTGTTTGTTTGAGGTGAGGCCAACACATGGTTGCAGATAAGATTTTCACTGAAGAAAACAAAGTAGATAATACATGTGAAGGCCTACCAATGAAGTAAGTCATTATTTGAAATCAATTACATTTCTGGATATGTCCTGCTAGAGCTTCATAGGTTGTTTTGGGTCATATTTATAAGGCATTTGAGTGTCTATGATGTTATTTTACCCTTTTTAAATGGAAAGCGTACCTCATGGGGCAAGTTTCTTGTAAATACGCTCCCACTTGCGCTTGGCAAATTTAGATTTTGATTATGGGAGTTACATAGCCATGTTAATAATGTCCAAACAATGGTGCTAGGGCATTCCAAAAAACGCTTTCATGTGTCTCAAGGACATTTTCAGTCATTTCCTCTTGAATGCAGGTATACAATTGATTTATATGCTGTGTTTAAAAACGATTTTTTGAAATCAATTACATTTCTGGATATTTACTGCTAGAGCTTCATAGGTTGTTTTGGGTCATATTTATAAGGCATATGAGTGTCTATGATGTTATTTTTCCTTTTTAAATGGAAAGCGTTCCTCATGGGGCAAGTGTCTTGTAAATACGCTCCCACCTGTGCTTGGCAAATTTAGATTTTGATTATGGGAGTTACATAGCCATGTTAATAATGTCCAAAAAATGGTGCTAGGGCATTCCAGAAAACGCTTTCATGTGTCTCAAGGACATTTTCAGTCATTTCCTCTTGAATGCAGATATACAATTGATTTATATGCTGTGTTTAAAAACGATTTTTTGAAATCAATTACATTTCTGGATATGTACTGCTAGAACTTCATAGGTTGTTTTGGGTCATATTTATAAGGCATATGAGTGTCTATGATGTTATTTTTCCTTTTTAAATGGAAAGCATACCTCATGGGGCAAGTTTCTTGTAAATAGGCTCCCACCTGCGGTCCTGGGCCCTTTTAAAACCTCCACATAAAACCTAGGGGGTCAACGAGGATCTACTATGCCCCCTTATGGTAATTTCCCCCTTTGTTTTGGCCTCCTCTTGTCTCTCGATCCTACCGAGAGACAAGATGGCGGCCGCTCCGGACTGTTTAGAATGTTGACAGACACCGGAGAGCCAATCAGCTTCGCTTCGCAAAGTTCCGATACGCGAAAAGTTCGCGAACCGGAGCGCAGCCCGGAGCGCTGTTACAGATATATATCTTGTTTTAAACGTTAATTTCTCAAAATCCACTGAAGCACATATATTGAGACCTAGCAAAGGCACATCAGGCTAACAGTCCCTACAATTTTGCCAAGTTTGGTGGAAATCCATTCAGCCGTTCGGGCTAAAAGTGAGGCCAACCGCCCTATGGAAATTAACATGGGAAAAACGCGTTTTGGGACCCCCCTTTTATCTCAGCCCCCCCTTGCCGAACACCCCCCAAATTTACAGGAGCTGCTCAGAAACAAAATGTTCCATTTTCCTGAAAATTTCAGCCAATTCCGTCCACAAACGCCAAAGTTATTAGACATAGAATTTTCTGAAATCCCATAGGGAAAAAATCCTAACTATATATACCTACTGGCGACCGCCAGTAGGTAATATATATATATATATATATATATATATATATATATATATATATATATATATATATATATATATATATATATATATATTCACTGAAAAAGCCATAGGTTTCACACCAGTTATAGTTAGCTGGAAATTGTACTGACATAAAACCATTGAAATTCCCACGTTATAGTTAGTTGGACTCACTATAACTTGCGTGCCTGCAATGCACTGCTGATGACGTCACATATTACATCACTCATGACATGGTCAGTGAAATCACTCATGACATCACTCATGACACCATCCTTGTGACAGAGTGACAGATCTCCTTTCAGTGTAATGTAACCCTTGAAACACATATTCAAAAATAGAAAATAACATTTTCTAAAAAATTGAGATACCCATACCAGTTACAACAACCAATTCAGTAATACTACCATCTATATACACATCCACTCATTCACCAACAGTTCTATATAGTCACTCATATATATATTCACTCATCATATGTAGTGAAACACCTATACATCCTGTTAAACACCGACAGTCATCCAAAAGTTACTCACACACATACACACACATGCAAATAAACGTTTGAACATCCATTTATTTGCATATACAGCTATACACACACTACCACCTTACTGCTAAGGAAACTTACACATACTTACTCTCTTAGACAATCACTTATAGAAACACATACTTATTTAAACAGGAACTCTTACAATCTCTTACTCTCACATATACTCACTTATATACATCAATATTCACATATACTAGATTAAAACATATGTAGTTACTGATAAAGACACTAGTGAGACAGTCATTCACTTAATAACACACACATATACACACTCATCCACCCATACAGTCCTGCACATATGTTGTGTTCAAACACATACAGAGAGTCAGTCATTGATGCATCTATGTGCTAAGTCATACCCCCACCAAACCATACAGACACTCATACTGATACTAAAACAACATCTAATAACCCATATACACACACATGTAGGTACTCACAAACTTATGCAGCCACTTATACACAAAGTGAAACACTAATACATATATTTAAATATTAAACATTTCTCACTAATATATGTATTCACTAAGATACACTTAATAAGCCAGTTAACCAATCAATAAAAAAAAAAAAAACATCCATTTAGACACTTATTTAAAAATGTATTCTTCCATCGACCTTTACAAATACATATGTAAAACATATTTTTTTTACAGAAAGACACACATTCACTGGATGGTGTCATCAGTGATGTCATGAGTGATGTCACTGACCATGTCATGAGTGATGTAATATGTGACGTCATCAGCAGAGCATTGCAGGCGCGCAAGTTATAGTGAGTCCAACTAACTATAACGTGGGAATTTCAATAGTTTTATGTCAGTAAAATTTCCAGCTAACTATAACTGGTGTGAAACCTATGGTTTTTTCAGTGAATTTCAAAGGATTTTTAAATGCTAATTCCTAACTATAACTGGTGTGAAACCTATGGTTTTTTCAGTGAATTTCAAAGGTTTTTTAAATGCTAATTCCTAACTATAACTGGTGTGAAACCAATGTTTTTTTCAGTGTATTTCAAAGGTTTTTTAATAGCAAATTTCTATAGCTATGAAATGTAATATTTTTTTTAATGAATCCTATATTGTATATTTATATAATACTATTTTATTTTTTATTTGATTTTTTGCCCCGGATCGCTCCCGTGGCGCGTACCGATGCGCTTACCGGTAAGCGCAGTTTTGCCGCGCACCGGCTCGCATACCGGTGAGCGCCCCGTTTGCGCTATTGCCTCGAGCAAAAACATCATCGTGACGTATCGCGTAGCCGCGTGATGCGTGTTATGACGCACGGCGTAAGCGCACCCGAAAGCGCCGGAACACATACAATCGCGCTACGTAAGCGCCCCAGGGCGCGCCCTAACATGCTTACGGGGCGCGTAGCGTAGGCACGTCAGGTCATGTGACCTGAAAATAACACTTTTCATTGGTTAAGAAAACTTTTGGTTTCCAAATGATGAAAGTCCCCACCTTTTTTCCTTATTCTGACTTTGTCCTTTGACTGAGGAAGACCTGTTTGGAGATCTGTAACTAATATTTTGAACTTTAAAATGGCTACAGTAGCAGCAGCAGCTAGAGCATCTGCACTACCACCACCACCACCACCACAAGGACCACCACAACATCACATTGGTGGTCAAGAAGAAGAGGAGGAGGAGGAGGAGGAGGAGGAGGAGGAGAGAAGGAAGACAAAGCCCCATATAAACCTAAGGAGCACTTTATATGGGAGTTTTTTGAAATTCCAAGGGGTGCAAAGAAAGTAAACGCTGCAAAGGTGACTTGTCTCATCTGTGGCGCAGTACTATCCAGGGGGAACCCTGCAAAAAAATATTCATTTGAAAACCACACAATGATTCGGCACATGCAACGATTGCACCCCAATAACTATTCTGCAGCAGAGGTGAGGGAGCTGTGCAGAAACCTCCCACAATCGTCTGCCAGCACCTCAACAACCAAAGAACCCACTCCATCGGGTCCAGAAGCAAGTCAGATGGTTCCAAATATACAAACTAAGTTTGGTGGTTTCAAAATCGTTTGCATATATTGTGGCAAAACCATTACTTATGGTGAGATGTGTATTACCCTCATCAACATTGCTGGTGATAACCACAAGTGCCCGAAGAATCCCTAATTTTTTTCCTGTTTTTTTTTGCTCCAGTTGAGCCGTTTATAATTCCCTGTTTTTTGTTTCTCCCCATAAAAAATACCAAAAAAAATAAAACTGTTCAGAAAAGCCAAAAAAAGTAAAAAATGTTATAAAACTCTGTCATTCTTTTTTCTCTAGGGTACGCTCCCCGGTACGCTCAGCGGTGCGCGTACCGGGCGCTCCCCCGCGCAAATCCAATTTTTTTTTTTTTTTGCCTGCGGGTTCCTTTTATGGCCCCCACATCACACCTAGGGGGTCAGGGGGGGTCTACCCTGCCCCCTTTTGGTCATTTCCCCTCTTTGTTTTTGCCACCTCTTGTGTCTCGATCGTACCGAGACACAAGATGACGGTCGCACCGGACTGTTTGGAATGTTTACAGACACCCCAGAGCCAATCAGCTTTCCGCGCGCAAACTCTCGTAGCCCGCTGGTTCGCGCCCCGGTGCGCGTACCGGGGCGCGCTTACAGATATATATATTTTTTTGAACCTAAATTACTCAAAATCCACTGGAGCACATATCTTGAGACATAGCAAAGGCACATCGGGCTACGAGTCCCTACAATTTTGCCAAGTTTGGTGGAAATCCATTCAGCCGTTCGGGCTAAAAGTGAGGTTGACCGCCCTATGGAAATTAACATGGGGAAAACACGTTTTGGGACCCCCCTTTTATCTCAGCCCCGCTTGACGAATCCCCCCCAAACTTTCAGGGAAGGACAGTGCGCCGCGAGGCAAATTTGATGAAATCTTCAGTCAGATTCCTCAACCGGCGCAAAAGTTATTCTCAATAGAATGTTGCGATTTTCCCATTGAAAATAATCCTAACTTAACTACCTACTCGCGACCCATATATATATATATATATATATATATATATATATATATATATATATATATATATATATATATATATATATATATACATATATTTTCACTGAAAAAACCATAGGTTATAGACCATATATAGTTAGGAATTTGCATTTACAAAACCTTGAAAATTCACTGAAAAAACCATAGGTTATAGACCATATATAGTTAGGGATTAGCATTTACAAAACCTTATTTTACTCGCACAAAACCTTTGAAATTCCGTATATAGTTAGTTGCACTAACTATATATCGCGCACCCGCAATCCACTGCTAATGATGTCACATATTACATCATTCATGACATGGTCAGTGACATCACTGATGACATCACTGATGACATCTCAAATGACATCACTGATGACATCACTGATGACAACACCCAGTGACTGTATGTTTCTGTAAAGTTAAAATATGTCTTACATATTGAAGAATGAGTGGATGTATAAGTGTCTGGATGAAGGATTTAGTAGGTGCATGACTGACTGTATGAGAGAATGATTAAATGTGTCTCACTGAGTGCAGGGGTTAGTGACTAAACGGTCTTAATTTGTGCATCATTTTATATGTTGTTCTGTAAACTGCTGCATGTTTAAATCAGTAGCTATATGAGTAACTATATGGGTTATTGAATGGTTGCCCAAGTATTTGTATGGGAGACTGAGTATGTGTGTGGGTGGCTGGGAGGTGTATGAACCTGTGCATAGATGTGTGAGCAGTTGATTCACTAGATGTATGGGTTCAAAAGTGCATGTGGAAACAGCTGTATGGGCAGTTGACTGTGTGCATGAGTGTATTGGTGAGTGAATGGATATCTCAGTGCCACATGTCAAAGTAAGTACATATGTAAAACACAGTCCATGTGAGAGTTGACATATATAAATAACTGAACATAAGAGCAAGTGAATGTGAGAGTGGCTGTATGGATCATTGTGAACTTGTATCAGGGATTGTATAAGAGAGTAAATATGTGTTAGTATATGTTTGAATAAGTAAGGTGTGTATAACTGTATAGTTGAGGAAATGGAGGTGTGATTGATTTTTTGCATGACTGACTAGGTGTGTGAGTAACTCCATGGATAAGTGACAGTCTGTGAGTGTCTGTTTATACTGATTGTATCTAAGGTTATATTAGAGTCTGAAGATGTTCATTGTATTATCACATAAATGATATCATCAGTGATGTGATCAGTAATGTCAAATGAGATGTCAGTGATGTCATCAGTGATGTCATTTGAGATGTCATCAGTGATATCATCAGTGATGTCATTTGAGATGTCATCAGTGATGTCATCAGTGATGTCACTGACCATGTCATGAATGATGTAATATGTGACATCATTCGCAGTGGATTGCGGGTGCGCGATATATAGTTAGTGCAACTAACTATATATGGAATTTCAATGGTTTTGTGCGAGTAAAATAAGGTTTTGTAAATGCTAATCCCTAACTATATATGGTCTATAACCTATGGTTTTTTCAGTGAATTTTCAAGGTTTTGTAAATGCAAATTCCTAACTATATATGGTCTATAACCTATGGTTTTTTCAGTGAATTTTCAAGGTTTTGTAAATGCAAATTCCTAACTATATATGGTCTATAACCTATGGTTTTTTCAGTGAATTTCATTGGTTTTTTAAAAGCTAATATCTATAGCTGTAAAATATATTCTTTATTAAGTGACGTATCACGTAGCCCGTGAGACACCTCATGATGCATCGCATAACCGTGACGTATCGTCTCTGCAGCGCAAACAAAACCCGTAACGTAAGCGCGCCAGAGCACGCTTACAGATATATATATATTTTTTTAACCTTAATTAGACAAAATCCACACGTGCACATATCATAAACGTTCCAAAAACACAATATGTCGGACTCCCGTTACGCTGCCGGTTAGCTGCCCGGTTAACGTACCGGGAAGCACCTCTACCGCGAAAAATCACAAATTTTTTTTCTTTTGCCCCGCGGGGAACTTTAATAGCCCCCTCATCAATCCTAGGGGTTCAGGAGGGGTCGACCTTACCCCTTTCCTTCATTTACACCTTTTTTTTCCACCTCTTGTCTCTCGATCCCACCGAGAGACAAGATGGCGGCCGCTCTG
Organism: Lissotriton vulgaris; assembly: GCF_964263255.1. NCBI lineage: Eukaryota > Metazoa > Chordata > Amphibia > Caudata > Salamandridae > Lissotriton > Lissotriton vulgaris. The sequence goes on along the minus strand of NC_141698.1, from coordinate 664,497,794 downwards.
GACTGTTTACAATGTTGACAGCCAATCAGCTTCTCCTCAGACTCCCATTACGCTGCCGGTTAGCTGCCCAGTTAGCTGCCCGGTTCGCGTACCGGGACGGGCCTCTATGGCGAAAAATCGAATTTTTTTTTTTTGCCCCGCGGCGCACTTTAATATCCCCCTCATCAATCCTAGGGGGTCAGGAGGGGTCTACCTTGCCCCCTTTCCTTCATTTCCCCCTTCGTTTTTCACCACCTCTTGTCTCTCGATCCTATAGAGAGACAAGATGGCAGCCGCTCCGGACTGTTTACAATGTTGACAGCCAATCAGCTACTCCTCAGACTCCCGTTACACTGCCGGTTAGCTGCCCGGTTAGCTGCCCGGTTCGCGTACCAAGACGCGTCTCTACGGCGAAAAAATCAGATTTTTTTTTTTTTTTGCCCCGCTTGGCTCTATAAAATCCCCCTCATCAATCCTAGGGGGTCAGAAGGGGTCTACCTTGCCCCCTTTCCTTCATTTCCCCCTTTGTTTTGGCCTCCTCTTGTCTCTCGATCCTACCGAGAGACAAGATGGCGGCCGCTCCGGACTGTTTAGAATGTTGACAGACACCGGAGAGCCAATCAGCTTTGCTTCGCAAAGTTCCGTTACGCGTCAAGTACACGAACCGGAGCGCTGCCCGGAGCGCTGTCACAGATATATATCTTATTTTGAACGTTAATTTCTCAAAATCCACTGGAGCACATATATTGAGACCTAGCAAAGGCACATCGGGCTAACAGTCCCTACAATTTTGCCAAGTTTCGTGCAAATCCATTCAGCCGTTCGAGCTAAAAGTGAGGCCAACCGCCCTATGGAAAAATGAATAGGAAAAACACGTTTTGGGACCCCCCTTTTTTCTCGGCCCCCCCTTGACGAACCCCCCCCCCCAAATTTTCAGGGGCTGCTCAGAAACAAAATGTGCCATTTTCCTGAAAATTCCAGCCAATTCCGTCCACAAACGGCAAAGTTATTAGACATAGAATTTTCAAAAATCCCATAGAGAAAAAATCCTAACTATATATACCTACTGGCGACCGCCAGTAGGTAATATATATATATATGTATGTATGATATATATATATATATATATATATATATATATATATATATATATATATATATATATATATATATATATATATATATATATATATATATATATATATATATATATATATATATACGCCAAGGTGTATTGAAGAATCAGTGGGTGTATGACTGTCTGAATGGATGATTTAAAAGGTGTGTGACTGACTGTATAAGTGAGTGATTAAATGTGTCTTACTGATTGCATGGGTTAGTTACTAAACTGTGTGAATGTCTGTATCAGTCTGTTAGTTGCTGTGTACGCAGCTGCATGGGTTGCTGAGTAGCTACATGAGTGTCTACATGAGTGTCTATATGAGTTATTGATTGGTTGTCTGTGTAAGTGGGTGATTCACTGGGTATATGGGTTCAAGACTGCATGTGTGAAGGGCTGTATGGGTGGGTGAGTGTGTGTATGGGTTTGTTGGTGAGTGAATAGATGTCTCAGTGGTACATGTGTGAGTAACTACATTTGTGAAAGGCAGTATATGTGAGTGTTGGAGTATATAAATGACTATATGTGAGAATGAGTGATTGTTGGAGTGGCTGTATGGATGAGTGTGTGCTTGTATCAGTGATTGTATAAGAGAGTAAGTATGAGTTAGTATCTGTATGAATAAGTGAGGTGGTGTGTGTATAACTGTATAGCTGAGTGAATGGGTGTGTGATTGATTCTTTGCATGACTGACCAGGTATATGACTAATTGTATGGATGAGTGGCGGTGTGTAAGTGTCTGTATAGGTGTATGAGTGCATATGATAGTGCTGTATTGATGAGTGACTTCATGTATGAGTGACTGTATGGGTGAATGAGTGGATATGTGTGTAGACATAGAAATCTGTGAGTGGGTATGCAGTAAGTGGTATTGAATAAATGAATGAATATAAATTTTGTGGAGCGTGAACTTAGCCCAGGGGCATCAGGCACTGCGGAAAGAGATCAGAGTAAGAGATGTCCATGGTTTTCAGGGCTTAGATGTTAGGACAGGTGAAAAGCCAGGTCTTCAAGGCTTTACAAAATAAGGAGAGAGTTTCCAGAGTGGCAATTGGAGAGGGAAGGGAATTCCATAAATTAGCCCCTATCAGCGAAAAAGCCCTGCCCCCCACCTAGCTTTCCTGACCCTGGGAACAGTTACTTGGTTCTTGCTTGCAGATCTCAAGACCTTGCCGGGAAGATATCTTTGGAACATTTTTTATTGATGCCTTCTGACCCCCTATTGTGGATGGCCTTGTGGACGAGGCGTGAGGCTTTGAACACAATTCTACTCCCCAATGGGAGCCAGTGCAGGCTTTTGATGGTATTTGAATGGAAATTGGGGAGACCCATCAACAGCCTAGCGTTGCCACTATGCACCAATTGGAGTTGATGTAAAAACCCATTGTTTATGCCTACATAAATGGCATTGCAGTAGTCTCATCTAGACACCACAAGGGCCACCACTGCCTGTTTCTGTGACGGAAGGGAGAAAAAACGGAAGATCTTCCTGAGAGTCCGTATCATCCCAAAACACGTAGAGACAGTTCTATTTATGTGTGAGCCCAAAGAAAGAGAGGAATCAACAATGATGTCCAGATTCTTGGCACTGAGACAGGGGCAAGGGCAGGACTCAAGAGTTTCAGGCCACCAAGCCTCTGAGCAGATATTCAACTTGTCTCCAAAGATTAGGACCTCCGTTTTATCCCCATTGAGACTTAATTAGTTCCCGACCATCCATGAGGCCACCACCTGCATGCAGTTTTTAAAACACTCTCAGTGATGAAAATCATGATCTGCGTGTCATCAACGTAGGATAGCACTTCTAGGACAAAGGACCCTACCACGGTGGCGAGTGGGGCTACATAGATATTAAAAAGGATAGGACTCAATAAGGATCCCTGGGAGACTCCACAAAACAATTGTTTAGGGGCAGAAAGAAATTGGCCCATCTTGACTCTTTGTGACCGGTTCAAAAGGAATGATGAAAGCAGATTGAGTGCGGAATCCTTCAACTCTATTACCCGGAGCCTGCCAACCAGTCTACGAGGAGAAATAGTATTGAAGACTGCGGTGAGGACCAGGAGGATGAGTAGGATGGTATGACCAGCATCAACCTGTTGTCAAATATTGTTAAAAACAACGGTTAACGCTTTCTCGGTACGGTGTTCACTCCTGATACCATGCTGCGAGCCATCAAGCAGTTGGTATACCTCCAAGTAAGAACTGAGATGGCGGTTAGGATGTTTTTCCAGGAGTTTAGCTAGAACAGGTAACAGGGAAATAGGTTGATAGTTTTTTAATTCTGTCGGGTCCAGAGAGGCCTTTTTTAAAAGAAGTTTTACCACCACCGTTTTCCAGGCGATGGGAAATTGGCCAGAGGAGATGACGGTATTAAGGATGGCAGTCAGAGGTGGTGCATTGGCCTCCCTTCCTAACTTCAAGATCTTAAGAGGACAGGGATCGAGGGGAGAGCCAGATCTAATCCCACCTAACAACAACTCAGTACCCTCTTGAAGAATGGGAGGAAAGGAGCGCGAGTGGCAGTCCTTCAGCGGTACAACCAGAGAATCCAAAAGGGGATCAGAATTAGCTCCCGCAGAGTTTGACTTCTCCGAGGAAGAGTATATGTCCTTAATTTTGGCATAGAAGAAACCTGGTATTTTATCACAAAGGTCCTGAGAGACCTTCGTGTTAACATTGGTTGTGGGGGCTAAAAGGGAGTTAATCATAGTGAAAAGTTCCCTAGGGGATCTAATAGATTCCGTCATCATAGAATAATTGGAGACCTTTACCTCATTAATAGCTTGCTTATATTCCCTTGATGTGTGTATGGTTTTGAAAATGGTAATCTATTTTAGAGTAGGTGTATCAAAGGTTATATTAGGGTACGAGAAGGTGCATCAGATTATCACGTGGATGATGTTATCAGTGATGTCATTTGAGATGCCACCAGTAATGTCATCAGTGATGTCACTGACCATGTCAAAGATTATGTAACATTTGACATCATCAGCAGTGCATTGCGGGGGCACGAGTTATAGTTAGCTCAACTAACTATAACGGACATATTTCTCTGGTTTTGCACGAGTGAAATGTTCATCTAACTATAACGTCCCTGAAATATGTGGCTTTTTTATTGAATTTCTATGGTTTTTTAAATGCTAATTTCTAACAATAACGTCCCTGAAACCTATGATTTTTTCAGTGAATTTCAAAGGTTTTTTAAATGCTAATTTCTAACTATAATGACCCTGAAACCCATGGTTTTTTCAGTGAATTTCTAAGGTTTTTTTAAATGCTAATTTCTAACCATACCTACAGAGGTAGGACATGTGTAGAAAGAGGAAGAAAAGTGCAGAAAGAAGCAAGCAAAATGCAGAAAGAGGCAACAGAAGTCCAGAAAGACGAAGAAAGGTACATAAAGAAGCAAGAGATATGCAGAAAGAACGAAAGAAGTGCAGAAAAAGGCCTTGTTGCAAAGTCATCCTGTGCCCCCAACTTTTTGCTGACTGGTACTGGTGGTACCTGACTCTATCTAACCAGGCTCATAGCCAGTGGTATCCTGAAAGACACTTAGAATACAGTGAAAACACCTATATGCACTAGGTTGTATGGGTTGGGGTACCCCTGTTATTGGCATGACTTCCCCTGTAAGGCCCTAGTACATAATAGGGCAGGGGGATTAAAACTACCTCTAAGTCAGAGGTGCACAAAGAGGTAAGATAATTGCTGAAAGAAGCAACAGGTGTAGAAAGAAGCAAGAGAAGTGCAACAAGAGGCAAGTGAGGTGCAGAAAAAAGCAAGAGCAGTGCAGAAAGAACCAACAGTGTTACAAAAAGAGGCAAGAGGAGTGCAGAAAAAGGTAAGAGAGGTGCACAAAGAGGCAAGAGAGGTACCAAAAGAGAAAAGAGGGGTACAAAAAGAAGCAAGCGAGGTACAGAAAGAGGCAACAGAGGTGCAGAGTAACGCAAGAGAGGTACAGAAACAAGCAAGAGAAGTACAGAAAGAGGCAAAAGAATTGCAAAAAAAGCAACAGAGGTGTGGAAAGAAGCAAGAGAAGTGCATAAAGAGGCAAGTGAGGTGCAGTAAGGGGCAAGAAAGGTACATAAAGAGGTGTGCAGAAATTCGCAAGAGAGTAACAGATAAAAGAACAGTACAGAAAGAACCAACAGAGGTGCTGAAAGAGGCATGAAGGGTACAGAGAGAAGTGGGAAGTGCTGAAAGAGGTAGGAGATGTCCACAAAGAGGCAAGAGAGGTACAGAAAGAGGCAGGAGAGGTGTAAAACAAGGAAGAGGAGTGCTGAAAGAGGAAACAAAGGTGGTTGAAGAGGCTCAAAGGGTACAGAAAGATGCAAGAAAAGTGCAGAAGGAAGCAACAGATCTACAGAAAGAAGCAAAAACAGTGCAGAAAGAACCGACAGAGGTGTAGAAAATTAGCAGGAGGGGTGAAAAAACGACAGGAAAGGTGCACAAAGAGGCAAGAGAGAGGTACAGAAAGAGGCAGCAGGAGTTCAGAAAGAAGGCAGAGAAGTGCAGAAAGAGGCAACAGAGGTACAGAAGACAGGTGCAGAAACCGGCATGGAAGGTGCAAGAAGGGGGACCAGGGGTGCAGAAAGAGGCAAGAGAGGTGCAGAAAAATAAAAGAGGGTACAGAAAGAAGCAAGTGAGATACAGAATGAATCAACAGAGCTGAGGAAAGAAGCAAGAGAAGTGCAGAAAAAAGGCATGTGAGGTGCAGAAAGAGGAAAGACAGGTGCAGAAAGAGGCAAGAGGGGTGCAGAAATGTGCAAGAGAGTAGCAGATAGAAGCAAGAGCAGTGCATAAAGAACCAACAGAGGTGCTGAAAGAAGCATGAAGGGTGTAGAAAGAAGTAAGAGAAGTGCAGAAAGAGTTAAGAAGGGTGCACAAAGAGGCAAGAGAGGTACAGAAAGAGGCAGGAGGGGTGCAACAAAAGAGCAGAACGAAGCAACAGAGGTGCTGAAAGAGGCAAGAGAGGTGCATAAACAGACTGGAAAGGTGCAGAAAGAGGCAAGAGAGGTACAGAAAGAGGCAGGAGGGGTGTAAAAAAAGGAAGAGGAGTGCTGAAAGAGGAAACAAAGGTGCTTAAAGAGGCCCAAAGGGTACAGAACGACGCAAGAAAAGTACAGAAGGAAGCAACAGATCTACAGAAAGAAGCAAAAACAGTGCAGAAAGAACCAACAGAGGTGCAAAAATCAGCAGGAAGGGTGACAAAATGACCGGAAAGGTGCACAAAGAGGCAAGAGAAAGGTACAGAAAGAGGCAGCAGGAGTTCAGAAAGAAGGCAGAGAAGTGCAGAAAGAGGCAACAGAGGTACAGAAGACAGGTGCAGAAACAGGCATGGAAGGTGCAAAAAGAGGGACCAGGGGTGCAGAAAGAGGCAAGAGAGGTGCAGAAAAATAAAAGAGGGGTACAGAAAGAAGCAAGTGAGATACAGAATGAGGCAACAGAGCTGTGGAAAGAAGCAAGAGAAGTGCAGAAAAAGGCAAGTGAGGTGCAGAAAGAGGAAAGACAGCTGCAGAAAGAGGCGAGAGGGGTGCAGAAATGTGCAAGAGAGTAGCAGATAGAAGCAAGAGCAGTGCATAAAGAACCAACAGAGGTGCTGAAAGAGGCATGAAGGGTGTAGAAAGAAGTAAGAGAAGTGCAGAAAGAGGTAAGAGGGGTGCACAAAGAGGCAAGAGAGGTACAGAAAGAGGTAGGAGGGGTGCAACAAAAGTGCAGAACGAAGCAACAGAGGTGCTGAAAGAGGCAAGAGAGGTGCATAAACAGACTGGAAAGGTGCAGAAAGAGGCAAGAGAGGTACAGAAAGAGGCAGGAGGGGTGTAAAAAAAGGAAGAGGAGTGCTGAAAGAGGAAACAAAGGTGCTTAAAGAGGCCCAAAGGGTACAGACCGACGCAAGAAAAGTGCAGAAGGAAGCAACAGATCTACAGAAAGAAGCAAAAACAGTGCAGAAAGAACCAACAGAGGTGCAAAAATCAGCAGGAAGGGTGACAAAATGATAGGAAAGGTGCACAAAGAGGCAAGAGAAAGGTACAGAAAGAGGCAGCAGGAGTTCAGAAAGAAGGCAGAGAAGTGCAGAAAGAGGCAACAGAGGTACAGAAGACAGGTGCAGAAACAGGCATGGAAGGTGCAAAAAGAGGGACCAGAGGTGCAGAAAGAGGCAAGAGAGGTGCAGAAAAATAAAAGAGGGGTACAGAAAGAAGCAAGTGAGATACAGAATGAGGCAACAGAGCTGTGGAAAGAAGCAAGAGAAGTGCAGAAAAAGGCAAGTGAGGTGCAGAAAGAGGAAAGACAGCTGCAGAAAGAGGCGAGAGGGGTGCAGAAATGTGCAAGAGAGTAGCAGATAGAAGCAAGAGCAGTGCATAAAGAACCAACAGAGGTGCTAAAAGAGGCATGAAGGGTGTAGAAAGAAGTAAGAGAAGTGCAGAAAGAGGTAAGAGGGGTGCACAAAGAGGCAAGAGAGGTACAGAAAGAGGTAGGAGGGGTGCAACAAAAGTGCAGAACGAAGCAACAGAGGTGCTGAAAGAGGCAAGAGAGGTGCATAAACAGACTGGAAAGGTGGAGAAAGAAGGAAGAGTGGTACAAAAAGAGTCAAGAGAGGTGCAGAAAGAGGGAAGAGAGGTACAGAAAGAGGCAGGAAGAGTGCAGAAAGAAGCAAGTGAGGTATAGTGACAAGCAATAGAGGTGTAGAAAGACACAAGAGAGGTGCAGAAACAAGCAAGAGAAGTGCAGAAAGAGGCAAGAGAATTGCTGAAAGAAGCAACCGAGGTGCAGAAAGAGGCAAGTGAGGTGCAGAAAAAAGCAAGAGCAGTGCAGAATGAACCAACAGAGGTAAAAAAACAGAAGGAAGAGAAGTTCAGAAAGAGGCAAGAGAGGTGCAGAAAGAAGTAAGAGCAGTGCAGAAAGAACCAACAGAGGTGCAAAAAGAGGCAAGAGAGGTTCAGAAAAAGGTAGGAGGGGTGCACAAAGAGGCAAGAGAGGTCAAGAAACAGGCAGGAGGGATGCAGAAACAAGGAACACAAGTGCAGAAAGAAGCAACAGAGGTACAGAAAGAGGCAGGAGAGGTGCAGTAAGAGAAAGGAGGGCTATAGAAAGAGGCAAGAGGGATGTAGAAAGAACAAGTGAGGTACAGAAAGAGTTAAGAGAAGTGCATAAAGAAGCAACAGAGATGCACAAAAGGGGATGTGGGGTGGAGAAAGGGGCAAGAAGGATACAGAAAGGAACCAGAGACGTGCAGAAAGAAGGAACAGAGGTGCAGAAAGAGTGAAGAGGGGTGCAGAAAGAGGCATTAGGGGTGCAGAAAGAAGCAAGAGAGGTGGAAAAAGAAGCAACAGAGGTGCAGAATGAGGGAAGGGTGTGGAGAAAGAAACAAGAGAGGTGAGAAAGAAGCAACAGATGTGCAGAAAGAGGGAAGAGAGATGGAGAAAGAGGTAAGAGGGTTGCAGAAAGAGGCACAAGGGGTACAGAAAGAAGCAAGAGAGGCATAGAAAGATGCAAGATAAGTGTAGAAAAAAGCAACATAGATGTAGAAAGAGGGAAGAGGGGTGGAAAAAGTGGCAAGAGAAGTAACAGACATGCAGAAAGGGGGGAGGGGTGGATAAAGAGGCAAAAGGGTTGCCTCTTTCTGAGTGTGCAGAAAGAGGCAAGAGAAGTGCAGAAAAAGAAAGAAAGGTGCAAAAAGAAGGAACAGAAATGCAGAAAGAAGCAAAAGAGGTGCAGAAAGAAGCAAGAGTGGCTTGTACACCATTAGTACCAATTTAATTCTCACATTTAGCTATAAGTAACAGGTGGTCATTCGAGCTTTGCAAAGGGCCTTCCACCATGATGTAAAGCTTGTGGCTGCATTTTTGGTAACGTTTGATCCATTTGAGCTAGAAACAAGGATTTTATGTTCAAATCTACAGATTAGACAGCAGATGATGAATTATGTGGCTAATGCGGAAAATGTATAATTGTGCAAAAGCTGGTGCAGCCAATCAGTCGCATAATTCCAGTGGCCCTGCTCATACCTCTAACTAGGTCCAGAAGTGCTCCTCCGTGAGTCCTTCTTTTTTTGCCTCATTGAGTTCTTAGTTTAGCTTCTATGGAAACGAGGAATACTAAACCTGACTTTACCACTTCACAAAACGGACTACCATACCACATAATTACTCTCCATAACACATAATCCCACTCTACATAATTCCCATACAATAAATACCACATACTTTCTATCCACATAATTTCACTGCACAACTTACCACATAATTCCACTACACACAACGTACATCCACTCCACTCCGAAAAACAGTATTAAAAAACTTTTACATTTACATCCCCCAGAGCTCTAACTCTCGCAAATGTGAAACCTATTACATTGCAAACACTTCTTTAACTAGTAGTCGCTTTTGCAGAGTGGTGGAGAAAAGGTGCTGGGCCTCCAACCAGCACTCAGGACTTTAGCTGTGTAGGACTTACAGGAGGTACCAGAAGGGCTTCTTGGCCCCAATGTCCCTCGAGAGTAAATTGGACTTCATCCCACATCCCGTAGTCTGCCAGAAGTTACGTTTGCAGAGTGGTGGAGAGAGGGGGGCATGGCCTAAGAAGACGTGTTAGCAATCCCACTATGTGGGACTTGCTGGAGGTAACAAAAGGGGTAGTTGGCCTCCAGGGACATCCTTGGGGGCCAACTCCTCCGCCTATTACCTCCAGTAAGTCCCACACAGCAGCATTGCTAAGTTGCCATAGCAGGCCACGCTCCTTTCCCCACCACTCTGCAAACGCACTTCCTGGTGCTCTCTTGGGCAGGGATTAGAGTCCCCTTCACTGCTGGGAGCCCTTAGGGGCCAACTAACCTACCTGATGCCTCCAGTATGTCCAAGATAGTGGGATTGCTGAAAGCTGGACACAGGCCATGCCCCTCTTTCTCCCCCACTCTGCAAACGCCCCTCCTGATGCTTTCTAATTTGTGAGATTATATCCCCTTGAATACTGAGGGTCCCTGGGGGCCAACTAACCCACCAGGTACCTCCAGTAAGTCCGACAAAGCTGGATTGCTAAGAGTGATCCAAAGCCATGCCACCTTTTTACACCACTCTGCAAACACGCCTCCTGGCGCACTGCTATTTGAGGGATGAAGTCCACTTTAGTCCCGAGTTCCCCGCTTGACGAATCATCCTGGAACCTTCAAGACAGGAGCTGACCGAAGTGTCCCATTAGTTTAGAACATTTCGCGAAGATGCAACAAACGGCGCCAAAGATATTGGCAAATCAAAAAACATTATATATATATATATATATATATATATATATATATATATATATATATATATATATATATATATATATATATATATATATATATATATTCCAAAACACTGGTAAGCCCATGAATAGCACACGAGTGTCCAAGAAGGTTACCAGTCTTCCTCAAGGTATGAGCAGCATCCGCTCGGCAGGTTAAAAATGTTGCAGCCTGTCAATGGCCTGACGCGTTTCGAATGAAATCTTTATCAAAGGCACAGCATAACAGGATCGTACTGCACTCACTCCCTTGTGTCCTTTAAATTCCACGCCCTGTATGGGACTGCTCCAATGAGACTATGGGATACGCATTGTGGGAGTTTAAGTGCATTTATTTCAGTCAAACATTTCAGCGTACTTTTCACTGCATCCGTATAAGGGTCCTAAAATGAACCCCCTGCCATTTTAGGACCCTCATACGGATGCAGTGAAAAGTACGCTGAAATGTTTGACTGAAATAAATGCACTTCAACTCAGATATACATTACCAGTTGGCACGAGTCAGGATGAATAGTGTAACATGCGGACGACTCATTGCTTATGGTGAACAATCAATGGACTTTGTTTGTCTGGCTATCGACAACCACCATTGTGAGTTTTTTTTTCTTCCTCATAGTTTTTGGTTCTGTTCGTACTGTTTCCCTGTTTAAAAAAACCCAAAGAAATTGTTAAAAAAAACACTCAAAAAAATACAAAACTACAAAACCAAAAAAAAAGTTCTTGTCAGAAATACCTACTCTGGTTAAAAAAAGAGCTAAACTTGTATGCTAGTGTGTGAATGTTTAGATGTATGTATGTGTAGTGCATAATTGACTGAAAGAATGCATTTGTGATGTGTGGTGAATGCATAAGTGCAGATTTATAAGAAAATGCCTCAGGATGACACTGTAAACTATTTAGCTACAGCAGGCTGTGGTATTTAAGAAGCACAGGGATGCATCATTTGTACATAAATATGTTGCAAGTCTGTACTTCCCTCTGCACAGCTGATTAAACTGCAGCCATGTGGTGACACATGCACCCTTGCAGCATGGTGCAAGGATGTCTGTGTCATGCGCGGATTGTTTTTGTGCAGCAAGGGACACCTTTCTGCACAAAAACAATCAGAAAAGACACTTTTCACCTTGAATATATGCTGTGCATTGTAGCATATTTTGAAAGTGAAAACATTAGAAGTGAAAACAATCCTCCTTGTTGTGCTTTCCTACACCAATTGGAGGATGGTGCAACATTCACAAACATGGCCAGATTTATAGTTTTTGATAAAACTGGATATATGTCTTATTCTATGACTGTTCTGTGCAAACACGCACAGTAAAACCTATAGAATGCCTTTTCAACGGAAAGTGCTGTGTATGATGAGATTATCTGTACATGGTAAACAAAAGGTATATAGAATGTCTTTTCCTCACCTTGTAATTAAGAAAGAGAGTTAAAGGCTAGGCCAATTCTTATTATTGGAGTACATTTCTGTACTACTAACAGAGAAGAAGATACATTTATAAGAACTTATGTTTTACGAAACTTATAGCACATATTTATATATGACTGAAGAGAAGGAACGGGGCCTACTGTCACATGTGGAAAAACACTTAGGGGCCGATTAGGATGGCGGGCAGATCTACCTGATAACCTGCCCTTGTGGATATAAGTATGTGGGTATGACCACACGTAAAGTCCGCATAAGGATATCGGAGCACAAAAGCACCATTCGATGTGCCAGACAGGCCACGAAATTAACCACCCATTTTCTGGAAGCAAAACATCTAGCTACGGATTTTCAGTGGTCCGTCCTTGAACAACCCTTCATTCCATCACACACAGTGGATGTGGCTAAGTACCTACTGATCAAAGAACAAAAATGGGTACTAAAACTTAACACACATCATGAAGGCCTGAACGATGAAATCCCATGGTCCACCTTGTAGTCTATCATATTACAATGAGTGTTCTAATCTGAGATATAATCAACCTAATGAATATGTGATTACTAACCTGTTTTGCCTTCTGCACAGTTCTCCCCTGATTAATATTGATTAATATTAACCACCCCATCGGGGCCATATGTCCACCACGTGGACACAGTACATGAGCGCATTGTTTAATTACGCTCAACTATACAGTAATAACCCTTCAAATCTTCACGGTTCACGTTGGCCTTAAGTCCACTTTATTGGACCTTCCATCCCTTCTAGAGTGGATCTCTTTCAGTTCACACCCTTTTTGGAATTTATGACAACACATGACACGAGTGTTGTCATCTGAATCTGTTGAGGACTTTACCTTGCACATAAGAGTCTGGTATTGCATTCAGTAACACTGTCCCTACAGTTACCTTGACAACCCACACACATAATTAGACCCTGTTCAGCTTGGCCGCCTTTCCGCCTATCGGATTGCTTGTTTACCCTGAGACCACCAATGGGTAAGCTTGTAAGACATTATACGCGAGCAGACCCAATGAGATCGCGCGTCCGTGCACACCACGTGACCTGGCCACCAATGGAAGCGCGGTTGATAAACAGCCTCGATCCTGCCATCTGGTACCTCCCCAGTCGGCTAGGACGCCGGCTACGGAGTACCGACGGATAGGTAAGACGAGCTGTTTCCTGCCGAATTACTCGCTGCTATGCTCCGTTTCAAAGAGCCCGTTTGACGTAAGGGAGTCTCTTCTTCCTTTAGATCTGGTCACAACTGGGAACGGTAGCATCATTTGTCAGTGCGAGTTTTGCTATTTCCCGGTCATTGATAGTAGAGAGGTGTTTGTATTTTGTTGTGCACACTATGTTTACATGTGCTTTACATGTTTTCTAGAGCGGTGCTTCATTTTCCCTTGAGCCGCTGCCAGGTGGGGTGAGGCAATTCTACCTTACAGATTAAGGTAAGAACTGAATGACGTTTGGTTAATAATATGTATTTCCAAATGGATGATAACTGACCCTCTAATAATAAGAGAGCATAGATCAACATCATTTTGATGTGATTCTCTTGTTGATCCACAGATGATGGACTTAATTTGTAGTTCATAGGGTACAGATAGCCTAACCTGACACTCACTTCCTTTATTTTTTCCACAGTGAACAGCACTAACTGTAATGGCATTTGGATCATACAGGTGACTTTTTGCACTTGTTTTTCTTTTCCTTTTGTCACTTTGTCACTTTATGATTTATTTCACATTGTGCAGTAGCACTAGCATCATATTTCTGGTCCTGATGAAAGCAAGGACGCAATAGTCCATGTTTGCTGAAACATGTCGACCTCACCTCAGACGGTCTACCTAATTTGACTGCCTAAGGTTATATATTTTTAATCTTGGTATTAAGAGCATACACAGAATAAAGGTTGTTCCGTGCTCTTTTGACCAATTTTAACACACTTTCTTGTTTTGGTTTCTTTTTCTCACTCACAGTTATTTGCACTGCACACCCCAGTCCCATGCTTTTTTCCACTCATTAATATCGAGTGGTAGACCACACTGTTATTAAAAACAACATAAGGGACCTCCTTACCACCAGGTCATCCTTTGATTGTGGCACTGATTTTCTCAGACGGGTGGTCCGGATAAAATCCCAAATGATGAAGGGCGGATCTGTATGGTGACTGATGGGTATTTTCCTCATCCCTTGAGAGCCTTTGTGTCGATCATTTTGACCCCTGGGTAAATGAGGGATTGTGGTTGGTTAGGTGGCTATCGTACACGTTTGAACTTTTTTTTATTTCAGACCCTCTGGTACCTTTTGTTGCTTTCAGATTCATTGGGGATTGTACCCAGAGCCAGGTCTATAAATTTCCCCGAGGTCCTCTCTCACCGTAGTGTTTCTTGTTGATTTGCATATAGCCATTGTCTGACCTAGGGTGGTGTGGAGTGCAAAAAAACGATGGATTTAGGCCCAGATATTTGTACTGGAGTGAATGTAAGACATTGTTCTGCATTCTGTCCATCAACTGTGTTTTTTGAAATTTTCACCCCGAGTGAGCTGGGTATACTCAGACGTGAGTCCCAGGCTCTCCACATCACTGGAATCAAGCTATACAGGCTGAAGAAGGCTGATAGCCAGAAACCGGTCCTTGGATGCTTGAGTCCGGTCTAGGAAAGACATGGCTTGGTAGTTCGGGCTGGACTGATCCCATGAGGCACAGGGTGAAGACTGATTTGCATATAGCCATTGTCTGACCTAGGGTGGTGTGGAGTGCAAAAAAACGATGGATTTAGGCCCAGATCGTTGTACTGGGGTGGATGTAAGACATTGTTCTGCATTCTGTCCAACTGTGTTTTTTGCAATTTTCACCCCGAGTGTGCTGGGTATGCTCTGACGTGAGTCCCAGGCTCTCCACATCACTGGAGTCAAGCTTTCCAGGCTGAAGAAGGCTGATAGCCAGAAACCGGTCCTTGGATGCTTGATTCTGGTCTTGGAAAGACATGGCTTGGTAGTTCGGCTGGACTGTTCCCATGAGGCACAGGGTCAAGGCTGATTTGCATATAGCCACTGTCTGACCTAGGGTGGTGTGGAGTGCAAAAAAACGAAGTATTTACAGCCTGATTCATCATAGTGCCGTTTTGCGAGTTTGAAATAGCGAATCATAAGGAATCGCTATTTCAGACTCGCAAAACGGGATTCATGTAGGAATTGCAAAAACAAAAGCGATTCCTACATATTCCTTATTTGCGATTAGCAAATTGCTAATCGCAAATAAGGAATAACTCCCCATTCATTCCTATGGGCCAAAAGGCCCATAGGAATGAATAGGGAGTATTCCTTATTTGCGATTAGCAATTTGCTAATCGCAAATAAGATTGCGATTTAAAGGGTGCCAGGGGTGTCCAAAGGACACCCTGTAGCACCCCTTAACAGTAAATACGAACAGGTGTTGCGCACACACATGTCCAAAAGACATGTTTGTGTGCAACATGCAACTTCGAAAAATGCTTTTAAAAGCATTTTTCGAAGTTTTCGCTATTTACCACGAGGTTTGATCTCGCGGTAAATAGCGGGCCGAAATTGCGAATTCGCAAGTTTAAAATGGATGATGAATTGCATTTAAGGAATCTCAAATTGAGATTCCTTAAATGTAATTCATCGCAAAATAGCGAAATCGCTATTACCGATTTTTGCATTTGGGATGATGAATCCCAAATGCAAAAATAGAGCTCGCAAAGGGCCAGATTCTCAGAATCTGGCCCTTTGCGAGCCCATTTCGGCTTCATGAATCTGGCTGCTAGAACCAGATCTTTGTACTGGGGTGAATGTAAGACATTGTTCTGCATTCTGTCCATCAACTGTGTTTTTTGCAATTTTCACCAGTGTGGCGGGCGCATGATAATTGGCATGGTGGGACCGCTGCACACGCGGCAGACGGTCCCGTTTCCACAGGGATGGCAGACGGGCAAAGTCCGTCCACCATCCTAATCGGACCCTTAGTGATTTGCTTTAAGTTAAATAGTATTATTTCTTATAATTCTAAAACTACCAGGACCTACAAGACCACCATATGTCTCTATTGCGTACTCTACCATGTATCTTGCAGACAGGTGTTCTGAAGCTGTTTCCTATTTGATACCTGTCTGCAATGGAATTCTCTGGCACAAATCTAGTCCATCAATCTTCTATTTTTTCAATTGTGTTCAACCGCAGTCCATTGTGCATTTTAAGACTTACTTAACCTTACCTCAGCAGTAATACAACTAAGAAACGCTACACATTTTATTCAGTTGTTTTTTATAATGTAAAATATAGTAAATTCCATATTTTAGAATTAGGATCTGTAAAAGAAAAGAAAAAATAGTTATAACATGCAATAATACATTTGTAACAGCAAAGCATAATTTTAAAATTTTACAAAGTAATTTCTTTGCCTTTTTTGCTGTTCAGAATATATTGAATTTCACTACAAACAGTGATTTCAATCGTACTCATCACATAACAGCGGGCAAAAAAAAACCCAATCAATTAGATTGTTTAAAAAAAACAGCAATCCATCCACAGTAAAATGCCAGATAATACAAATCACACATATATAAAATGGTTACTGCTAAGAAATGTTATAACTTACGTTTATAAACACTGTAAATGTTGTCGGTTAAAATTATACACCAAGACAATGTGCAACAAAAAGTCCATAATTCAAAGAAATACCTTTCCTTGAGGCCACATTGTATTTTTGCAGTCATTTTTATGTAAAAGTCCAATGGTAATCCTATTAAATCATAATAATAAATTCCTCAGAGGCTGAATTATCTTCCTAAAACTTTGGCTTTAAAAAAATTAGGTAGAAATTTGATAGTTCGTAAGGCAAACGTTGTTTGAAAACCAACTGAGCATCATTACAAAGAGTCCAGCCTTTGTCACTTTTTAGATAGGCAGTGTAATGTCCAGATGTTGTGGAAGGACCATCATGGAAAATTATTGCTACTGCTACAAAAGTCCTTCCTGATATTGATAGTTGAGTAGGTACAAAATGTTTTATTAAAGGTTCCAATTTTCTTCCATCAGCTGTACAACGTTGCATCATTAAAATTATATATTGTCTATATCTTTGTTAAAATAAAGTTGATAACATTTCTGATTTGCATTGGCTACACTCCATGTTTTGATCTGCAGTTTAATTAATTTATTGAAAGACACTGATTTACAGTCCGGTAATGTCAAATATAGAAATCTTTCGGTGTCTACATTAGTCCTACATGTATACATATAATTTTCACAATAATGATCCCATTTATAACAAAGGCCAAAAATATTTTCCATTTCTACACCTTCCTTTTCCAATACGGTAAGCATATACATTAAGGGGCAGATTTATGAAGGCCTTGCGCCGCCGGTGCGTCTTTTTTTTTACATGGGAAAAAGTGACGCACCGGCGGCGCAAGTCCTTCATAAATCTGCCCCTAAATATTCCTGAGCATCTTGTTGGATATTTTGTGTAAATTGTGTAGAACCAGAACATACATCCAAACGATTACGAACATCAGAAACGGTTTGTATTTTACTTGTATCAGTTCTTAATTTTTCATAAACAGAATGCAACAAGCGACAAAAATTTTTTCCTGATTCTCCATAATTTGCTGTTGCAAACCTTCAAGAAAAAAAAACATTGACCACTACATTAGCATAGCAGTTGACACCAGAACTATTTTCAAACTGATAACCAACAATCTCTTCAAAAGTGTCCTTTTTCTTTTTGCTTGCAATCACAACATTAACTTGTTTTTTTCCCTTCTCTACACCTTCGGTATAGATATTCTCATACCTTCTTTTTCGACCAACCACACGCTTTTCAAATACAGGATATTGACCTAAATTGGGAGCATATGTTCCTCTTAACATATTACACTCTTTGACACAGTTCGCTTCTGCAGTAACCTTTGTATCATCAAAATCAATCAAAAATAAACCAGATAATGTTCTGACTCGCGACAAAGCAACATATGGCATACCCTCTTTAAACACAGTATTTCCAATGTTTACTAAAGCACTGTCAACACTTAAACATTGAGATTTATGAATAGTCACTGCATATGCCAGAGAAAGTGGAAACTGTTTTCTACGGACATATAAATCTTTAACATGCAAAAAACGAACTGAACAACGACCAATTTGTTTAACTTCTTCAATCTGATCAAATTTAATTTTTAAAAATTCAATGCGATCTTTATTTCGATAATTAACAAAATCCACAACTTTGCCCATTGCTCCATTAACTAAACTTTTTTCTACGTCCAAATTGCGCCTTAAAATAACTCAACAGTTTCTACATGCATATAGATTCTTTCCTAAACCAGCAGTTTTAGATATTGATTTTTCTAAAGAATCCAATTTTGTCTTCAATTTTTCTGTCAAAATAATAGTGATTCCTTCATGCTCTATTTTATCAATGGCTTCCATTTTTATTATTTCTTCATTTTCCAGTTTCAAAAGTCGTTGTTGAATATAGAACACTCACGCAGTGTTGGCATTAAGCAGATTACAGATTTGTTTTCTGCAATTTTCATGTATATTTTCTCAGGAACTACATTTTCATTTGGAAACAAATTGGAAAGTAATCGACTCTGCAAAGCTTCTTTGCCATGTTCAGTCAGTTGTCCAATTCTTATATCTTGGAGAATAGTTCCATAATCAAAATCATTTGCTTGTCGCATATTTGTAATGAGTTCTTTGTATTCAAAATATGACCAAATGTTCATGTTTCCAACACTACCCAGAGACTTTCTGGTGTCTTCATGCGCAAGTGTTTTAAATACTGGTTGACCTTTTACAGGAGTCAGTTGCAGTAGATCTCCAAAAACTATGATGTGTTTTCCTCCAAATAACATGTCGTACTCTGTTTTAAGAATTTGCTGCATTCTTAAATGCACAAAGGCAAGCATTAAGTTTGATACCATGCTTACCTCATCAATAATGAGAAGTTTCATTTTCTTCAAGACTTTTGAATCTTCACAACAAGCTTCTCCAGATAGCGTGTGATATTCCAATTTGTTTTATTTTATTTATTTATTTATTTTGGCATTTGTAGAGCGCCTGGTTACGCCACTGGCGTGTCCCCGCGCTATGATAAGTGGAGTGGCTGCCCCCCCCTCCCACAGAAAGCTACCTGCTAAACAGGTGGGTTTTAAGTTTCTTCCTGAACAGGATTTCAGATGGTTCTAGTCGCAGTTCTAAAGGCAGGGCATTCCAGCATCTGGGAGCGAGGTATCTAAAAGATCTTCCTCCCATGCGCGCCTTCCTTACTCTGGGAACCTTTAGCAGTCCAGTCTGCGAGGACCGTAGATTGCGTGTGGGCTCATAGCAGGTCACCAGACTCTGGAGCGGAGCAGGAGCTTTGCCGCTCAGTATGCGGTGGCATGTGGAAAGGGCTATGAACTCCACCCTCTTCTCCACAGGGAGCCAGTGGAGGGTTTGGAGAGCTGGTTTAGAGGGTGACCTCCTGGGGAGCCTGAGTACAAGCCGCGCCGCGGCATTTTGGAGCACTTGCAGGCGGCCCATGACCCAGCCCGTGGCCCCCAGATATAACAAGTTCCCATAATCAAGTCGCGAGGTGACCAGGGCGTGCACCAGCGTCCTTCGAGCAGCAATAGGGAGGAGGTCTAATACTTTCCTTAAGGCTCTCAGAACACCAAAACACACCCCCGTCACCCGGCTGACCTGGGGACCAAAGGCAAGATCCATATCCAGCCACACACCGAGGTTCCTGGCCTCCCGGCAGGGGACGGGGACTTCACCCAGGCAGGGCGGCCACCACGCCGATGACCAAGCAGACGGCCCTCCCCCCACCACGAGCACCTCAGTCTTGCTGCCATTCAACTTTAAACAGTTTGCGGACATCCAGGTTGCCAGGTCTTGCATGCAATCTCTGAAGATGTCTGCTGCAAGGCCGGGTGCACGCGATAGGGAGATGACCAGCTGCGTGTCATCGGCATAAGACACCAGGCGTAGACCGTATCTTTCCACAATGGCTGCTAGGGGGTAGACATAGATATTAAATAGGGTTGGGCTCAGGGACGAGCCCTGAGGCACGCCCTGGCCCAGCTCAATCTCCTTCGAGTAACAGTCACCCAATCGGACCTGAAAGCACCTGTCAGACAGGAAAGACCCGATCCAGCCAAGCGCTTCTCCTGAGACCCCTCCTTCATTCAGACACTGTAGCAAGATGGAAGGTGCTACAGTGTCGAATGCGGCGTTTAGATCAAGTAGGATCAAAGCCATGGTTTGGCCCTCATCCACACCCTGTCGTAACGCTTCGACCGCCATGAGAAGCGCAGATTCCGTCGAATGACGGGGGCGGAAGCCAAATTGCGAGTCATGGAGTAGCGATGCCTCCTCCACAAAATGCATGAGTTGTAGATTTGCTATTTTTTCTGCCACTTTAGCCATATAGGGCAGGAGGGAGATTGGGCGAAGATTGTCAAGTTTTTCGAAGCTGACATTAGCTTTTTTCTGCAGAGGGAGTACAACTGCTTGCTTCCAAGCATTGGGGACAGTCTGGGACTTGAAGGAGGCATCTAGTAGGTGGCGAACATAGGGTTCAAGTACTTGCAGGCTACCCTTCAGCCGACTTGGAGTAGTCGGGTCTCTTGGAGAGCCAGATTTTATCGACCCGCCAATGCGGAGAAGTTCCTCAGTCGGAGGGGTGACAAAGGTGGTTAGTCACTGTTCCCCTTTGATTTTAGTGGCCTCCAAGTGCGTAGGACTGTTGTCGGCCTGCTGAGGGAAGGAGCTGTAGATGTTTGCTACCTTATTTACAAAAAACCCAGCAATACGGTCACAACCCTCCGTTGTGCAAAGTTTCTTGGGCACCACAGCAGGCTTCCCTACCGCAATTGATTTATAGATTGAGAAGAGTTCCTTAGTGGACTGTTCTGCTTCTTCAATCTTGTTGCAGAAATACAGTGTTTAGCCTTTCTTATCAGTTTGTGGTAGCTGCGCCTACAGTCTATGTACTCTGCTTTAGCGTGGGTCGTGTAGGCAATCCTCCATTGCCTTTCAGCACGTTTACACGCTGCTTTGGCCACCCGCTTGTCATGCTCTACTGGTAGCATTAGTAAAAGATGTAAAGTAATTCCTTTAATGTTGTGTGCTGCCAACCCAGTTGGAGCAGTGATAACACAAGACAAATGCGACTCAGTTGTTTTCTGAAGATAACTTGTAATTACTTTAATTAAAAAACGTTTTCCTGTTCCAGCTTGTCCACTCCTGTACATTCGGATAGGTTGAAATGACGTGCATGAGCACTCTTTCTTTTCATGAAGTAATCAATGGTCAATCTGTCGTCTCACTTGCTCATATATTTCTTTCTGTTCAACATTTAGTTGTTTTTCCAAGTTTGCTAAGTTTGTTACATCTTCTTGAGCTTAATGCATTGCTGTTTCCACATCATTCATGGTGATTGCTGCTTCATTTTCCACAATTAGTTGTCCTAGTGGATCTTGACTCAGCGCAGCAGAACTTTGACTGTCTTGAGAACTGTCTCTAGCAATCACAGCTGCAATTGTAGCTTCTTGATCAATTTCATCGTTCAACTTTTTCACATGATTTGCAAAAGCACTGCATTGTATGCTATCTTTACAAACATTACAGGAATCGTCATAGCTCTGGAAATCTCTAAGTAATTCCAGTTCTGAACGCCATGGTTTGAACAGTTGTAAAAGGGCTAATTAGTAAAATTCCCTTTCATCAGGAGTGTCACAACTCAGTTTTCTGTGATTAATCAAATTTCCTTTTCTGTGTTTCACCAAACATCCTTCGGAACCAATCACTGCATATTTTCCATCATTGATATTTTCTGTAGTATTCTGTTTAAAAGTGTAGTTTTGCAGCACTTCATAGAGACATTTTTTCAAGATGATGACTTCTATTTAGATAATATGTGTCCAACATGTTTGTTTTCACAATATCTGTACTTTCCAGATCTACTTATTTCCGGATTGTACATATTTTTTGGAGACTTTCTAGTGATGGTATGTCTCATAGCTGACATAAAACTGTTCACTCTTCCTTTGGATATTACAGGACGTGCAAATGCAAAACGACATTTGGTGTAAAACTTGTCCTTATATTTGTACTTTTGTCGACAGTATTTTCCACATCGGTGGCTTTGGAATCGTAAGACTTTTGCACTTAAGTTGTTTTCTTTTGTGCTTTTGGGTACAGCACATGTTGCATATTATTCAATAAGAAACTAAACAGTATCATCTGCACCTGTTCCAAATTTGGATGCGTCCTTAATCCATAATAGCATATGTATATGAGGAGCACCTCTTGCTTGATACTCCTTTCTCCAAAAGAAAACCACAACTTCTCCAAGAGAAGGATTTTTTTTATTGCAGATAAAACACATAATAGCCTCAAATCTATGATTGAAATACCTGCATACATTAACAGGATCCAAAAAGCACAATTCTCCAGGTGTCTTGTATTCAATATTTTTTATGTTGGAATTTGCCTCTCAAAGAAATTCTAGCAAATCATCCCAAGCGTACTCAGCACAGCTTAGGGTAAGGAACCATGTAGGAGTTCCTAAGTTCCGTAGCATACATTTCAGTTCTCCATGACGACGGTACCAATATTCATTAGTCCCACGCTGACATGCCATCAGATTAATGAACTGAGATTCTAGATGATCATCTCTCTGGTGCACTTTATCCATAAAATCTTTTGCAGATACATTTTCTAGATGTATTCCAGTTTTTAAAATGTGATTGACTGCATATGAAAGTCCAGACAAGTCACTTTCAAACAAAAGATGAAATATATAAGGGATACATTGCCGAAATATTGGATCTTCTGCATATAATCTTGTTGTCCGAAATTCAGATGCAGGAATCTGAACAGGACGCTCATCATATCGTCCTCCTTTTCCAGTTGGGAACAACTGTGGAAAACAACAAGCTTCCAAGCTCTCTTCGCATACACTCATGGGAGTTCCTTTTGCTTTTTTCAATTGGAATAACTCAATAGTGTTCCCCATCACTTCTTTTGAATGAAGTGGATGCACACTGTAATGTTCATAGATTTCTTCACATCTTAACATATCCACTTTTTCAATTTGTCCACTTGACGTTTCAGTATCTTCTGCTAAAACTATTTCTTCTTCTCCCATATAAACATTCTTATAGTATGTATTGTTTTTTTATCAAATACAATGTTGCCTTTTGCACTTTCCTAACATCCACTGACTCCTGCCAGATTTTCTTATTCTTAGTCGGCACACCATTAGCAAGAATAACTAGTGGTTCACTTTCTGCACTCTCTACACTAATAGTTTCAATATTTTTCTTTAAATCTAATGGTAAATACACAATTCTTCCCTTTAATCCTCTTTGTAAATCTGAATGAGGCAATTTACCTGTTTTAGCCTCCATACGAACAATAGCCTGAAACGGGTGCACACATTGAATGAGAATAGACTCATAGGTGTTTAAATCAATCAATTCTGGAGGAATAGCAACTAACTCTAAATTATTATGCACAGCTCTAGAGGGCATTTTATTCTCATCTAATTTGATATAACAATATTTACAAACACCCTGATCAGAACCCAAATCAAAACAATTCTCTATCAACAAATAAGTTGCAAATTCCTTCCACTTATCATTATTTTCTTTTTCACTTTTTAAATACAGATCAACACTCCTAATCTGATTTTTATAGTGAGTTCGCCGACAACAAATACATGAAAATTTGGCCTTTCACCTGAAATCACCTTAAACTTTGTAATTTAATTTTCAAAATTTGTTGTACAACTATGTTCAACATTCTCTACAACATTTTCTTCTATTAATGTCTGAGTTTCTTCACCCTCTTCTTCAGGACCAAAGTAACAAAACGCAATATCATGATAAACCTTTTTCACATCTGATACTGAAACAGGCAAAAGAGCACTGTTCAACTCATTTAACTTTAATGCTGGACTTTTTGCATAATACAATCTTCTCACTAACTTCCGCATTTGAGTATGATGTACTGCCAACATCCTGAAATGGTGAAAAACACTTTGACATACTTTCCTAGAAAGACAAGCCAGAGAATGACCTTGCAAACCAGTATGTTTTCTCACCCTGCAAGGGTCTAGTCCTGGCAACACCTTAATCTTTTGTTTAACACTTTTTTTACAATATGCTTGTAAGAAATTATGTAATTTATCAATAGATTCTTGTCATACACTACAAATACTATTACAATCCCAAGTGTACACTGGGGCTTTAGGACGTTTGCCTAGAACTTCAACAGCTATCACTTCTTCATTTCTAGGAACCATTTGCTCTTTATCAATTGGACAACCATTTCTAACCTCATAAACATGACCACTGGTGTCAACTGCATGCAACAAATCATTGGTCTGTAAATAACTCTCTTCATCAAAAAAAGGCTCAGAACTTGAACTGTGTTTCCATTCCCCTAAGAAAATATCACAAAAATTACTTTTGTTAATTACTCTTTTCCTCTTACTTTTGGCCTTCATTACATGGATTGGTTTATCTAGTGATTGGATTCTCTTTAATACTAAAATGAATAGTTTCCTCTTTACTTCAAAAGCCTTTTCAACAATGGATTCGATATGATTCTTCTTTTTATAAAATAGGGTACTCTTTATATATTTCTTTGTATGTTTCATCAAATTATGGACTACTCTGTGGTAAAATATTTTTGGAGGGATTTCTTTATATTGATTTTCTCTTCTTTTACTATAAGTTGTATCCTTTGTATATACATTGCCTTTCCTATTCTTTGCGCTTATTTTTGTGCTTGGAACATTTTCAGTTTTTTTTCTGAATCTGGTAATATTTTTAATAAAGTCCTTTGTGATCTTGCCAGATATTTTTCTCTTTTTAGCCACATTATGGGGCCTATTACGATTGCGGATTTCCCGCATCCTCCGGGCCGGCGGAAGCCACCGCCGGCTCGGAGGATGTGGGAAAACCGCTGCGGATGCTTGAAAGACCCACCTCCAAATTAGGATGGCTGGTGGGTCTTGGAAACTGTCCACCGCTTTTCCACTGCGGTCGCCTTCCGACCACGGTGGAAAAGCATTAACATGGCTGGCGGTGTCTATCAGACACCGCCAGCCATATTATGATGGAGTAGAAAGTATGCTTTTCCACGGCGGCTTTTCCGCCGTGGAAAAGCGTACGGACTATCACTTCGGGGCCCGTTGCGGGCCCCCTGGGTGAAGGGGGATGGGGGTGCACATGTGGGGTACCTATGGTACCCCCCTGCATTTGCATGAACAAAGCGGCAGGCAATGTGCGGTGCCTGCCGCTTTGTGCACGCAAATGCCGTGCATGCATTTTTAACATATCGGCGGGTGCAGCTTGAAGCTGCACCCGCCACAATGTTAAAAATAGAGGATGTGACCGCCACCCTGGTGGTCACATCCTAATCTGCACGGAGGGACCGCCGCTGCCCCTGCGGACGGTCCCTCCTACTCTATGGTGGCAGACAGACTCAGGTCCGTCCGCCATCATAATTGGCCCCTATGTTGGTCTTTCAATACTTGTGGTTGAGTTTTCTTCAAGTAAGTATCCTTTTTCTGACCTTTTCTTTTTCTTTCTCTCTCCAGCATGATAACTTTATTTTAATGATGATAAACAGTATCTGTAAAAAATAATCATAAATAAGTATTTATTAATAATTTTATAAATTATACTTTTTTATTACTTTACAAATACATTTCATATAAATTCTGACTAAGAAATTGTAGGCCTGAAGCACAAGTGTGAAGGTGGTTAGACCACTACATGCATAGTGCATAGCAGTTTGAAGCACTGTATGAGTACATGCATATTAACTAAATGATCACAATACTATAAGGAGAGACACTGAGTGAATTCATAATTGGTTCACTTTTACTTTAGTGAATATATTACTATATGGTATTTAGTCACTATGGTTCTGCAACAGTACAGATTTAGAGTTTAGAGTAGTGCAGTAGCGTTTGTCTAGTGTAGTGGGTCGTGCTGGGGTAGTGTTCTAGGGTAGTGCAGTGCTGTTTGGGTAGTGTAGGAGGTTGTGCTATTGTAGATTTAAAGTTTAGAGTAGTGCAATGGTGTTTGGGTAGTGTAGGGGGTCGTGCCTGGGTAGCGTTTTAGGTTTTAGGGTAGTGCAGTGGGGAATGGGTAGTGTAGGGGGTCGTGCTGGGAGTAGATTTAGAGTTTAGGGTAGTGCAGTAGAGTTTGTGTAGTGTAGGAGGTCATGCTGGAGTAGATTTAAGGTTTAGAGTACTGCAGTGGCGTTTCTGTAGTGTAGGGGGTCGAGCTGGGGTAGTGTTTTAGGGTTTAGGGTAGTACAGTGGTGTTTATTTATTGTAGTAGATCATGCTGAATTACTCTTTTAGGGTAGTACAGTGGTATTTGGGTAGTGTAAGGGGTGGTGCTGGGGTAAGTTTAAGGTTTAGGGTAGTGCAATGGTATTTGGGTAGTTTAAGGGGTTGTGCTGGGGTATTGTTTCAGGGTTTAGGGTAGTGGAGTGGTGTTTGTGTAATGTAGGGGGTCGTGCTGTCTTAGTGTTTTAGGGTAGTGCAGTAGTGTTTGAGTAGTGTAGGGTGTCATGCTGGGCTTCATTTAAGGTTTAGGGTAGAGCAATGGTGTTTGGGTAGTGTAGGGGGTTGTGCTGAGGTAGTGTTTTAGGGTTTAGGGTAGTACAGTGGTGAATGGGTAGTGTAGGGGGTCGTGCTGGGAGTAGATTTAGAGTTTAGGGTAGTGCAGTAGAGTTTGTGAAGTGTAGGAGGTTGTGCTGGAGTATATTTAAGGTTTAGAGTACTGCAATGGTGTTTGGGTAGTCTAGGGGGTCATGCTGGGGTAGTGTTTTAGGGTTTAGGGTAGTGCAGTGGTGAATGGGCAGTATAGGGGGTCGTGCTGGGGGTAGATGTAGGGTTTAGGGTCGTGCAGTGGTGTTTGTGTAGTGTAGAGGATCGTGCTGAAGTATTCTTTTAGGGTAGTACAATGGTGTTTGGGTAGTGTAAGGGGTCGTGCTGGGGTAAGTTTAAGGTTTAGGGTAGTGCAATGGTATTTGGGTAGTGTAGGGGGTCATGCTGGGGTAGTGTTTTAGGGTTTAGGGTAGTGCAGTGGTATTTATGTAGTGTAGAGGATCGTGCTGAAGTATTCTTTTAGAGTAGTACAGTGGTGTTTGGGTAGTGTACGGGATCATGCTAGGGTAGTGTTTTAGGGTTTAGGGTAGTGCAGTAATATTTGGGTAGTGTAGAGGGTTGTGCTGGGGTACTGTTTTAGGGTTTAGGGTAGTGCAGTGGTATTTGGGTAGTGTAAGAGGTCATGCTGGAGGAAGTGTCACTGCAAGAGTACATGTACTTATATGTCTGCAAATACATCAACCAACCAAACCATTATCTCTCAATTTTCCCAAATGGAGACTGACTCACAGTGGTCCGAAGACCACAAGGGATAAAACTTTTCATTGCTACGGAAACATGTTGTCTAAGGTTTCCACCTTCCCGTAATTAGGAATCATATTTGACGATCAAG
This sequence comes from Lissotriton vulgaris, assembly GCF_964263255.1. Classification (NCBI taxonomy): domain Eukaryota; kingdom Metazoa; phylum Chordata; class Amphibia; order Caudata; family Salamandridae; genus Lissotriton; species Lissotriton vulgaris. The sequence goes on along the minus strand of NC_141698.1, from coordinate 664,470,438 downwards.
GCTCTTGGTCTCAACAAATTTTAGCAAAAAGCAATGTTTTAGCGAGATCGACTTCTGCTGTTTTGGGCTTTGCAAGTAATTTGGGGGCAAGACCCACGCAAGCCCTCTTGAAAATATACGGTGCAAAATGCGTCTCGCAATGCGTGCGAGGCTTAAACATTACGGAGGATATGTACACGTGTTTAGAATAATAATATGTTAACTTTATTTATAACATTATACTTGGATGTCCAAATGATAGGAAAAAAGGAAAATAGGAACCATTAGTCTAGAAAAACAGCTATGCCTTTTATATAACAGATATCTTGTAAATATAATGACATTTTATTAAGGATTTTTTAATATTTATTTATATTTTAAATATGATATTTATTTGACACATAAATATACTGTAATAAATATGCAGTATCCAATGTCGGATCAATATATGTATTAAACAAGAATTTGCAAATGCTAGGACAACAGACTATAATGGAACTGTACTCCTCCAAATTATCAAAATGTGGACTGATCCTGAGTGGTGGAACAAAATAAAAGAGAGTAACCAAAGATCTAAACCACGATACGGGTTTAAACAAAGAGTCAGGAAATATACACAACGATCTTTTGAAAAACACTGCACAAATCAAATTATATGAAACGTTTTAAAAAAACTTGAAGGCAAAATGGGTTTGTGAGAACTTCAGGAGTTACAAACATCGAGTTGTAAAAATAACAAAAAAATGTATTTTACTTTTCACACAGCACTTTAAGCACTTTCTAAAAATTAGTTTTCAATAACAATGGATGATTTCATTCACAATCAGCAATGTGTTGAGGTATTTTACAAGAACACCACCTCACCTGGAGCAAGAAACCGACTCATAACCTTCCCTGCGTGTAAGGAACCTACACATCACCTTCCTTGCTGCTATTTTTGCTTGAGACTGACGAATTTCAGGTACTTTGTGCTAAAAGTGACATTTCTATTGCTTCACATGGACAGAACTGTTTTTACCCTCTAAAAGTCATATTTTGATATCTGTATGTTGGATTTTTTAAAACTTTTTTGTTGCTTGGTTCAGATAAAGATACTTTATTTTTCTAAACTGGAGTGGTGTTCATTTGTGGTGTTTCTACTGTGTTACTGTGGCACAAATATACAAATGCTTTACACATTTCCTCTGTAGTTTAGCCTGACTGCTCTGTGCCAAGCTACTAGAGGGTGATCACATGCAAACTTAGGTATGAAGAGAAAGTGAATGATGCTGAAGATGGTCCAGCCGAAATAACATTCGCCTGGTGGAAGATCCAGAGAGGGTTGAAGGCCCTAGCATGGAAGTGTTCCTGGAGGACTGGTTGCTGTTGGTGGTGCTGTGGGGAAAATCCTCAAAATGGTTTACTGTGGAGCGAGCACATATATTCCCTGGTAGGCCGTCCATGCCTAGAGCTCCATCACAAACTATCATGGCTAGACTACTTAGTTTCTGGGACAGGGATGCCTTTTTGTGAACAGTATGGATGTACAAACCTTGGCAGGTGGAAGGGGAGAATGTCAACATGTACGCAGAGTACACCACGGTGGTACACCAAAGAGAGGCCTTTATAGGGGTTAAACAACATTTAAGGAAGCTAGACCTCCTCTATGATCTACTCTTTCCTACTAAACTCCAAATAATCGACCAGGGTGAATCACACTTTTTTACATCAGTGAAGTAGTTATGGGACTGGCTGGAGAGATACAGGTATGGCTCCCAGAAGAAAGGGAAATGAGCCAGACATTAAGATGGCAGGAACGCAAGAGGCGTCGCAAGGCGCAGTTTCATCCACAAACTGCCCCCTTGAAGGACCAGCTGAAATTGGAAAGGGTGCGAGTCGTGGCCGACATTCAGTAGAAAAGGAACCTGGAGGTCACCAATTGGTGGAAGGAGAAGCAGAACAGGGCGAAAACCAAGAGAACCTGCACCCACCAGTGGTTACCCCAAAGACAACTGACGAGATTATCTGAGGGCTCCAGACCCCCCAGTTGGTGCCACCATTAAAGCTTGCAGCTGACTTTAGAGTTGTACAGTATCGTTTACCAATGTTTCTATTTCTAAATGTTTGATGTCGTTGAACAGCAGTGCGGAAAGCTAGGCAGGGAAGGGAGGTGGGCGACAGTGCACTTATCTGCAGCGATACATGGAACTCAGGGCACACAAAGGAGACACACCATGCAGGAATGGATGCACTAAACAGGGGGGTGGGTGTTAGACTTGCCATCTTTGGCATGGTTCCCCTGTCTTTTTGCCCCTAACTCCTGTAATTTTGATGCTGTGCTGGATTTTGTTTTTGATGGCCTAGATCCTTTGGACAATTTGCCACTGCTGATCAGTGTCAATGTGCAAGTGCTCTCTGTATAAATTGTGATTAGAATTAGTTCTCCCTGATTAGAATGTCTGATTTACTGGTAAGGCCCTACTAAAGTACACTGCGAGTTCCAGGGCCTGTTAATCAAATGCTACTACTTGGCCTGCAGCACTGATTGTGCCACCCACATGAGGAGCCCTGAAAAGGTATCTCAGACCTGCCATTGCAGTGTCCGTGCGCAGTTTCTACTGCCATGTCAACCTGGAAATTGCACCCACTTGCCAGGCCCTAACCTTCTCTTTCCTTACATGTAAGGCACCCTTATGGTAGGACCAAGGTACCTCCCTGGGCAGAGTGCAGTGTACGTGAAAGGTAGGACATGTACTGGTGAGTGTGACATGTGCTGATAGTGAAATACTTCCAATTTCGTTTTTCACTATTGAAAGGCTATATGTCTTATTGGATGGAAAGGAAGATACTTTGTAACATCTTACAAGTATAACTTCCCATTGGGACAAGCTAGAGAAATAAAGTTTAGGCTTTCTGAACTCAGAATTTAATAACACATCTTTTAGTAAAAGGTGGCTTTTAGAAAGGAGGAATTCTCTTGTTTAACCAATCTGTCTGCCCCTGTTTGTGGATTGACAGTCTGGTTTTGAAGTGACAGGGGATGAGGTGTGCCTGGCCCTTCCTGGATGACTCAGAGCTGAGCTGAATAGGGCTTGGCTGCATTTAGAGTAGAGGGAGGAAATTTCTTTGCACCTGAATAGGGCCTGTCTCCCTTGCACAATGCTGTCTCCGCCTACTGTGGTCATACTGCACCAGTGATGACAGAACTACTTTGGACTGGGCTCAGAGACACGTGAACAAAGAGAACAAAGACAAAGAGTGAGTTAAGTAGTAGACCTTAAACTCCAGAACTTTAGATCCCTTCTGGGCTCAAAGGGAACCTTTGCCAAGGAGAAGAGCTGAATAGTTCTGAGGAGGAGTACTGCTGCTTTGCTGTGCCCTGTGAGGGGTTAGCCTGCAGATGCTGTTTCTGCCAAGGAAAGGACAAAGGGGCTGATTACGATGGCGGGGGGACATTGCTGCTGCAAAAGGGACCACCTGCCATAGGTGCGGCGGTCCCGCAAAACCAATAAGGATGCGCCCACCATACTGGCGGGCGCATCCTGTATGTATACATTGTGGTGGGTATCAGCACCCGCCACAATGTAAAAATACAAGTTTTGCATGTATATGTACAACGTGGCAGGCACCGTGCGGTGCCTGCCACCTTGCACATGCACATGCAGGGGGTACCATAGGTACCCTCACATGCAGCACCACACCCCCCACACCCCCAGGGCCCGCAACGGGGCGCCAAAGGCATTTTCTGCCTGTCTTTTTGCAGCGGGGATTCAGCTGCAAAAGACAGGCATCATAATGCCGAAGGTGGTGCCTGCACGGCACCGCCTCCTTACCCCATGGTACAGGGTCCCGCAAGGTGGGCGGAAAAGGACTGCCTTGCGGGACCACAGTGGACGGTCTTTCCATCCGCTGCGGTTCCTTTCCCATTCCCACCGCCATCCTAATTTGGTGCTGGGAATATTCAGGGTGATGACGGGAAGTCTACGACTGCCGGGCCGGTGGTCCTCACCGCCGGTCCGGCGGTGCGGACTTCCCGCCATCGTAATCGGCCCCAAAGACTGGAACTTTGCTGTGAACCTGCTCGAAGAAAAATTTCCAAGGGCCTGTGTGTGCTAGGTTCTGTAGTCTCAGGGACACAAAGACTTCACCCCCAGCTCCCCTGAACTCTGTTGCTGAGAGTTCTGACCTGCCTGGAGCTGCTGTTCCAACTCTGGGCCTATGGAGGTTGTTCCTGCTATTGGGAGCTGGAAGAAACCTGAAGAACTGACCAAATTGGGCATCGCCCGTCTTGCTGCTGTTTTCCCAACACAGCACCGTCGTGCGAGAAGAACCTCCACATATCACCGCACCACTGCCGAGATGACACACAGCCTGTCATGGCTGGAAGAACCAATGCATCATGGGATCGCGGCTGAAGAAACTAACGCAATGCCGCTTCCTGCATCGATCGCCAGCGTATCCCTGATTTCAATGCATCGTACTTGTGCGGCAACTTTTTCTGACGCATTACCCATTGACCAGAATCGTCTTGGAGTCGACGCATCACTTTCCCCTACAGACCGGATTCAAACGCATCACTTCTCCTGCATGTAGCAGAACTGTCGCATTGCCTCCCCAAGGACTTTGGTACGGACACATCTCTTTGTTTCTCAACGCTTCCCATTTCTGCGGCTGTTTGGCCTTGCGAATTTTGATACATCTACAGGTTCTTTGTGTAGAATCATGCATCCATAGTTTTCTATGGACCTAGTTACTTGAAACCTTTGAAAAGGCATATTCATATTACATGTATGTTGGATTTTTGACGCTTTGGTCTTGTGGAGTTTAAATAAAGCTACTTTCTTTTTCTAAACTGGTATGGTGTCCATTTGTGGTGTGTTGTCATTGTATTACTGTGTGTTTTGAGTACAAATACTTTACACGTTTCCTTTGAAATAAGCCTGTCTGCTCATGCCAAGCTACCCAGGGGTGAGCAGGGGTTATCCGAAGTGTGTATCTCCCTTCCCCTGCCTAGAAGCAAGGGTTCCTATTTGGACACAGATACCTACCTCTGCCAACTTAAGACCCCCATTTCTAACATGGTGAGAACATCTATGCTAACTGCAATGGCGCAGGCTTTTATTTGTTGATATTGAATGTGAGTGAGCTAGCGAGTCGAATCATGAGAGATCTGGTAACTAAAGAACTAACACGAAATGCAGTAGATGGAGTGTTTCTTCAAGAGACACCCAAAAATTGTGGCTTCTTGGGGAGAGGGAAATATAAAGCAGTCAGCCATTCAGGATATATCAGGGGCTCCAGAGGAGTAACGATATTGGTTAAGAAAGTGATGACTTTCCCTGCGATACAGGCCTGGACAGATGACCTAGGGAGATGCACAGCAGTATTTGGGGACTTGGAGGCGTAAACACGGGCATTAGCTAATGTATACATCGCACAGAGGCTGCAAACTGACACCTTACATAATTGGGATGGTGCTTATGGACCTGACATAGGTCACCACCAAATTAGGATGGGATTTTAATATGGCATTACACCCACACTTAGACAGAACTTTTTCAAAATAAGTGTGAAACCCTTTCACTTGGAAACTAGAGAGCTTTGTACATGCAAAGGGACTGAGGAATGTCTGGGGAACACTGCACATAACACACAACTGCTACTTCTACTCCTTGGGAGAACATAACAGCAACTCTCAAGCAAATTACTTCTTCACATCATTAGCACCATTTCAAAGAAGCTGAACATAAATGTTGGGGAATATCAGGACTACCCTCTGCTGAGCATTACAACCGAGACAAAGATGCAGGGAAGGGGAGAATTGCAGCATGGCAAATGATGAACATGGAAGAAATTGAGCATTTACTTAAAGCCATGGAGCATTACTTTAAAGAATAATGCACCCACGGGGAAGTACATGGCAATATTGTGGGAGGCATACATGGCCACGATATGGGGGTGATAATATCAGGTGAAGTTGGGGGTCAAAAGAAAGAGGCTTCAGGAATGCCGGGACATGGAATGGGAGCTTATTGACCTAGAGAATGAATATATCCTAATACCATTAGATGAAATAAAAAAAACATGCATAATCCTCCAAACGGAAGAGTACTGTGCACTGGCTGCTAATGAACAGATATATGAAAGCAGGTGAGGAAGCAGGAACACTCCAGGCATGGCTTAATAGCAGAGGTTTAGAAAAAACACATCAGGGATGTAATATCTCAAGATTGCATAATAACTATAGGTAATGAGGGAATAGTAGCAGTAATGCTGGATTGCATGAAAAGATTCTATGTAGAAAAATGTATGCCATCTATGGAAGAACTGCAGAACTTTATTCAAGATTGCGAAAGTGGTTAGAGAGGGATAGGCCACTGGAACTAGAAGGCAGCTTGATAAAGGAGGAAACACATTTAGCACTTTCACATTTACAATCTGGGAAAGCTCCAAGCTCGAATGGGATTCCTGCTGAGTTTTTCAAGAAAACGTCAGATAGGATCACTGTGCCACTGCATGAGATGTACATTCAGGCTTACCATAGCGAAGGGCTTCCTAGGCATATGTGCACTGTGACGATCATGCTCATTTCCAAAGTGGATAAACGTAAAGACAGATGCGTTCATACCCAACAATATTGCTCCTCAACTTAAACATTTAGGGGCATATTATCAAGGGGGTTTATCTCCGCTTTTTTGTCTTTAAAAGCCAAGAAAGCGGAGATAAAATTATCTCCCTATTACCTAGCTGCCGCTAACACCAGTTAGTAGGAGATAACGACCATCTTGGGCCCCACTTTGCATGTCAGTGATATTTATCACTAATGAGATGCAAAGTGGGCGTGCCAAGATGTTAGCGACTGAAAACAGTCGCTAACATCGCTATCTCCTATTACCAACTTTTGGAGATATTCGCGCTAAGCAGGAATATCTCCAAAAGCTAACACCTGCCCTGAGCAGTTCTTAGCCATGTTATCCAATGGGAGGTGGATAACATGGCTAAGAGCATTAGCTCGCTAATGCATGAATATCGCTGACTTTTCAGCGATATTCATGCTTTGCGGCGATTTTTACCAAGGTTTATTTGCGGTAAAAATCGCCCCAGCGCTGCGGTAAATTTTTGTCTCTAACCAAGCAATAGAGATAATTATCGCTATTGCTTGGTAATATGCCCCTTAAAGTGTTAGCCAAAGTATTAGCAAATAGACTGAGGGATGTGGTCACGGCCCAGATGTATCCAGATTAGAACGGGTTCACACCCCACAGATCAACCAAGCTAAACCTTTATAAAAACATTGCTGCTGAGGAGTGGTTGAAAGCACCACTAGCTGTGGTGTTACTGGATAAAAGTAAGGCATTTGACTCGGTAGAGTGGTCCTTCCTGTATACAAATATGGAAAAAAGGGGCATCGGACCAAAATATCAGAAATTGACTTAGTCCGCTATACAAACCCCTGAGCTCACCTCAAAGTCAATGTTGTCATATCCATATGCAGGGGCACAAGACAAGTGTACCCCCTATTAACCCCTTGGCTGCAGGAGTAATTCCCCCATGGTGCGGGCGGAGGCGGTCCGCAGTGCCGTTCTGCTCGTGACGCGCTCAGCTCGTCATGACTCACAGTGGAGCTGGCATCATTACGAGCTGAGCTCATCACAGCCCCGCCCACTGATTAATTCTCCCGCACAGGCAGGGAATTAACCGCACATGTGCTGACCGCGGCCGTTATGACGAGCTGAGCTCGTCATGAGCACAGCTCCACGGTGACTCATGACGAGCTGAGCTCGTCATGCGCACACAAGGGGTTAATGATGCTTTTAGTTCTGGTGATACAGGTTCTGGCTGAATAGGTACAGTTGATGTCCAGGTGTGGGACTGGTAATGGGAAGAAACATGGGAAAAACGAATATCTATGTATGCAGATGATATCCTGTTGTACCCAGAGAACCTGAGGCCTCTCTTGTAAAACATAGAGAGATGTTTGCAGTTTACTAGAAAATACTCTGGAATGGGGTTAAATTGGAAAAATCCCTGATATTCCAGACATGGAGTTGGGTAATTGAGGCAGTCCTACCCTTGTCGCTGAAGGTTGCTACCCCGCACTTATCTATGTGGGACTTTAGATAACCAAAAATGAGCCATGCACTTCCAAGACAATCCTGCCCACTACTCTGTAGGTTGAAGAAAGACATGAAACACTGGAGGGCAATACTGCTTTATATTTTGGGCAGGGTGTTGATATTTAAATTGATTGCACTATCCTAATTTAATCACATGCAGCAATACAGCCCGGACACCATTTTGAATGCGTTCTTCCTTACAATGTTACGATCCCTTCTCTGGTTGGAGGCTCCACCACGGATCGCTTTATCTACCCTACTGAGATCTGTGTACAAAGGGGGCATAGTGCAGCTGAACATTCGTAAAAATTACATGGCAAACCAGGTTAGTATATTAATGGCATATGTACCGCTTTATGACCCACCATTTAGAATGAACCGGGTAAAACTAGCCAGAAGGGCTACCTTCACGCCTAATATGGAGGGAGGGCGTAAGCTGACACTCCACCAGCAACTGCAACAGTCATATTCATATGGCATAAGTTAAAAAGAGAAATAGGACGGGAGAAAAGCATAATATCATGGGAGTGAGAAGGAAATGGTGAGTTTTGTTGCAATTGTTTTGTCTGACAATCTTACCTCAATTTAAAATTCAAATATAATGTTTAAAAAATGTAGTACAATATATACAGGTTTTGCGTTTGTTTCACAACCAAGTATTGAATTTTGGATTCCAACAATTGGACAATCAAATCAATGACATTAGGAAAGTGTGATTGGAGAGTTGTGATGCATGCAAAAATATTCCAACATTTAGCATTCTCCATAACCGTACATATATACTGTGGGAAATGTGTGTAGGTATTCATTAAACGTACATTTATATTTTATATTTTTAAAAACCAGGAAATTTACATTTCTAAATCCATTTAATCACAAATTATGTTTCATTTTTATGTGAATTTGTGGGTATTCACAAACGTTCTCTCAGGCCAAACCTACCCTGAAAAGGGCATGAGATTTGTTTCTCTCAAGAGCAGGAGAAAATCAATTTTCAGGGAATGGACAGGAAATGCCGCCAAAACTGATGGAGGTATATGGGAAGGACATTATCTATGGGACAAAGTATTTTCCAAGTGAAGAATACATTTTACAAAGTGAAAATGCACTTCTGTATGCATTTACCAATGCATTTAGCAGTACATGATGTACAAATATACATATATGCTGTGCCATTGGAATTATGCAATTCTGCAGCCCAGTCACTGTGATTTTCACATACTTATGGTTTTGCCGCATTTGCCACATAATCCATCATCTGCTGGATAATTTGCAGTTTACAGCAAAAGAAAATTTCCGCAGGGGTTGACTTGTCATGTTTCAGCAGCTAATTGCTGCATTTGGGCCGTTACATTGGTACTAATTAAGGTGTACTCTTTTCTCAGACACCGTTACCAGCTGTAAAAATGCCAAAAAAATGAAGTAATATCATGACAAATGTGCTGCATTATTCAGCATAATTTGACATACTTGCAGCATAATTTAGTCAACCTTGCCGCATAATTTGGTCCTCCTCTGCCACATAATTCCAGTGGTCCTTCATATCTGGCTATTTACGCATGTGAGTACCCCAGAGAAGCTGATAGTGCTATGGGTCTCCAGTAGTAATTTTATAAATCTTTGTAAATTCAATACTTGTTTTGGATGTATTCCCAAATGTAGGTTAAACGTTGGGTGTAGACTTTTTTTTATAAATCGAACTTTACATGACTAATTATATGTCTTAGGTTATATTATATGCTGTGTGTGCTCAGCGTCAAATGTCCTCTGCAAATTTCATAGCACAAACGTATGCAGAAATTGAACACCAGAAAAAAAGGCTAATGATATAGCTTCAGAACAAGTATCAAGAAGGCTCCCAAGGTGATACTTTTAGCATGAACAGTTGATGCAAAGTCTCTCTACCATGGAAAATATGTAATTATCTCACAGTGAAGAGGTCTGCATGGATTTCCAGGTCGCAATGCAATTTTCTGTTTAATGCAATTTTATGAAAGTAAATTTTAAATTGACTAGGTAATTTTCTTTCAAACAACTGATTTTTGTTTGTTCTGTATAAGCTTTGTATTTTATAGAGATATGTGATGTATCCCTCCCAACGCTACTCAGTACAAGTGTTAGGCATACAAAAAATATAATGGATTGTCCTCACACACCACCAGGTGTCATGCTTCATCATAGGACAATCCTCGCTCTCCAAAATCTCTGTTTGATGGAGAACGGGTCTACACCTGGAGTCAGGGAGGCACTTCCAATTTAGAATGGATCAGTGAAATAAGTGTGTTAAAAAACCAACGTCACATCCTAAAACTGTTTATTCGCTAGATATGACACTTGCCGCCTGATTCATTAAACAAAATTGCGTTCGCAAAGGGCCAGATTCTGAGAATCTGGCCCTTTGCAAGTGCGATTTTTGCATTTGGGATTCAGCATCCCAAATGCAAAAATCGCTAATTGCGATCTCGCAATTTTGCGAGGAATTACATTTAAGGAATCTCTATTTGAGATTCCTTAAATGCAATTCATCATCCAATTTTGTTTTGCGAATTCGCAATTTCTGGCCGCAATTTACCGCGAGGTCAGACCTCGTGGTAAACTGCGAAAACTCAGAAAAATGCTTTTAAATGCATTTTTCTGAGTTGCCTGTTACACACACACATGTCCTTTGGACATGTGTGTGTGCAACACCTGTGTAAAATTTCATTTGAGGGGTGCTACAGGGTGTCCTTTGGACACCCCTGGCACCCTTCAAATCGCTATCTTATTTGCGATTAGCAAATTGATAATCGCAAATAAGGAATACTCCCCATTCATTTCTATGGGCCTTTTGGCCCATAGGAATGAATGGCGAGTTATTCCTAATTTGCGATTAGCAATTTTCTAATCGCAAATAAGGAATATGTAGGAATCGCATTTCTTTATGCAATTTCTACATGAATCCCGTTTTGCGAGTCCTTAATAGCGATTCGCTATGAATCGCTATTCGGGGCTCGCAAAACGGGAGAATGATGAATCAGGCTGTTGGTGATTAAAATCAATTGTGGAGATAAGGGGAATTAGTACCCCGTCACCACTGTTACCGTCAACATGTTTCTGCCTTGTGGCTCAACTGAGTCCGTGGCTTTCCTCAGGACTGACATACGGAAGCCTAATAAGGCAATGTGCTTTGCCTCCAAACCAGAGTGACCTTTGTCTAATTTCGCTTTCCAATACTCTAATGATAGGTTTTCTACGCCCCATGGAAGAAGGGCACGGGGACCCCTGTAGTCACACTTTCATCAAGATGTATCCTTCCTCTGTTCCTTCCTCCCGATATTTTTTCAAGCCTTCATCTGTTCCTTCCTCCCGATATCTTTTTCCTTACCTTTTACCTATACCCTTCCTGCTTTCCTTACAGCTGATTTCAGCGCATAATAAAACTCCCCAGTACCTTGTTCAAAATTTGAAATTCGCAAACTAAGTTGCTAGTGAGCTGCAAGGGAATTTTATTTATGCTCTTTGTGAAGGTAATGTAATCAATTGTACTAAACAAACCGATGAACTCCATTTCAGAATGGAGTGGAAGGTGCAGAATAAACTGAGAAAAGGATGTCAGCTCCAGTTATTTCAGAAAGAACCCGAAATTTCAACTTCCTGAATACTACACCTGCAAAGATGTTTTTCATGCTATAGATATCATGCTAGCTTATCACTCAGCTGTAAATGAGCCCATTTTGGCTCAGATATCAAAAGAGTGGCTCAGAAATTCAGCTGCAAGGTGGCTGATTTATCCACAATGCAACACTCAGGCTCCACATTTAGCTGGCACACAAAAACTCTTCAAAACCTGGCCAGCTCAGACGCCGAGTAAGTGGCATAGTCAAGCCTCTGTGGCTTTGTGAACACACATCTGCAACCTGCTCTCAGACTGGAATTTAGTCCTAAGATATCGGGAATTAAGAATCAAAATGCTTAACTCAGTGGCCTGCATAGGAAATCTGTAGTTGAAGCCAAATTTCAATTGAACTGTGAACTAAGCATATGGTGCATCTTGAACAACATGGGTTTCTGCAGTTGTGCCAGATTTTGACCTTTTCTCTTATGAAAGCTCATCTACCAGGAAAACACATCATTCTATTCCAATTTCCATGTCGAATTGCATTTTTTTGTATACTTTCATCATGTTATTGGCATCACTCCATCTTTTATTGCTTCAGAAAATCTCACGAATTGATATCAAACCAGGGATTTCGTTTATATATAACAACATGCAAAATTGTGCAATGATAACCAGTTGATTTATTGGTACATTCTATTCATTCAGATGACAGCTCAGGGGCCAGCAACCAACTGTTTGTGCCCACCTGCTTCCTTATCAACACTATTTGTAGGATGAAAGGGATTCAGAACTCTAATTATCATCTAATATTATAGGACCCATAGGTGGCAGACCTTTCTTTGTTCTTGTCCACCCCAGAGTAGAAAAGATATTAAATCACATATGTTTACTTACATTTATTGTGAAGATTTCAATTATTTCTGACACATCTTATTCAAAATAATACAGATATAGAACAATTTAATTTAGGTCTCCTTTTTACATTGTCTAATTAACGCCAAGTAACACATTTAAAAGCGAATGAAGAGATGCATCATGGAAGGAACAGCAGCGTACTTTTTATGAATTCTTGTTTCTGACATTTCCTCCATCATTTTCAATTTCTAGTTGCATGCATTTTATTGCTTTCATGGCGCAAATGTGAAATCCTAATAGTTATTAGTTTTGAAAGGTCCCTAGGAGGTCCCATCTGCCAAAACCCAAGAATTGTCACATGTCCCTTGCCCAACCCAAAACAAATAGCTTGACTCAGCTCCCTTTAAGCCCCCACAACCAACCTTGCAGCTTGGGTCACCTTTGGCACTGCTGATGTGCAAGAGGATGACAATTATGGCCTTTTCTGTGGAAGATAATACAGCTGCATTAGCTACCAAGTCACCATTGGCCGTGGCACACTGGTCATTCAGATATCAACTGCCTCAGGTGGGTCACGCATGTAACCTTTAGCAATGCCAAGTGAGCCACATGCTGAACATAAATGATCTAGGTCAGGGCCAGACTGGGATTACAAGCCGGCCTTGCATTTCAATCGGACCGGCTGGGGGGGTGGTGGGGCTGTTAGTTTGAAGCACTGCTGCTGCTTTTGTTACAGAGGATTGATATTGCATCACTGCTGCAAAACTGGCCCCCAGTAACAAAACTGTCCCCACCGCTCCAAAATGGGCTCCACTATTCCAGCCCTTCTGACAAACTCCTGATGCCCGCTAAGGCCAGTCCAGCCCTGGAAGCATCTGGGTGAACATCCACCGGAGCTAAATTCAGAACATAACAAACAAATCCTCTAAAAAAGGGAAACTAGAGCATATGAATGCATCCTTACAAAAAAGCAAATGCTGTTGGACTCAGCATGGACCACTTCTTGATGATAAGCATTTTGGATCGTAGGTATGTAAGAAATTGGGTTACTGATTGAGGGGGAGGGTGAAAAACGACTTAAAGAGAAACCAGGTCTCTGTGTCTGCTCCCCATTGCTGACGTGTTGCTTGCCTTGTCTTGCTCCCTTGTACTGTTTTTTGTTATCTGTTACAGTGTCCCTTGCACCTATTGCGTCTCTTGTGCACTGCTTTGATTTTATCCATTGTCTGTTGTTTTCTTTGCCTGATTCCTTGGTTTTGCTGATTCCATTTCCTCCCTTCTGCCCACTCGCTTCCTGCCATTTTCTCCCTCCCTCCGGCCCCGTCCACTGCCTCCCTGCGACCCTCCATCCTCCCAGGACCTACTTAATGGAAGCTGCAGTGTGACAGCACTCAGCAAGTTCGCCTCCAGCATAACAAAGGCAAGCCCGTCTGAGACTGTCCGTACCTGGACTGTGCCCAGCACCAGTAACCCTAGCCCTCCAGTTACCCACAGATACTCCATCACAGAGCTCTGAGCCCTGGACCCCAGACACCACAACAACTGCTGCATCGCATCTCCCCGATAAATGGTAGGACCTTTTGCCTACTGCCTTTTTGCCTTCAACTCAGGACCTCCCACCCACATGGAAACCCTCACCACACTCACTTCACCAACCATGACCACCCAGATTTATTCCATTGTCTCATGCTCAACCCCAATTGCTCTGCAAACTCGTCCCCGGAATCTGGAACACCATTACCACCCTCACCCCTGATTCTATCTTCATCACAGAGACCTGGCTCAGCCCCTCCTCCACCCCGGCCTCACCAACACAACACAACAGTTACAAGATTATACACGGGACTGCACTGACAAACATGAAGGAGGCATCACCATCATCCACAATGAAACAATCCATTGCACCGCCACTGAAGACAACACCACACCGATCATGGAACACCTCTACTTCCAACTCCATACCGATGGAAAAACTACCATGTTATGTTATGTTAATAAAAACTTCTATAGCGCACGTGCACCGGTAGGTTTCTTGGTGCTTTACTTTGGACAGTATCAAAGCAGCAACGGATTACGGATAAGCCTGCTCAAACAGCCAAGTCTTGTGCATTTTTCTAAACCTCAGGAGGTTTTTGCAGGATCGGATCGCAAGAGGTAAAGAGTTCCAAAATTTGGGGGCCAGATAGGAAAATCTGCATCCTCCCTGGCTTAACGGTGGGGGTTAGTTACCAGCTGGAGATGTGCTGAGCGCAGGTTGCGGGCGAAACATGCCTACAATCAGAGGTGCTCTCGCCTACAGACCCTCAGGACCACGCCCTGGCTTATGCAACACCATACCAAAATTCATTGCCCCACTCTCCATTGACTCCAAGCACTACATCTTCCTCAGTGACCTTAACCTCCACCTCAAAAACCTCAAAGACAGAAACTCTGTCAACCTCCTGGAAAGAATGAGCAAAATTGGCCTCAACCAACTGGTAACTGACCCCACACACAGTGCGGGACACATGCTTGATCTGATCTTCACTGCCAGTGTCAAAGTCAAGTACAGCCATGTCACCGAACTCTCCCAGACCATCCACACCATCATCCACTTCACCATTGCAGGATCCCCATGCATCACCAGCAGGTCCCCCCCCAGCTCCTCCCACAGTATCTGGAACGAAGTGACCGAGACCCAATGGACGAACGTCTTCAAAACCACCAAACCCAACCCCACAATTAACCGTCAACAGGACATCCAGGATTTCTCTGCCTGGATCACCAACTGCACCGATGGAGCCGCCCCTTTAAGCCAGCCAAGACAAGCAGATCCATCAAACAAGCTAGTTGGTATACACCAGAAATGAGGACCATGAAAGGCAAATGCAAATGGCTAGAAAGAAGATGGTGCACCAGCAGATATCCTACAGACTGAGTCATCTTCAAGGCAGCCCTCAACAAATACCACCATCGCATAAAAGACATGAAGACAGGTGCCCTGATAAAGCAGATTAAAGCAAGGTCCAACCACAGCAAGAAACTCTTCAACATTCAGAGAGAGCTCATGTCCATCAGCTACCTAGAACACGATCCCCATTCCAGGAACTCTATAACACCATGGGCGACTACTTCCACAACAAGATATCCACCATTTACGGTAACTTCAAATCAAGCCCCACTGATCTCTACAACCTCCTCACACCAACCAACACCACCCACAACCGCCCATTCACCGCATGTTATGTTATGTTATCTTATGTTATGTTATGTTCTGTTATGTTATGTTATATAGGCTTATAAAGCACACTGTTACCCAAGAGTGTCCTGGCACTGAGCACTATCTACCTGGTACCCTCAGCCTCTGAGCCCAGACTGAGGCTAAGCTGAAGACAATCAAGTTTTCAGATCTTTCCTGAATGAGAGGAGCTCTGTGGCAGTCCTAAGATATAGCAGAAGGTAGTTCCTGGCATTGGTGGCTCTTAGGACAAAGCTCCTTCCACCCCAGCTGGCCCTTTTAGCTCTAGGAACGATTACCCGCTTTGCTTCCATTGAGCGCAGCGTTCTCCCAGGGACATACAATTGAATACACTTTTTTTAGGTCTTCTGGGCCGATCCCCATCAGGGACTTAAAGACCGTACAGAGAGCCTTGAATTGAGCTAGTTGTTTTATCGGCAGCCAATGAAGGTAATGTAGGCCATTTCTGACTGACATTAACCTAGGAGTGCCCGTAAGCAGCCTGGCCGTCGCATTCTCCACCATCTGTAATCTGTTAAGATGTTTCTTATTAATGGTCAGATATAGGCTGTTACAATAGTCCAGATGGGACAAAATGAGGGCTGAGACAACTGTTCTGAAGCTTTCTTCAGTGAGGAAGAGTTTTATTTTCCTCAGTGTTCTCAGGATGAAAAAGCTTGTTGACACCACCCCGCTGACCTGGTCCCCGAATGTAAGGATGTTGTCCATGATCACCCCCAAGTTCTTGACTTTCAGCGAAGAGAGTGGAGAGTTGCCCATGTCACCGGGCCACCATGCTGGAGACCAGAGGGAGGGGTTGTTCCCAAAAATAATCACCTCTGTATTGCCTGCATTCAACTTCAGGCAGTTAGCAGACATCCAGCCAGTTATTGCTAACATGCAGTCATGGCAGCTGGGGGCTTTATCCGCTTCTTTGCCTCACTGAAGATATAGCACGATTTGGGTATCGTCTGCATAAGAGGTTAATAGTAGCCCAAAAGATCGTATGAGGTCAGTCAGCGGGCTCAAATTTATATTGAAAAGTGTCAGACTGAGGGAAGACTCCTGAGGCACTCCAAAGGGGAGGGAGAACGGTTTCGATCTGTCCCATCCTAGATCCACCGTTTGAACTCTGTCGGCTAGAAATGATTTCAGTAGGTTCCAGGCCTCACCCTGAACCCCCACCTTTGATAGACGGCCCATCAACACATTGTGACGGACCAAATCGAAGGCTGCCGACAGATCCAGGATGATGAAGATGGTTGAGCCTCCCTGGTCTACAGCCTCGCAAACCTCCTCCATGGCTTTGATCAATGTTAACTCAGTGCTGTCTCCAGCGCGGAACCCATACTGAGAAGGGTCCAACGTATTGTTGATCTCAAAGAACACACTTCGTTGCATGTTCATAGCCTTCTCGAATATTTTCGCTGATAGGGGGAGTCAGAAGATAGGTCTGTAGCTGTTAGGATCACTGGGCTCCAGATTGGGTTTTTTAATCAGTGGCAGAATAGAGGCAGTTTTCCATGCTATTGGGTAGTGACCTGCCCCCAGTATGAGGTTCAATAAAGGGTTAGGGTATTAGAAATGACTTCTGGGGAGATTTTGATTACTGCTACCGGGTAAGGGTCCATAGGGGACCCGGAATGGCATCCCATCAGCAGTTTGGTAACCTCCTTATTCTCCAATGGAGTGAAACTGTTAAACATGGGAGAGTTGTTGGTTGCCTTTACCCCGGCTTACAGATCCCTGGCCTCACCCTGTTGATTGCTGAATGAGGAGAAAATGACCTCAACTTTATTCAGAAAAAAAGAGGCTAGAGCATCACAGAAAGCTGGACTGCTATGAATAATCGGTTTGGGGGGTTCATAAGATTGGTCACTGTTCTGAAGAGTTCCTTCGCAGAGGATTTAGCTTCAGTGATCTGTTCGGAAAAATAGGCCTTTTTCACATCCTGAAGTGATTTTTTATAGATTGTCAGGCTGGCTTTGTATACTTCCTTGTTGGTCAAACTGTACCCTTTTCTCCAGAGCTGCTCAAACCTCTTACTTCTGTTTTGTGCTCCTGTAGGTTCTGAGTAAACCAGCGGGCCGTTGGAAGACCACGTCTGGAGATACACCATTTGACAGGGGCCAATTTGTTGCAAGCTGCATTAATCTAATTCGCGTAGGCCGCTGTGGTATCCTATGTGTTAAAGGGAAGATTTGGAACCAAGTCTATCAGGGTTTTATCTAGATTAACTCCGTCAATATTTGTCCAAGCCCGAATAGCTATCTTTTCCCTGGGCTTTGATTTGGATGATTTAAGGGGTGTCAGAGAGTTAGCAAAAATGATGGCCGCATGATCTGTCCAGGGAAGTGGCAGTATATCCAATAGGGAGAGACTGGTGGAATTTGCAAAAATTCTGTCCAGGGTGTGACCAGCCACATGAGTCGGGCCTTCTACCCGCTGCACGAGGTCCCCTCCAATCATAATTTGCATCAGTCTTGAGGTATCTGGGTATAACTTACATTTAAAAATCTCCCAGAATTGTAAAGGCTTTGTCACAAAACCCCTCCTCCAACAACGACCCGATGGAACCCAAGAAACCACCTCTGGGGCCAGGGGGCCAGTAGATGAGCATGGCTCTAAACGTATCTTGCGGCATGACTCGCACTCTGACTGACATTGCCTCACAAGCTATATTAGAGGCAGTCTCGAAAGAGGGCACTAGGCTCTTGTGATAGATAACAGCCAGCCACCCCATGTTACAATGTTAAGTACATATCATAAATTATTACACATGTTATAATTTAAATACAAAACATATTCTCAACTTATTAAAAATTAATAAATACAGCATTATTTACATTTACAAAACACAGCTCAATTAACACACACACAAATAAATAACATCATATAAAAAATAATCACCTATTTTTAGATTGGTTATTATTGAATTCGCTTTCTATACTACTCTTCAAACAAGTACCCAACACATATCTAAAAATATTTATTAAAATAAATATTATTTATACATGTGCCATAATTAAATATTAGTTAAAATATTCATAATAATTACTTATTCCTTAAACAATTATAGTTAATTACCACACACCATTTATCCAAAAAAATAAAACAACCCATGCCAATTATATAAATAATTAACACATAATTAATTAATAATATTTAATTAACTTCCCACCATCTACTCCTACAAATTCAACAACTCACATCTAATATATAATTGAAATAATATTTTCTTTACATATTTAACATAATTATTTAACATTTCAATAAATATTATAAATTGACTTTATTTATTGATTAGTATATTTAATTTCCTACACACCCTTTACACATACAAAAACAACAACACACGAAAAGGTACAATCATTTAATATACATTTCAAAATGTATATTATGAATTACCATTTAAATAATTAGTATAATTTAAAATGTAATTATTAACAAAAATACAATTAATAAATGATACTAATATCATTACTTCCCACCCTAAATCCCTACAAAATACACTACTCACACCTAAAACTTAATTTAAAAAATAATTATTCAATTACCATGATTAATTACCTATTATATAATAATTATAAATGAAAAAATAATTAGTAAATAATTACAAATCATTTACTTCCCATCTTATACTCCTACAAAATATACAACCCACACCTAAAACTAAATTAAAATAAAATAATTATACAATTAACATATAATTATGAAGTAAATAATAAATATGAATTGATTTACCTCCCACCCAAAATGGACAGGCTTTTTCTTTGACAGACAATGCAGCTCAAGTTTTCACCAGATTTAAAGAGAAATTTACTTCAGCACCGTTACTGAGGCATCTTGATCCTGAGCTCCCCTTCTTTGTGGAGGGGGATGCGACACAGGTTGCAGTAGGAGGAGTTCTCTCCCAGAGGGATTCCCAGGATGGGCAATGACATCCTGTAGCGTTTTACTCCAAAAACCTACTTCCTGCTGAGCAGAACTATACGGTTGCTGAGAGAGAGCTACTAGCAATTAAACTAGTCTTTACAGAGTGGCGACATCATTTCATGGGTACCCGATATCCTGTGACCATTTTTTTTTATCACAAGAATTTGTAATTTTTCAGTTCTGTCAAGGCACTTACACTTCGTCAAATGCGATGGTTACATTTCTTAAGCGCATTTGACTTCGTCATTACTTACAGGCCAGGCTTGAAACAAATCCAATCAGATATTCTGTAATGTTATAGGCATACAGCTGACTTAAGGAAAGAGATGGAAAGCCCTCCTATTATTCCTCCTCACAAAATTGTAGCACCTATTGTACTACAAAGTTTCATGACTTTGATACGAGAAGAACACATTAAGTTAAATATACAGGAATGGTTAGCAAATCCAAAAAACCCTATTCAGGACGGGTTATTCTACCATAATAGTCTTATATTTGTACCCACTACCGAATTGCAAAATAAAGTGTTGACATGGAATCATGATTCAGCCTTAGCAGGTCATCCTGGATACCAAAATACCTTAGATAATTGTAAGAAACAATGTTGGTGGTCCTTCTTGTCTAAAGATGTTCGAAACTATGTAGCATTGTGTCCCATTTGTGCCAGAAATAAATCTTTACATAAAGCACCAGCAGGGTTATCACAACCTTTATCTACTCCCCCAAGCCTGTGGCATTCTATTAGTTTAGACTTTATTACTAATTTACCAGTAGCCAATGGGTACATCACCATCCTTGTGGCTGTAGATTATCTGTCAAAAATGGCACATTCCATTTGATTGCATAAAATACCAACTGCAGTAGAATTTAGTAACTTTTCTATGACTAATATTGTCCGTTTGCATGGCCTGTCATCTAAGATTATTTTGGATCGTGAAAGTCAGTTCATGTCTAGGTCTTGGGAAGAACTCTGTAAAAACCTAAAAATGGAAATAGCCCTATCTACAGCCTTCCATCCAGAAACGGATGGGCAAACGGAAAGGGCAAATCATACACTACTCCAGACCGTACATTTCCTAATGACTTACATTACTAGTGAATGGGATAAGGCCTTGCCATTATCGGCGTTCATTTATATACAACAGTGTTCATTCTGCAACACATTGTACCCCATTTTACTTCTTAAATGGATATCATCCCAAAGCGTTGCCAATTTCTGTAGAGTCTTTCCTTATACCTGCAGTCACTGATCATTTGCCAAATTTACTGGACATTCAAGAAAAAGCCAGAACGTTTTTAATTAACTATAAGACTTTAATGTTACAACATTGGAGATAAGGTCTGGTTGTCCACAAAGAACCTTAATATTGTAGGGGCAAGAAAATTACAGCCATGTTATATTGGATCATTTTCAATAAATAAACTCATAAACCCTGTAACAGTTCAATTGGATTTACCCCCTGAATACCCTGTACACCCCACCTTTCATGTCTCTCTGTTGAAAATGTACAATCCAGAAACTAGAAAATAACCCCCACCTCCACACATTCACATCTATGGACATCTAGAATATGAACTTAGGCGTATTCTTGATGCTAAAAGAATTGAAGGTCGCCTCCATTATTTAATAGCCTGGAAAGGTTATTCCGATGCAGAGAATTCATGGGAACCAGCTTCCTTTGTCCATGCCCCCAAATTGGTTTGACAGTTCCCTCTACGATGTCCACAAAAACCATGCCATAAAGGGCGTCCTATGAGAGGGGCGACTCTTAGGATTTGCGCCATAACCATAGCTAATCCTCATACTGTGTATTAGAATTGAAACTGACCCAATATATGTAGCATGTTCAGTCTTTATTTTGGTTTGCTTTATGGAATTGCACAAGTGTGAACTTTCATGCTTTTAGTTTTCTTTTACAAATTGGAATGGTTTGCTGTAATACTGTTATAAACATTAAGTAGTTCTTGGTATCTGAATCCATTTAGCTTGAAACAACTTGGTTCAGCAGAACTAAAGACAGTTAACACGTGCCTGCCAAACCCGCTTTATAGTTGGCAATTTGCATGGGAAGCCATGGATCAGCAAGACTAATGACACCTAACATGTGCCTGCCACACCGCTTTACAGTTGGCAATTTGCATTTCTGTTAAACCACCCCACCCACCTGAAGCCTATAAAAGGCTTGAAAGCAGAATGAGTCGTGCTTGCGCTCGTCTTCACGATTACCCAATTAACTGATTTCCTTTGCGTTCCCGTGCCACAGGCAGCATTCTTCCTCATCGGTTCTTGGTGGTTTCCAGGACAAGGCCACGGCCTCCTCCTTTGTTCCGTCTAGGATATAACTCTGGCCTGCAACAGAGAAAGAAAAAGCAGCGCTCTGTCAAGTAAGGCATTTCTAATTAACAAAGCTTGTAGTGGAAGCGTGTCAAAGATTAACAGGTATTTTTCTGTTCTATTCCGAAGGCTGATAATTTATAACTTTTGGGCTCACAGAGGAAATGCTTCAAAGTTCATTAAATATTAGTTTCTTCGTATTTCAAGAGTGAGACAAAAAAGACTTTTCAAGGAGAAAGTCTCATTTCATATTTTCTTTTTTTTTAAAATTTATTTAAAAAAAAGAATTAAATGCCTCCTACATACAGAAGTTATGGCAAAACATAGTTTAAAGTTATCGACAAATTTAACACAACATAGCCCAAGAAGAAGAAGCAAAGAATAAAGCGGGGAATATAAAGGAAGGGCTATCTCAAAATATCTTGAAGAAGAAAAACAAATAGTAACAAAAAAGAGAAAAAGCGAAAGAAAACAAAGGGAACAAAAGAAGGAAAATTCATCCTATCCAATCCGTAATCGGGGCCCAAATTTTATGACTCATTTCACGTCTTCTACATCCTTTTAGTCTATACACTACTGATTCCATGTTACATATAGCCAGCAACCAGGTCCTCCAATTCATAAATGTAGGGGAGTCAGGACTGATCCATTGGGAAGTAATACCCGCTCTAAAAATAGACATAGCAATGAACAAAAAGCCTTCTTCAGGTTTGCTCCGCACTGCTAAGTTTTGCGTCTGGTCGACCCCCAAGATCACAAAGGTGGGTGTTAACATCAAAGCTTTACCAATAATCTGGACAAGAAAACATTCAATATCTTGAATATATTTGGCCAGTTTGGCGCAGGAAAAAACATGTGGATCGTGTCAGCAGCCAAGGTTCCACATCTGCTGCATGAATTCCCATGGTTACTAGACCATTTCCAGATTTTCCCGGGAGTATAATATAAATCAAAGGCTGACATGTAATGTTGGGCGCTCAGACTACCAGTTATTAAAGTCTGGTTACCCAGTTCCGGCGAAACTGCCAAATCAGTACCTTCTTGTCCAAATTTCCTATCCCACTTATCATTTTGAATGATAAGATCATCGGGCAGATCAAAGATGTGTTTGGTATATTAAACCAATCCTAGATCTTTTCTCTATGATCCCCACCAAAGGAATTTTCAGAAACTCATCTACTCCTGATGTTGCAAGCTCAGCAAGTAGCTCCTAATTTGTAAGAACTTAAAAAAATGCCTGGTAGGGAGCCCATAATTGTCTTGGAGGTCAGTAAAAGAAACAAATTGGCCCTTGGCGAAAAAATCGCCCAGTACATTAATTCCTAGATTACCCCAACTGATAGTGATCGAGTCCTGAAAAATTGAAGGCAAAAGACCATACGACAGAAGAGGGGTGTGTGCATTGATATTTGATATGTCGGACCGCCATCAAAGTTTTTTCCAAGCACGATAAACAGATTGGATAACTTTAAATTTAATTTTCTTATAGTAACTTGGTTCAACATTTCTAACTAAACAATTGCGAGCATCTTCCCCAAGTAAAGTCTCAAAGATTGTACGTCGGGCAAATTCCGGCACCACTGCCTTTCCCCCAGATAATAATTGCCCCATTTGCTGTAACAGTGCGGCCCAATTGTATAACATTAAGGAAGGTAGGCCCCAGCTGCCCCTTGATCTAGGAAGTACTAGCCTTTAGATGCCCTTCTGGCTTTATGATAGCCCTATAAAAATCTTGAACAAGCCCTTTCAGCGCTAGAAATACAATGCACTGGTAATTCAATAGGAATGGTCCTAAATAGGTATAGAAATTCTGGAAATATAGACATTTTTATGACATTGGAGCGACCATGGAGTGAGAGGTGCAGATTGTCTCTCCAAAGTCTGATTCACCTCTTTAATGATGGGTAACATATTGATTTCTGATATCTTCTCTACTGAAGGAGTAATCTTCACCCCCAAATAGGTTGCTACTGAAGCTATTGGAAGCCCTTCAGGTTTTGAAAAATCTGAGTGTATGACTTGAGTTTTGTCAACATTAAGCCTATAACCCAAGACTGCACCAAATTACTTGGCTAAGTCATAAACTGCTGGAAGAGCAGAGCAAACATCCTTCGTGAAGATGGCAACATCGTCAACTCGGCATAGGCTAGTGTTTTATAGGCCACACCATTAACAGTAGCCGTATGAGTCCATAGATTATTATCCAATTTACTTAAGAAAGGGTCAATATAAATTGAAAATAAAAGCGGAGAACAGGGGCACCCTTGACGGGTTACTCTGCTAATAGAGAGGGAACGCAACTCTTGTCCAGAGATACGGACAAAGGCCTCTGGGGAGATATATAAGGCTTGTATGGATGTAATAAACTTCTGTTGAAATCCCTTAATTTTTAGCAACTGCCATAGAAAGCCACATGAGTCCCTGTCGAACGCCTTTTCGGCGTCCAACAGGATCATTGCCAAAGGTTTTTTACAGACCAGAGCCCAATCGAATAATGCTATTGCCCGTCTGACATGATCTGATGTGTCACGGCCAGGTACAAAGCCGTGCTGGCGGATGGAGACCAGGAGTGCAATAACCTTTCCTAACCTTAGTGCGATGATTTTAGCGTATATTTTGCCATCTGCACAGATTTGGGAAATCGGGCGATAAGAAGAAGGACTGAGCTCTGGTTTGTCTTTCTTTCTAAAGACTATGATAGTAGACTTATGCCATGAGTCAGGGGTCCGACCATTCTGAGCGAGTAAAAACAAGGATTCGAGCTCTCCGAATAGAGTATGCCTTAATGTTCAATAGAATTCGAGGGGCAGTGAGTCAGGCCGGCAGCCTTCCCCGCTGTCAGTGAGGCTATCGCTTGTTCCATCTCTTCCCTAGTTATCGAGGAGGAGAGCGCACCCGACGGTTCTGGTGTAACCTTGGATGTTATGGAATCACACAGAAATTCCTCACCCGGTACAACTTCATCGTCCTCATCGAAGAGTAGAGCGTCTCATAGAACTCTTGAAAATCCTCCAGCACCTTGCCCAGTCGATCCTGAATCTGGCCCTTTTTATCTTTAATGCGGCATATCCGATTTGAAACACCCTTATGCTGTAGTCTTTTAGCCAACAGTCTGCCTGTATTCTCGCCATACTCATAAATGTCCTTTTTAAAACTGAGTAAACTTAGCAGCGAGTTCCTCCCCGAAGTATTGGTGTATTCTATTTCTACCAATTGCTATCTGACGTTGACATTCCTCTCTTTCTTCCTGATCAGCAATAACTCGAATGAGTTCTTCCTCTACTGCTCGAAGCTGTTTAACCCAACCATTAACCCTTTCTTTGATTGCCTTCTGACGATGAAGAGAGAAGCTGAGAGTCTCCCCCCTCACAGCTGCCTTGAAGGTGTCCCAGACAATCAACTCGGGGCTGTACCCTTATTTATCCGAAAAAAAACTGTTATCCAATTTGTGATATAACTACAATACTCTTGGTCAAGCAGTAGTTTTTGCTCAAATGTCCAAGTTACCGCAGCTAGTTTTGGACCACTAAACAGTTGCTAAATTAACGGATTATGATCTGAGATTACCATGGGATATAACTCACAGCTAGTCGCTTCAAGGATCAGGTCTGTGACACAAAAATTATCTAGACGTACACATTTACTGTGGGGAGCAGATAAAAAGGTACAGCCAGGTTCAGTCGGACGCAATCTCTGCCAGACATC
The DNA here is from genome assembly GCF_964263255.1 of Lissotriton vulgaris. Classification (NCBI taxonomy): domain Eukaryota; kingdom Metazoa; phylum Chordata; class Amphibia; order Caudata; family Salamandridae; genus Lissotriton; species Lissotriton vulgaris. The sequence continues at coordinate 664,444,717 of NC_141698.1, read as the reverse complement.
TACCAAGGCATGTTCGTGGCAGAGCCCATGAATAGCTTGAAATGTCTTGCTCTTCCTCCTGAAGTATGGGGTATTACTATATAAGTCAAAATTAGATGAATATTAAAATCCCTGCATAGAACTTTGGGAGAGGGCCACAAAGCAAGTTCGATGCTCAAGAAATTTAGAATAGAAGGGTCGTCGAGATTGGAGCCATACAGAGAAAATATAGTGTATGGTGACTCCCTAATTAGTATGTCAGTAATTACCCAACGACCTAAATTATTCACCTTCACTTGTTTAGTGATACAAATGCCTTGCCTGGCCATTATAGCTACACCCCTAGTAGTAGTTGCTTGCAGAGAACAAGCAATCAGATCGAGACCAACTTTCTTCAACCAGGCACGGTTGTCCCAAGAGACGTGAGTCTCCTGCAGGTATAATAAATCTATATCCAAGTGCCTAATAAGTTTAGCTAAAATGCCCCTCTTCCTTCTGTCATTTAATCCACAACAGTTTAGAGAACACATTCGAATAAAGTTATGCGTACCCATCTTCCCTTAAAGCTGTCCAGACCAGCCCAATGAACTCCAAGCACATCGGCCCAATGTCTCTAATCAAGGTAACGCCTAGGATGAAATTAGCCAAGTAATGCTTTAAAGAAATGTTGTATTGTTTGCCATAACTGTTTTTGAAAGAAGCTATTTGCACCCCCCACCTCCAAACACCCCTTGAGCCCCCCTTAACCCCCCCTACCCTTGAACCCTTCCCACCCCTGAACCACCCTTCCTACCCCCATCAAATGAGGCATGGGGACCTACGGTCCCTGGTGATGTGGAGGTGGGAACCCCACTCACTGCAAACTAAATGTACTCAACATTATCTTACAAGAGTAATGAAGCACAACTATATGACGAGAGAAGAAGAAAAAAAAGGAAAGATGGAGATATTGAGCCCGTAAAGGCCGGAAGAGCCCAGGTCTTACAGAAAGCAAAAAGGAAGCGGGAAACTCACTAACCCAAAATTAATTGCAAAGTTAATTAGAGCTAAAAGTCAATCAAGTCAAATAAAACGCTCTACTGTCCACTAGCAGCTCTGAGAGTTAAATCAGGGATTTTATCCTGTCTTCATAGAAAGTAGGTACTCTTTAGCCTGAACCTCTGATTGAAAAAAGTGAGTTTGCCCTTTATAGATCACTTTTAGTTTGGCAAGGTTCAGGAGAAAGATCTGAGCACCCTTCGCCTGGAATTCTGGCATTAATTGTTGAAGGTGCCATCGCAGTTCGACTGTCTTCTGACAGAAGTCAGGGCGCACAAAGAAATTGCAGCCTTTCCCGGCTCTTTTGCGGTCTGGCCTGGCCAAATCATACAGGGATTCCCGGGCCAAAAAGTTAATTAGGGAGATCAAGATGGCACGAGGGCGATTGTCGGACTGACCCCCTGAGCTACGTTGGTTAAATGGAAAGCGATGCGCCCTTTGAATTTGGGTCTTCCAATCCCATTGAGGGAGATCCGGGAAAGCTTCCTCTAAAAGTTCAATCAAGAATTGGCAGATGTTAGAGCCTTCTTGACCATCAGGAATACCCAAAATTGTCAAATGTTTGCGCCTAGCCGGTTTTCCAGGCCAGTCAGTTTGAACAGATTGTCATCTGTAATCGATTGTATATTTTCCACCTTAGATTTCTGGGAGGCCAGATCGTCTTCAAGATGGTAGATCCTAGTTTCTGCTTCTACTATTCTTGAGGAAAAGTCCGAACATGTCTTAGCGATCCTACGGATGGAGCTTTGTAGTTTCCTACAGGCCCCTTGTGTGCAGGAACGTTCAGCTCTTGACTCCTCCCTATGTGCCATCATCACCTGGTAGATAGTAGCGTGATTTCTTCAGGGCAAGTGATAGCTGTGGCAGTGCTAACAGGCGCTGCTCCGACCAATGTGCTGTTTTTATCTCCCAAGCCTGGTTAGTAAGAATAATCCCAGGACATAGCTCCTGTGGTCACCTCAGTCAAGGTAGGACAAGCAGAGATTGCTCTCATTTTTTTAACAGTCTCTGAACTCAACTGAGAATGATCAGCATTGCCCTCCCAATGAAAGCTACTAGTGTTGCTTTCATCCTCAGCCCAGTCATTATCCTGAATATCATCTTCTGAGGAATTAGAAACATCAGATAGAGAAAAAGATTGGTCAGCTGGGTCATCCTCCCAGTTAAAATCAAAGTCTTCCTTCTGGCCATTCAAAACTCCTGTTTTAACTGTATCAGAGCACTCTAGCTTTTGTATTCCAGCTGAGGGGACGGTATTGACCAGAATGCATCTCGTTTGCTGGATGGAAATTGGGTCAACTTCTGGTCTTTCTGGGGGGACATTCAAAGTACAGCCAGAGTCTTCACCTGATCCTACACGAGCAGAAACTGAAGACTCTGCATCCTGGAGTGTCGATTCACTCACCGGTAGAAGGGTAGGTACAGAAGGAGACTCACTACTGACATGAGTGGCCGGTGCCTCTGCGCAGTCATCTGAGGTGAGAACAGGTAATTTTGATGGACCAGATCCTCTGACCCCAACAGGAGCATTGATCGGCGGCTTAACTTTCAGTGTCTGTGCTTTGAACAACTCTGGGACAGTCTGTTTCCCCACGGCCAGCGATATGATTTTTCCCGGTCTGCATTGCGGAAGCAGACGCTGCTTGAAGGTTGCCGACCTCCCTCCCCTCGGCGCTGGTATCAGCTACAGGAGTCTTCGCCAGGGTTCCTGGGGCAGATGATGAGCCGTGGGCCCTGATACTTTTGCTGGATGCCTTAGGTTGCATAGTAGAGGGCGGCGCATCCATACCGCGGACTGTTTAGCTGACGCAGCAGTGTTAGTGAGTACCCAGCTTTTTCCAGTGCAGGTAAATCAGGCAACAGAGTTCTTCATTGCAAGAAAGGCAGGTCAGCAATGGAGAGTGAGGGAGCAGCTCATTCAGCGGTCCATGCGGCCGCCATCTTGCCTGGAATGACCATTTCATATTTTCTGCTGAAACTTATTTTGTGTTGTATTACTTTTATTTTATGATATTCTTGAAGACAAGAAAAAGTGTTTTGTTAGTAAGTGTTTCATGGAACATTTGAATTTCAGTTATTGGTGTGCTATGCTGAAAAGGTGACAAGGTGTTCTTTTATTTCCCTACAGAGAGCAGCATTATACACATGCATTTAAGAACTACATTTTAAGCACGTGATACATCTGATGATAAAAGGGAAACATTATCTCAGCTATCTGTTGAGCAGCAAATTAAAGTGAAAGGTATCATCTTTATCTGTAACGTAAATCAGGATACTAGTGAATGTATTCAGCAAAGTAGGATTAATGAATGTTTACTGATCTTTATCGTTTGTACATAGATATTTTCCCAGATGAATTGCTGTATTTACAGAGTACGTTCAAAAAATGGGCCAGCAAGGGGTTTTGTTTGAGATTCTCAGTGTCAGCAAGTAAGGGACTAAGGCTGATTGGGTACCCACACTACTACCAGTTAGTGGCTGAATATGATTTCTCTAATACAGATCAATAATGTTACTACACTAACACATGAAATGAAAAAATACAATAACCAGGTTTTTTGAGTCAAAAGATTGTTATTTTCTTTGCGACAGAGAAATTCAATCAGTGATAAAAATAGGGTATAGAGAAATGCATTTGGGACATAAAAGGAGTATCTTATATACTCCTATAGTACATCACATAGTAAGTCCACACTGCTAACAAATAATAACACGATGATTTCAGATAAGTAAATGAAAACCAATGGTGATTGATGAATAATGAGCAGAGTTAGACTTGGTAGTCGACGTTTCGGTCTTTAGGAGATTGTTTCATAAGACCAGCATCAGGACATAGGCTTTATGCATTATAATTGATGACCCTAAGAAAAACTGTAACAAAATAGCATAGCATTTCAACCTGGTTATGTTGCATCACATAAATGATACGCATGTCAATTCTCAGAGGATGAAGAGTAAGAGCATTTTTATGACAGTTTAATAATAAAATGCAGAAACACATTAAAAACTTGTTTAGTTGGTGTGGCGACTAAATATCAAATCAACAATTCCTGGCAAATCACAAGCTGTTGAAAAAAGTTAATTGTGAATAAAACTCACTTACATTGAAGTTATGAAACATACACTTCCCATGAGGGTCAGTGATGCTGGTTGAGATGAATCAAAAAACAACAAAACTCTGCCAGTTATAAGGTCAGGAGCTTCGAGGCAACAGCAATGCTGTAAAACAAGGGTAGCAGGTTCATGATATTGCAAAGTAATGGTCTATTTTGAAGCAGTGAACCATGTTTGTGGAGAGAATTACCTTGTGCCTAAACTTCAAACACGCAGCAGAAGAAGTTCAGGTATCAAATGAATATGACTTCAGTGGCAGCTGGTGGAAAGTCACGATCTATATATGGAAAAGATCGGTCTTATTAAAACTTATGTGGCTGAGTCCCTTACTTGCTGACAATGAGAATCTCAAACAAAACCCCTTGCTGGCCCATTTTTTTAATGTACTATTTGCCCAAGCCCGCAAGGGTATATTGGGGTGCTCACCCTCTCCATAAAGTATTTACAGAGTGGTTAAGGTATCGCCATCAGTGCCACAGTCGTGCCAAGATCCGAATCCAGCAGTGTGTTTCTTTCTGTTCTTTTTTATTTTGTCCCATTTTTCCCCTTCCCCTGAAGATCTGTTCTTGTTAAGCTGTGTTATACATATGGTTTGACAGGCATAGATTTTTGGGGGCATAGAGAACAAGCGTCTCATCTCTCAAATCGAACACCCTGGATGTCAGGTGAATGGAGACTTGACACCTGAGAACCACCAGGTAGACCCCCTGGACGGAAAAAAATAGCCTGTTGAACTCCCAAAAGTGGGACAAACCCCCTCAACTTGACGTAAACAGTTAGTCAGATAAAAGTGATAGAAAACACTTGAGGGAATCAGAAAATAGCGACCGGGCGAGCCATAGGGACACATCTGCTTCCACTTTGGAACAGAGCCTACAGGTCGATTAAAAAGCACGGGATCTGCTATTACAGCCAAAAAAACTGTTCTCCCCTTCCAATGCAAATAATTCACACTGACGCATGGGAAGCCCTGGCAGGGCTGGTAGGGCTCAATAATGCAACAGACAAAACATCTCCAGCATGCCGCATGCCGCTTCCCTGTGATGACTCCCATTCGATGAATACTGATATGACCTTCTTAGCCTCACAAGAATGGGAGGAACTAGTCACATCTTATAACTTAAAACCTGCTCCGTACTACTCACCTGAGGTTGCAATCAATACCCATCGGATAGAGAATGTAATCTTACTGGATGTTCAACCCCAAAATCCATCTGGGTAACAATTCTGAGTACCCTGCAACATTCAGATGCGGCACTACAATATCAATCGCACAAACTGGACCTGCAGCTTAGAGTTCTCCAAACCCTGGCTGATTCCATCTCAGGGATTGCAATCACTGACATAATTTCGAAAGACACATTATTGACCTACAGAAATATCAATACAAAAATATAGAAAACACAAATATTGAACTCCTATACTTAACTAAAAAAAAACAAAAATATTGGATACACAATATCGACATACATAAATATCGATACCACTAATATCGATGACATACATATTGAAATAACAAAATATCGACCACCATTACAAAAGATACACAAAGGAAAAAATATCGGAAACAACATTATCGACAACACTAATTTTGCAAATTTTAAAATATCACCAAGATATTACAGTAACAAATACAAATATAAAACAACAAAAATAATATTTCATTACCATAAATAACAAAAATAATTATTAATTTACAAAAACACTTCTACTACATTAAAAATTAAGTAACACATAAGTAATAAAAATATCACTACAAAAACTACTACATAAATATTATTAACTTTATATATGACAATACCAAAAAATTAAATTTTATAATATATAACGAAAAGTTTTTAAATTAATTAATTAAACTATACATACCATACTACTAATTAGCGTTTTCCTTATTTCGAAACTAACCACCTCAAACAAATTCAAAATATACAAACTAACCAATAAAAACACTACACATTCAAATTAACCAATAGTATACTAATTGCAACTTCAAAATCACTGTGTCGCCGATTCTGATTCGGGAAAGAAAACAGTCCGGCGATTCGTATTCATAGCCGTTTCCGTATAAAATAAACCGTACAATTCGTAAACCTGCTGTATGACCGGACAAGTACGATCCAGACTGTGGATCGAGAACGGGATTTGTACGGGAAAACGTCGTAACGTATGAACTGCGATTTGTACGGAGAACATCGCGTATGAGCGAGCCACACAATCAAATACGATTCGAACCCCCCTGAACGAAGCGCACGCAAACACCGTATAAACGTCACGTATGAGCGAGCCACGCAATGAAATACGATTCGAACCCCCCTGAACAAAGCGCACGCGAACCCCGTATAAACGTCACGTATGAGCGAGCCACGCAATCAAATACGATTCGAACCCCCTGAACGAAGCGCACGCGAACCCCATATAAACGTCGCGTATGAGCGAGCCACAAAAGCAAATACGAAACAAACCCTCCCTGAACGAAGCGGGAGTGAACCCCGTAAAAACGTGTATGAGCGAGTCACACAATCAAATACGATTCAAACCCCCCCTGAACGAAGCGCATGCAAAACCCGTATAAACGTTGCGTATGAACGAGCCACAAAAGCAAATACGATTCGAACCCCTCCTGAACTAGGCGCATGCAAAGCCATAAAAACAGCACAAGGAGGGTGTAAATGAGTCGCACAACACCATAAAACAAGTCTCCTGTGTACAAACCATTGGAACTGAATGTCCTGGCCACATCCAAACAGGCAAACAGAGTGCCTAACTCAGACCCACCCCTTATAACTCACCCACCAAAAATTCAAACTAAGCACCACCCACAAATGGACCAATAAAAAGTGCCCACACCCACAAACCATGATCCTTTGCAACAGACCCATTAAGCTACAGAGACTGACAACACACCAACAACTGCACACATCCACCTTCACACATATCCTCAATCACATTCAGACCCACATCCCCCATTCACATTCAGACCCACGCACCCACATCCATTTACACACTCACCCCCAATCACATTCACCCCACACCATGTCAGCACAGAAGAATCCAAAGTTCACCACAAAGGAGGAGATGGAGATCCTTGTAGATGAAGTCATCAGAGTCGAGCCACAGCTGTTTGGTGCATTGGTCAGACAGACCAGCATAGCTGAGAAAACACAGCTGTGGGAGAGGATTGTAAATAAGGTGAATGCTGTTGCACCCATCAGATGCACCAGGAGGGATTGCCAGGCCAGGTGGTACGATCTGCAGAGGATGGTGAAGAGGAAGATGGACGAGGACTACCTCCAGAGCCAAGGCACTGGAGGTGGTGGTCCCCGCAGACCAGTACAGTACCATTCCTGGGAGGAGATGGTCATGGCCCTGCTACCACCGGTGGGAGTACATAGCATTGAAGGAGTCGTAGAGCCTGGTGAGTATACAAACAACTCATGTAACATGGGGGTAATGGCATCTACACTCCAAGAACAAAAAATGCCCGCAACAAGCGTCAAGCGGCAGCTGCCCATAACTACATGAAAAACAACGCTAATGCCACTAACATGTGTATGCTCCATTGAGAATGCAAGGCCATGCTATGTCCCATGCTACAGGAAGCACATACCCAAGAATAGACGTCCAGTATTCTGGGAGGGTGGATGCCACGAAATGCATTGTGGGCCCCCAAATCAGACCCAATTGCATGGGTGTCTGCGGGGGGGCAAGGGGGGCTCTTGGCCCCCCCTGGATCACCAGTGTTTCTGGTGTTGGCCCAGTCAGGGCTGGCCCTAGTCCATCATGCTTTTTAAATGGTGCCATTGTCCCAGGTGGCTGCACCCTCCATTGGGTGGGAAGGCTGCAAGGGGGTTGCTGAGAATTGTGCAAGGCAGAGGGGAGGAGGGTGCAAGGGGGAGGGCCATAAGGGTGCAAGGCAGAGGGGAGGAGGGTGCAAGTCAGAGGTCCAGAAGGGTGCAAGGCAGTGGGGAGAAGGGTGCAAGGCAAAGGGCCATAAGGGTGCAAGGCAGTGGGAAGAAGGGTGCAAGGCAGAGGGCCAGAAGGAGCAAGACAGAGGGGAGGAGGGTACAAGGGGAGGGTGATAAGGTTGCAAGGGGAGGGCGAGAAGGGTGCAAGGCAGAGGGCCAGAAGGGTGCAAGGCAGAGGGGAGGAGGGTGCAAGGGGGAGGGGGAGAAGGGTGCAAGGGGGAGGGTGAGAAGGGTGCAAGGGGGATGCTGATGAAGTTAAAAATATGCCCACCCCAAGAAACATCTCTGTGGATGCCCATGTCCAATTGCACTCATCCCATATGGCCCAGGTACACACCCATGCACCATGCTCAATGCAGATGGTGTGTGAATGTACTGACACAATAGCTGACCCTGGGGCCTGGTGTGGGCAGCACAATGCCCTCCTGTGACCAGTGGAAACACAAACACCTGGACAACAAGGTCAGATATCTTGTGCAGAAACTCACAACCACTGTCATGACAGCATGCTCCATTGGTGGACAGCCACACAATGAGGGAGGGCCCAGTGCCAACTCAGACTCCAACTATTAGCACAGACTGTCAGACACACCCCTTACACAAACATACCCTCCTGGGACAGGCAATGGAGTGCCCCACTGTCACAAGGGCCATGTAACACAACAAAACCAATTCAGATCTGATGAAGCATCCAAGCAACAAATGCATGCTGCCCATTCACAAGCCCCTTGTGCTTCTTTCACGCTGCTGTTGCGTCACATTTGTGACACAGCAGCGGCACAAAAGAGGCACCAGGCTGCTTGGAATTTACAAGGTGACGCATCTGGGAGATGTGTCACGTTCTCAAGCCCTGTGCCACAAGTAGGTGTTCTGGTGCAGGGTTGGAGGGGGGTGGTGGGTGTTATGGCGCAGCCAAACCTCACAAAAGTGGCAATGTGAAATCTACAAGATTTCACTCTGTCACTTTTAAGCACATGCTGCGTCAAAACCCTGTGCATGGCTGATGCAGGTGTAAGGATTGGAGCAACATTGGGCAGATAGGGCCCCACAGACCATTACTGGAGCTGGTGATGCTACCCATACGGCACAGATGTGTGAAGATGCTGTGCCATTTTTCCACCACGGTGCTCCACAATGTGAAAGCATCGCATCCATGCTGGCATAGCTGTGGTGCACAATGACTAGTGAATCCCTGCTGATAGGCAGGGCTGTGCCAGTTATTGAAAATATGCCCCCCCCATGTCAATGACTCAGGAGCACATATCAATCGGACCCCACAACATACACATCCACAAGTGAACATTGAGGACAATCCAAAGCATGGACAACTACCAGGTGGAACTGTGCCAACTACAATCTGTATGAAAAATGAATGTTGCATTAAATGGCATTAACATTGTCTGTCTCTCACACCCACAGGGCAACGTGCAGAATCGAACCCCAATGACGGGGAAGATGATTCACAGTCCCAGGCTCTGCAGGACCCTGATCCCACCGACAGCAACGCCTCTCACCACTCCATGGAAGACCCCGACCAACCTGGCACCTCTGGTGCCCCAAACCCTGTAGGACCTGGATCAGGGACACCTGCGACAACTGCCACCACCATTCCTGCCACATCCCAGCAGACAGCTCGGAGCCCTGCCCACACTCAAGAACGGAGCCAGTCTGACAATGAGGGACAAGGTTCGGCGGGCACCCATGAGGGGGCAGATAACACCACCACTGCCATAACTCAGGGGTCCCGTCGATCAGATGTGCCCACAACGGCAGGCCTAGCTCGTGTGGGCAGGGGTGGCGGGAGTGGCAGCAGGTGGAGGCGAGAACCTGACCAGCCAGCTGCAGGGCACGGTATGTCTGAGCTCCGCAACATCATGGAGGCATACCAGCGGGACACCAGGGAGTTCAGCCAGGTAGTGGGTGCCCTCGCAGTCAACAACAACACCAAGGATGAATGGAGGCAAGACTGGCTGATCTCCTGGCGGTGCAAAGGGACATAAGCCATTCACTCCGTCGGATTGCTGACAACATGCAGCACCCTCCCTGTGTCACCAGGCAAGACACTTCAAGGCAAAGACCGCCACCGGGCACAGGGTGGGAGGAGGAGGAGGAATCGTCCGATGGAGCGTCCCATGCATCGTCAAGGCCTGCATATGAGGGTCCCCCAAGGAAGGTGGGTCATCCACGGAAGAGACAGTGAGAGGCAGTGGGCCATGCGTATCTCCCAGGTCACCTGGTCTGGTACCTGGACTCTGTGTGCAACAGCATCACCTCATTGACTGTCCTACTCTCCCACATGGACTTGCTGGTTGCAGTCTGACCAATGATGCCAAGCACTGTGGTCTGGACTCTGTTGACTCAAACTGCAAGGCATCACATCTCCCTCTGTGAACTTTGGATTCCCCCTTTTTGTACAGCACCCATCACTAACTCACGTTTCCCGCACAAGAACGATAAATAAACAAAACCAACACAAGTGAAATTGATGTTGCAGTCATTCACCATTATTCTACAACATACGTGTGGGGATATGTCAAAGTATGACACAGTGTGGAACAAACTCAAGCCATCCATACACTGGGATCTGAGTCCAGTCGAGGACACACATAGGTCACAATGTATTATCAAATACATACATGGAGTGCTATACTCACCTGTGATGGTTTCTATCTGCTGAGTGGGTGGCCTTGCCATGCTGTTCACACAGACAGTTTTGGAAGAGTCTCATGAATGTGTAGAGGTCTTGGGTCATGTGGAGGTGCCCAGGGAGGGAGTACCAGGTCTGTTTGTTGATGTGGGAGAACTATCTCCCGCATGCAGTTGTACTGTGGATGTGATGAATGGTGCCCAGGGCAAGGTTTGCTGGACAGAGTTGGGGCAATGGGGTTTTGGATGGGAGACGTCCATGTTTCCCTTCTGGGCTGGGGTTGTGGAGTGCCTCCTGAGTGTGGCTGAGGAGTATGAAGGTGATCCTGCTGTTGAGAGTGAGCCCATTGTAGGTATCTCAGGTGGATGAGGTGTGCCGATGCACCCTGGATGTGCACAAGTCCTCCTGGAGTCTGGCTGTTGTTCCTGCATAGAGGGCGTTGCTGTAGTTGAGCCGGCTGGTGTCGTGGACCTGGGTGACTGTCTGTCTTGACTAGGAGTGGATCTATTTAATGATCATTTGCAGCAAGCGGAGGGACTTGCAAAATTAGGTATAGATGGTGTTGAGTTGCATGGTTATTGTGAGCGAGGAGTGTACGATGAGCACCTGCTTGCGTGTGTGACCAATGTGTGCTTGTGCGCTGCCCAGGCCACTGTGACACAAAGAGTTGTCCCAGCCATAAGGGGACATTCCTCAGATGATGAGCTCAGTCTTGTCCAAGTCCAGCCTCATTTGGCTGATGTTCATCCATATGTCAATGCACCTCATGCCTTCTTGAAGGTTGGATCTGGGAGTGGCTGGGTCTTTGGTGAGGGTGAGGAGCAGCTGGGTGTCAATGGCAGAGGACATGATGATGAGGTCATGTGCTCATGTGATGTTGGAGAGGGGGGACATGGAGACAATGTAGATTGTCACACTGAGAGATGAGGCCTGGGCCTGATGATCCCAGTGTACTATGTGCCAAAGGGGGGAGGTGGACTCCCTGGGCCTTGCTGGTGAGGTATTTGGCGATTTAATCCTGGGCCTTCCTCTGAATCCCAGTGTTGGAGATGTGTGATCTGACAGTGTGATAGCACATGGTGTTGAATGCTGTTGAGAGGTCGATGGGGTGAGGGCGGTGGTCTCACCATTGTTGAGCAGGGTCCAAGATGTCAGTGGTGGTGGCAATGAGGGCTGTTGCAGTGGGGTGATTACTGTGGAAGATGGTCTGGGGCGGGTTGCCTGGAGATGTTTGCTTGGAGTGAGATGGTCAGTTGCTCGTTGACTGTCTTCTTGATGACATTTGCCAGGTAGGGAAGCAAGGTGATGTTCCAGGAGATCCTGCGGTACTGCTGTCCGTCGTCAAAGAAGGGACTGGGTTCCTGCATGCCTCCAGTTCCCATGGAAAGTGGCATACTCAAAGGAGACATTCATGACGTGCCGGAGGTCACCTTCAAGGATGGTTTATGCTGTGATTGAGATGTTGTGTGGGAAGGGCCCGGATGGAGATCCGAAGTGGATGGTGCACATGAGCTGGGTGGTGTCTTTGCTGATGACGGGTAGTCCAGGACCTGAGTGGGCGGTATGTCCTGTGGAAACTAGCGCTGTCTGCCTCTGTGTGGCAAGGCTGTCGTGTACGTCCACCAGCTTGCAGTGGTAGTAAGTTGCAACAGATCCCCTTGGCCTTGCAAGGGTTGGATGTCTTTTGGATGGGGAGCTGGGGTCAGATAGTTCACTCACAATGCCGATGAGGTTATTCATGTTATGTGAAGGTTGTCCCTTTGTCCGTGCTCATGATATGGTGATGTCTGTGTGAGGTGGATTTCAGGGCTGAAAGGTAACTGATGGTTGTTTGTCCTACAAGGTTTGCACATGAGTCCGTCTAGACCTGTATGAGTACAGTAGGGCTGCCTTGTCCCGGGTGGCTTAACTGTTGTTGTGCTTCACAGGAAAGTCTACCAATGTGGCAAGAGTGTTGGATCAGTCGCTGATTCAGTGTGTGCGGTTGCAGGGTGTGGCGGTGTTGTTGGTTGGAGTGTCCTGTATGAGGGTGCCACACAGCTCATTTGTGTTGACTTAGGTCAAGCTTTCTTGGTGGATCTGTAGTGGAGTGTGGTGCAGTGTGTTGTTTTTTGTACAACTGGATGCAAATGTTGATGTACCAATGCAGGATGGTGCTGTGGTTGTCCTCCAGCCAGGAGTTGCTGTCTCCCTGACCCATGTAGTCTGTGTAGGTGAGGGCCTGCGGGCTGATGTAGTCATCCAATGTCTGAGGAGCAATCTGTAAAGCCATTTCCCAGCTCTGAGATCTCAGATTTTTACAAATTTTCATTGGAAGCCTCTCTGCTCGAATTGCAGATGTGTAAATCCGGTTCCCCTACTGACCCCTTGCCTGCCAAGCTATACTACATCCTTGCTAAGAGTTCCAATCACCATTTAAGCGCCATCTGGAACCTCTCCCACTAATTGGGCTCTAATCCCGATGTGTGGAACTCGTGTTCCTTCTGCCCATCTTAAGGAAAGCCAACGCAGATCCTGAATCTCCTTGCAATCATAGACCTAACTCTCTTTTACCAGCTCCGGACAAAATTTACGTGACAGTTTCCTGGCAGCAACTGATCGCCTTTGTTGAAGATAATAGCCTCCTTCACAACTCTCAATCCAGCTTCCATCCCGGATATAGTACGGAGTCAGCCCTCATTTAAATGGCAGACTCTATTCGCTGTGTGGTCGACAGAGGTTCCAAGGCGCTGTTGGTGCGGTTAGACTTGTCTGCAGCATTTGACCCCGTGGCCCATCCCATTCTTCAGAAACGCCTTAAGACCATAGGCGTGGGGGGGGCTCAGTGCTGAACTGGATATCGTCCTTACTATCTGACTGCACACAGCAGGTCCGGACCTATCCATTCATCTCCACAGTCAAACCACTGAAGTGTTGCATGCCGCAGGGCTCTGCTCTGAGCCTTCAGATTTTTAATATTTACTTAACCCCGCTGGCTGCAGTGAATGGCATGTCTGAAGTCAAAATCACATCATATGCTGATAATCTTCAGCTTCTATTCACCTTAAATGCTGTGTGTGCCGCTAATTTTGAACCACTATAAAATAGTCTCCTTATTATTGCGGCCTGGATGTACCACAATTTCTTAGAACTTAATACAGTTAACATCGAGATCCTAATTTGTAAACCAACCTTCTCCCCTCTCTTCCAATCTGTGGTGGCCAGAGGAACTGGCCATTGCTCAGGCACACAAGGACTTGGTCAGGAATCTGGGCGTTAGATAGGACAATCAGCTATCCTTTGCCACACAGGTACAAGAGGTGGTGCCGCTTGGATTGGAAAAATTAAACTCATAAAAAGAGACTTATTCACTATCTGCACAATGTAACCCGGAAAACGGTGGTTCACGCACTGATTACCTCCCATTTACACTACGCGAAAGGCTCATACGTAGGTCTCATATTAGGCTTGCTCCGTATACTGCAGATGGGCAAAAACGCTGCTGCCCGCCTGGTATGTGGAGACTCACTTTGATATCATATCTCCCCGTATCTTAGACTACTCCATTGGCTGCCCATGGCTACACAAATAGAATTCAAGGTGCTTAAACTTGCCTTCAGGGCAGGACAAGGCCGTGGTCCTGTCTACCCTAGGAGGAGACTCCGTCCCTATTGTCAATCACGATCTCTACGTTCCAATTACAAGCCCTTGCTCATTAGTCCTTGCTTTGCAAAACCTAGATCAGGAGGTGAAACCTTTCAGGTAGGAACCACCCAATGTTGGACTAAGGAACCTCTTCCGCTGCGTCGGATTCTGTCTGAATGTGAGTCTCGCAAAGCCCTTAAGATCTGGATATTTAGCCTGCTTGATTAGTTGCTCCTACGTATGCTGCCTCATTTTCGGCACACTACAGCGCTGGGACAACCCCGTTGGCTTAGATGTGTGCTCATTACATGACTATTATTATAAATGTACATGTCTTAGCAGATTTGTGGGTGTAGGCCTGGAGATCTGTAGATGATAGTTAGACTGAGGGTGGTCAGGGGGTTGGTGTGAAACCTGAAGTGCAGATGTTTGACAATGCTGAGTGTGTCCTTGGTGTTGTATGTGAGTCTGAGGGGGTACTTCAGAAATAATTGCAATTCATCGTCCTGGACTGTTGGTGTGGTCCCTGTGGGTGATCTGGAATCCGTCTGTGATGGCAATGTTGATGTAGTGTGCTGAGGAGGCATTTAACCAGGTAACTGTAATGAGGGCGATGTGTGGGGCTGTTGTGTTGATGAGGTGACAGAGTCCAATGGCGTGCTGGTGGATGTAGCGGATGTGCAGTAGGAGGCACATGACCTGGTTGTACGGACATGGTCTGTCATGCGTGGCAGCGTGTTGTTGGCAGTAGGAGTTGCACACACAGCCTGCAAAGCTGTAATGGGTGTGCTTAGGGTTTGCCTGATAGCAGGTGGATGATTGTCTGGTCTTCACTGTTTGGAGGGTGGCTGGAGCATGAGTCTGTTGTGTTACCTGAGTCATGGAAGGATCAGAGGGTCTTGCACTGTGCACGTTGCAGGCGCTGACGGTCCTGCCTTTGGCACGGAGGTGGCGCAACAGTGGCTCTGACAAGCTGCTGCCTGCATTATTAATGGGTGGAGGGAGGGAGGAGCATCTGGGAGGTGTGTGTGTTGCAGAATCCGAGCACTCGGTGGTGAGGTGCCGCAGGGGAGCAGCAGGAATGAGTGAACACATGATGAGGATGAGGAGGTTTGAAAGGCACAATGTAACAAGTGTATGGAAAGGAAGGGGTGTCTGGTTACTCATGGGTCACGGAACAAAAATGGAAGAACAATCACCATAAATGACGGGCACAGGATCAGACACCAAAAGGTCAAGCTGCGCACAGGACACACAGCGTCAGCAGGTGTTGGCTGCCCGTTGTGTGTAGCAAGCTGCAACAATACATCCACAACCATATACTTCATGCAGAATATGGATCATTAGCTATGATAAACAGCATGCATGTTGCCACAGAACACATACTCCCATATGCACAATCTTTGTCAATTATGCCATAGAGGACGCATGCAAACTGGCAAGAGATCTGCAATGACAGTAATGATGCACATTGTACTGTGTGGAACACATTTGCTATAAAAATGGATAAAGTTTGTGTTGATGCCATGCTGCTTTAGCCAATGTCCATGTCCAGTGCCATTGCTCTGAAGAAAATAACAGTCATGCAAGGATTTTACCTGTAATGCTGGTGAGACAATGTGCAAATGTCTGCCTGGGACTGTTGGTTCCTTGAATCCTCATAAAGGTGTGATGATCATAGTGGTCCATCTCCCAATAGCCCCTTGATCTGAGTATAAATTATTGACTCAAAAGGGTGATCAGGCGAGGGAAGGAAAGGAAGGGAACAGAAGGGAGGGAGATCTGAAACAAAGGTAAACAAGCATAAGCATTCAACACATCTTGCCACTGAATCACAGGACCTACACTGTAAGCGTTACACCTGTAAAGGAAAACAACAGCCACTGTATCATAGTTGGCATCATAGTAATGAAAATGATACTAGATCTTAGGTTTGAACACGGACACATAAAAGGTAGCAGAGTTTTGCAGCAAAAATAAAGGGTGTATAACGCTCTGCAGGCTGCTTCAATGCAATTAAAGCCATGCAGTAATCAAGGTACTCAGTGTATGAATAATGCTCCAAATTTCAAAAATACTAATGCGCTGCAGTGCTACTCACACAAAGGCAACAATCCGTAGTTACCCCTGCCAATCAGTGAGGGTCAAGAAGGGAAATTATACATTACCCGCAAGAGTTTTAAGAAGCTCATCCAACATGGGAGGGAATTATGTAAACACAAGGATGCCCCACAAGAGACAGTCATTGTCTCATCCAACTGGGCTTTGAAATGCCTAACATAATAAGCTGCTGGTCCGGACCTCAACAGAGAGTAATGAGGAGCAATGCCACAAAACCACCCCTACCGTGACCAGGATATGCAACACGCCACAAGAGAATCCTGGGATTGACGTCACCTGACTGGTGCCACGGAAGCTTTTACATTTGCTACAGCACAACGTTGTGACGTCATCAGCGCAACATTCCTGGCATCATGGGAATAGAAAGTTAACATCAACTGACCGAAAAGGCTTGCAAAGCAGTATTCTTCACCGGCCCTGAGGAAGCAACGTGGCAGTGACATGACATACTGGCAAAAGGGGCAATGCATCCATACGAACAGACTCACAGGACACTTGACAGAACATGTGGGACTTACGCTGGCCCACACCTTCACAACATGGTTGATTATAAATCAAACTGTACTGGCACACAAGATTAAGTGGATGAGCCAAACACATCCTGCTGCACACAGTGAGGCTGCAATTCACCATGGAGCCTGTGGTTGTGATGTCCCACACATTGTCAACCCGTGGAATCTGCAGTGTGTCAGGGTCTTGGTTGACACACATTGATGCCTTCGCCAGAGTCAATACTCCACAACAGATGACTGTCAAGAAGGGTGACTGTCCTGTCATGGGAGTGGTGCAACATGTAATTTGATCCATGGTGATGAGACATGTATGGATGGTTCTTCAACATGCACCGAAACAGTTCCCACACATTCCCAAACCATACCAACCCCAAAAAGCCTGTTTGGATCTCCTACCTGAACTGACATTTACACATGTCCGTGCATGGAAAGCTGATTCGGCCCACGTTGCAATCATCAGGAGGAATAGCAGGAGGACTGAGATGACACAAACAGACAACAGGCATAGCAACCTGGGAATGACAGACACACAAGGGCTCACCATTAAAAATCTTTGCTAAAGACATGGGCAGGTACAAAACACAAACAATGTAGTACACATGTAAATTCAAAGCTAAGTCATTGCGCATTTCTGTGTGGCATGACATCAGCACTTGCGTGACACATCAGAACACACATCAAAGTGACTTTGCATACAGTCAGCTGGACACACACATTGCAACACATGCCACTCAATGCTACAAGCGTGCACACTCATTCGCAGTGACTCACCATTATGAGAAGAAGTTGCATATGAGCTGACTCCGGATATCATCCTCCTCCTCCTCATCACTTACATTGTGACCAGGCCCTTCATCCTCAATGGGTGGATGTTCCTGCTCCTCAGGATCCAGGATGAGTGGCACTGCCTTCTCAACTGCCATGTTGGGCAGCATCCAGCACACGATGAAGATATTCCAGACCTTGGCCGAGGCATATGGGAGGTATCCGCCGGTCTTATCGAGACACCGGAATCGGCTCTTCAGGAGGCCAAACGTCTGCTCAATCACTCGCCTGGTCTGCCCATGTGCATTATTGTACCGCTGATATGCAGCTGTTCTTGGGTTGCGGAGAGATGTCATCAGCCATGGCATGTTGGGATATCCAGAGTCACCTGCAAATACATCCTGTAATTAAGTTGTTCATGAGATGCTGACAGAGCAAAAGATACTGAAAAACACAGGAAAAACAAAGTTTACCCACCAACAAGACATGCCCGTTTGGTGTGCAGCTGCAGCATCATTCTTGGCACCCTGCTATGCCTCATGATGAATGCATCATGGCACGATCTTGGAAAACATGCACAAACATGGGAAATCAGCATGTTAGCAAGACACACCAACAAGGCAATTTTTTAGTGATAATGTTTCCTGTTGCGGTAAGCCTGCTCCTGAGCCTGTGGTGGCACCAAAGCCACATGTGTCCCATCAATGGACCCAGTGACATGTGGCATCCCTCCCAGGGCATAGAATTCACCCTTGACATCTCTCAACTCTTCAATAGTAGAACATTTGATGAATTCATCAATGTGCTCCAACATGGCTGCTAACACATCATGCAAGACATGGCTGAACATCGTTTGGGACATTCCACCTACATCAGCTATGGTTAATTCAAACGTACCTGTAGCAAACAAATGGAGGGCTGCCATCACTTTCAGCTTGGCGGTCAGCGCTGTAGGATACCTGTGTAGCGGTTGGAGATGTGGTTCCAGCCTGTTCGTCAAGTCCTGAATCAACTGTCGAGTGAATCGGTAACATCGGATGCAGGCACGTTCCCTCATGGTAGCCAAGTCTGGAAATGGCCTTGGTAGAGGCGGTGCCCTGCAGGACAGATTTGGGAAGAATGGAGATTAACTGTCAGACAACATCAATGGCAGGTACATAGCACATGCAAAACTGCTACTAGACATCAGGTCACTATGGAGTCTGGTGTGTGCAATACATCCAGGACACATATGCCAGCTTGCTGGCACTCCTACGAAAATCCAGATACACCTGTTTATTGCCTAAAAAAAACATGACATGCCCTGACACAAGCTGCTGGTCTGGTCTGAGTGAACAGCCCAAGATATCACTGGAGTGACACACATCACCAAACCTGCAGTGGAAGGTTGTCAACCCATCCAGACAGCTGACAGCAAAGCACACGCACAGGTCACATGGAATAGCAAATGTACACATCAAACACATTGCGATTAAGGAGTGCATGTGACTACAAAACGACTCAGCCCTTGTCAGGATGCAGACATGTGTGCCTTGGGAAAAATGATGTCTGATGACATCAGACCCAAATCAGTGGGAATGCACATGTGGCATGGTGTGCGTACATGTGAAGCCATTCCCCATCCCAACACAGACCCATGTTAGATGCACCAACAGCAGATGCAGTTTACATTACACAAACAACAAGCTCAAGGTTTAACATGACACACACCGGACATAGTCACATAGGGTCATGCTGAGCGTGAAATGTCAAGTGACAAAGTGCCCCTGTCCCTGGCATCATGAGACAGGTGCCCATAGTGATGACTATGCCAACATCTGCATAATGGTACACATGTGACAAGTGTCAAGGTGATGTGTGCCACATAGTGCCCCATCACACATGACATGTGTCAACAGGTCAGCACACATCAATTGTGCAACAAGATCAGCTGCCCTTTGCTATATTACTGCCTGCCACACCTAGGGCCTGCACATGTAAGTATGCAATGAAAAGAACTTGATAGACATCCTTGTTTGAACCGTATCCCTACATCCCTGCCATGTGTGCGCCTCGTATCACTATTGTAATGGTGCAGTGCGTGAGCATGTGAAATGCACTGTACCAATACGTCAGTGCCCGCATTATATGGTAACCGCGGAGGCTGACCAAATCAAGCCCAGGGCCGTCATTGGTAGCGCGTTTTCGCACTTTACAAGAATGACAGCTCTGGGGGACCTCCCATCGGCTAATGTATTGGCTTCCAGGCTTAGTAATAGCAAGAAAGCTAGGTGGTGACATCTGGGGAGTGTGGGCGGGCATGCACCGCGCATGTGCAAGTGTGAGTGTGTGCACCAACAATTAACAACAGAGAGAATCAGGGGCGGGGTTACCATGTGCACAGAGGCATGCCCAGAATCAGATCTCCAATGCGTGACCACTTGTAACCATTCTCGTAGCGTGCCCTGTGCTCTGATTTGACACTGAGAGGGTGATCGCACCATACTTTGTACTGCTAATCATACTCAGCGCGTACCCGCGCATATGCTTCGAATACGCTTTGACGTTTCGCGTTGCATCAAAGCTTCCGTATGACATCATGTACGGCACCCCATACGCGAAAGGCGCAAATGTTTTTAATTGTTTAAAAACATATATTTATGTATTTAATGTACATACTAACAGAACACATTATCTAGGGTAATTATGAAAATAGTTTTTTTTAAATTGTAACAATCGTATATTACTTTTAAAAGCAATTACACAAATCACGGTGGAACGTCATGCGTACTCGCATCATAAGAGCACCGCGTAAGCACACCGTAAGCGTACGCAAAGCCATTGACTTTAAAAGAAGAGATTTGATTGGTTCATAACACTTCCTATACCAACTGTTGAAAGTTCCGTCCCATTTTAATCATTCTACTTTGACTTTCTAAGAAGAAGCATCTCTTCTGAGAATCCTGTCAAATAGAAGGAAGATCACCATAATAACAGCAATGGACTCATCTTCTGGCCATTCTTCAGAGGGAGATTTCATTCCTGAATAAGAGGAAAGAAGCTCTAATTTGGAAGTTTTTTACTTTCCCTGAAGGGTAAAAAAATGTTAATGCTCCAAAAGTAACCTGTAAAATTTGCCAAACAACTCTTTCAAGGGCTGATCCATCTAAAAAATACTCCTTTGGCACAGCAAATATGGTGCGACACGTGAAGAACTTGCACCCCAACAACTTTGCTCGAGCTGCAAGATGAATGTTGCAGGACAACCCACCTGCTACTGCACCAAGCACATCAACTGCTGCAGCAGCATTTTCAGCAAGCAGTCCACACACACAAATTGATCCTGATTTTGGTAAAGTTAAAATTCTATGCATTTATTGCGATAAACTTTTGTGTTATGGCGAAGCAGGAGCATCGCTGTCCTTGACATTAGTTGTTTTTTTTCATTCTTTTGTTCCTGTTGGACACTTTTTGGGTTCCAGTTCCATTTTTTTGGTTTTAAATAAAACTTATCGACAAAACACAAAATAAATAGAAAACTAAAAACACCAAAAAAAACAGTTCTTTTTAGAACTACCTTTATTGGTCAAAGAAAGAACTATATTTCTATGTTAGTATATACATGTTTCTCAGAATGAATGTGTAGTTCATAAATGAATGAAAGAATACATTACTAGTGTATGGTGAATGTGAAACTGCAGAACTATAAGGAACTGCCACAGCATAAATCTATAAGCAGTTTACCTATAGTATACTGTATAACCTCCGAAGGACTTGAATGTAACATATGCACATAAATATGTTACGAGTCTATGCTTCAATTTGCACTGCTGGTGAAACTGCCTGGATACATTTCTATGTGTTACGGGTGGATTTATAACCCCCTTGTGCCTCTTTTAACACAGCCGTTGCGTCACTTTTGTGATGCACTGGTAGTGCAAAAGATGTGCCATGGTGTGTGGAAGGTGCATCACATTATAAAGTCCTGCGCCAGAAGGAGGTGATATCACAGTACACAATAACTGTCATATCTCTGGAGATGTACCACTTATTGTACATCTGATGATTAGTGTTTTCATGGTTTAATGGTCACTACAATACTGAAACAGAAGTGTGATAGTGTTTACTGGAAGTGTAAGGATACAGATTGGGGAATTGAAGGTATAAAAGACAAGTTTCCCGGTGCATAGAAGACTACTATCTATAGGGATTTTCTCATGAACTACTGAACGAATTTGCACCATTTAACAAAAAGCACAATCTGCGAACCGAACTCTACCTCCAACCAAATTTGGTGTAATTCCGTTAGCGTATGCGTACGGTACGATTACTAAAAAAAACAATGATAAAGGAATTATATAGATTTCAATTTTAATATATTGGGGGAAAATAATTAATAAAAAAAATTTTAAAATGTCGTTTTGTTATTATTTTACATTAAGAATATTAAAAATAATGTAAAAAATAAAATAAATATAAATATTTATATTAAAAATTTAAGAAATTAGTATAAAAATATATAATAATTAATACATTTAATAACTATCATTTACAAAACCTTTGAAATTCACTGACAAAAACCATAGGTTTTACACATGTTGTAGTTAGGAATTAGCATTTAAAAAAACCTTTGAAAATCACTGAAAAAACCATAGGTTTCAGCCACGTTATAGTTAGGAATTAGCATTTAAAAAACCTTAGAACTTCACTGAAAAAACCATAGGTTTCAGCCACGTTATAGTTAGGAATTAGCACTTAAAAAACCTTAAAAATTCACTGAAAAAAACATATTTTTCACACATGTTATAGGTAGCTGGACATTTCACTCATACAAAACCATTGAAATTCCCCCATTATAGTTAGTTCATCTAACTATAACGCGCGCGCCCGCAATGCACTGCTGATGACATCACATATTACATCACTCATGACATGGTCAGTAACATCACTCATGACATCACTCATGACATCTCAAATGACATCACTGATCGATAGCTAGATAGATAGATAGATAGATATATAGATAGATAGATAGATAGATAGATAGATAGATAGATAGATAGATAGATAGATAGATAGATAGATAGATAGATAGATAGATAGATAGATAGATAGATAGATAGATAGATAGATAGATAGATAGATAGATAGATGGATTTATAGGCACCCATATATAAAGAAGGTGATATTTGAAACTGTTGTACCGAAAATGTATTTATTGGTCACTGGGAAGCTGAAGCTATCTGGACTGATGAAAAAAAGAGGCGTTGGAACACATTAAACTACGAACACGCTTCATAGATGATCTCTTCCTAATCTGGGAAGGAGATACTAAGAGTTTCAAAGAGTTAATCCCACCATTAAATGACAATATCTATAATCTGAAGTTTACGTACACAGTCTATCACAGATAACCTTTTTGGACATAGACATTTATATAAAAGAATCCAGGTTATGTAGTAGAATCCATTGGAAGGCGACAGCAAGTAGTAGCATATTGCATATGAATAGTAGCCATGCTAAAACTTTAAAATGGTGAATCCCCTACAGGGAGATTTTGCGAGTGAGAAGAAACTGCTCAGAATCAGATTTTGGAATACAAATGAATGAAATGTTCACAAGATTTGAAGCCAAGGGATACCTTACACAAATTTTAATGTGAGCAAAAAATACAGTGACATCAAGAAAAAGAAAATAATTATTTGTTCCAAAAAAGAAAATGGAGATAACCAATTGCGATTATTGATGGATTATAATATTGAATATCAGGAACTGAGAAAGATTTTCAATGGGTATTGGAAAATAGTATTATGTGATGCAATTTTGAAAGATGCTTTATCCAACTTCCCGAATAAAATGTACAGGAAAGTATCATCCTTAGGTGACATACTTGTGCAGAGCATCTTGCTAACTGTTAAAAAAAATCTGCAGAATAATTGGTTATAAGTGCCTGTTTTTGGAAATGTACAAAATGTAAAGCTTGTGAGCTTGATGGCATCAACAAGACCTTGTATAGATTAAACAAAGGGAAAGAACAGAAAATCATGGAACACATCACCTGTGAGACAAGTTATGTCATCTACATGTTACAGTGTAGCTGTGGAAATTCCTATGTTGGTGCACTACACACAAAGTAAAATTGAGAATAATACAGCACATACATGTGATTAAGAATCAGGATCAGGACTTTTGTGACAAACATGAAGGAAAGACTTAAGAATTGACATAGTTCAGGATAAAACACATCAGAATTTGAGAACAAGGGGGCAATCAAGATTAGAATCAAGACTAATAACATTGATGGGTACAGAGGCTCCCTTTGGATATAATCTAGATACCAAATTACATATCCATCTTTCATATGAATAACAGTAGAAAGTATTTTGATAATTTGTAGAAAGACAAGATTTTAGACCATTATTATTTGCTATATTGTTCATATGTGAGTTTTATGATTTATTTCTTTAACTTATTGACCCCTGTATATTCTCATTTATGCACTATTTTAAAACATTGCTTTAGCTAAATTAGGTGAATTTTTGTTTGCCATATTTGTTACTGCCCTTTTTGGATTAAGATCTTTAATAGATGTATGATTGAAGATGATTGAAGATGAACTGTGATTTTTGTTTTACTTAATGCACATGCACTGTTCTATCCCCTGGGGGCTCCAATAAATTAGAAGCTTTGACATGTTGGGCATAATTAGGATGTCCGTCTGTAAGCCTCCGGCCGCTTGTCAAAGGCTTACCGATCGACATCCCTGGCTTGAATTCTGACCACCTAATTACAATGTAGGTGGTCGTGGGTCAAACCAGCCGGTCATTCCAGCTGGATTCCAATGGGATCAAGGAGCCTGTTGGCCAGTGGGAACCGCAACATAACCTCTTAAGGACGCAGTTCTGCCATCTGGATTACGATGTTGGTTTCTGACAGGCATTTCATGCAGGGCTTTCTGACATTAAAAGCTTCTCAGAAATCACTTAAGGGGCCCCTAGCAGGGACCCCTTGCCTCAGTGGCCTCCGGGTGGGAGCCTGCAGGGCACCATAGGTGCCCCCCATTAATCCTTGCACCTGTGCCTGCAGCTCGGTGCAGGGATTAACAAAAACACCCATTTCTCTATGGGAGCTTGTACTGCGCCCTGTTTCCGACCACAGCACAAGCTCCCATAGAGAAATGGGAGCCTGCGACCACATCATTTGCAGTCGCATTGTAATTGTGGAGTCAGGACCGCAGACGGGCAGTCGGTCGGTTCCATATCCGCGGTGATGTCGGTCGGAGGCAACTCTGACCGACAACATAATCAGGCTTTTTATATATATATCTTAAAACATCGAAATGGAGTAAGAATATCAAAAATGTTAAACAAGATCTAGTATATCCTTACCTGAAAGAAGATTTCTTTAAAAATAACAACCCAAGTTCTCTTAACTTACAGTATAAGGTTTTTTACATTATCTGATTCATCCTCAGACTCAGATCAAGGAGCAGGAACATATTATCAACCGTATCACCCATTCTACAAATACCCCAATGCCCCTCCACCTTTTTTAGATAGAGGGGGACGCAGGGGCCGAGGGTGCAACCACCACAAGAACAGAATTGTTTTTGCACACGCCAGAAAGTGTACAGACGATAGCGACAAATAGGGCAGTAACTGTTGATATCACGAGCCAACCCAATAATGAACTGCTGCCGATATACAACTTGTCTAAACATCGACTGACCCCAAGGGACACTAAGATCCTACAGAAGGGCCTGTCCTTTGTCCCATTGGTAGTGCAAGAACCCGTCAATACTAATACTGAGGTGTTGCAATTTTTGCCTAAAATAAGGCTGAAAGCTTTTTTTGCTAATAAAAGTGATACTCCAGAGGTGAATGTGAGTGGACTTAAGAAGAAGTCTTCCTTTTGCCCTGACAGTGCGAGCATGCCGGATGAGATTATCTTTTTTGAAAATCAAATTTTGCGAGAGATAGATAAATCAAATGGGAATAATCTATCCTTCAAATCCAATTTTTCCAAACAAGAACACACTGCCTTAAAACATCTAGCCAACAATCCCCTTACGGTAATAAAATCTGCCAACAAGGGAGGAGGGATTGTCAGTCAGGATTACGATGAAGACATTTTGAAACAACTGAATAATCCTTTACATTATTGTAAAATTCAAGACAACCCCACCTCGTCTTTAAAAGCAAAAATCTTGTATTTGACCATGCAGGCTGTGGTACTGTAAATTCTGAACCTGTGTTTTAAATATCATGATTCTGTTATGAATTTGGTAACAGCAGACCGTAAACAGTGAGTTCAGCAAGTGCGAGTGTTTTCGTCATGTTACACCAATGGATTCACTGTGTATTTGAAGGTTTTGTTCTGAACCCTCGGGTTCCATCTTGTGCATAGCAACCATTTTGAGGATTGCCCTTACAGTAGGCCCTCACCGTGGCAGAACAAGTATTTAAGGACATAACCTTAGCATGGGTTTGTGCTGACTCCTGCATGACCTGGCGAAAGCTGACCCTGTTGCTTGAGGCTAACCTTGCCAAGCCAGTTCCTGCCCTTTAGCTGATCAAGATTATAGATCAGAGCACAGGACATTGTAAAGGTTTAGTACACACAAAAGTGCCTATCTTACTTCCATCTGTTCCTGTTCCTGCCTCCACGAGCTATTTATGACATGGGCTGTGATCTTACTGTTTTGGGTTTATCCGGCCATGTCAGCTAGAGAATGTATGCATTATGTGGACATTGTTTATGGCCTGGACTTATCTTGAAAGTGGGTTTGTCATCATACAGTGCTTTGTGTGCACCTCCTGGGAGTGACCAATAATAATGTACTTCAAAGAGAAAATGTGTGCCTAGGGCATAATAAATGGTATAAAAGGTCTGTGCTGAGACCATTCAGCAGGCTGCTTCATTCAGTTGCTTTAGGTGTGACTGGGCGACGTAGCCTCACAATTAATTGTAATAAAGATGTCTTTTCATATTTCAGATTCTCTGTTGATTTCTTTGCTGCTTTTGAATGGACTACTTATTGGTAAGACCCCTGAGAAGGAGTTAGAGGATTTTCAGTACATCAGATGGCGCGACCAATGATGGGCCTCATCAAGAAGTGACTTTCCGGAGGAGTAATCTTGTCAGAGGACAGAAATCTACTGGGGAAGGCAAGACAGAAATCTACTAAAAGAGGTACTCTGTGCACAGAGGTTCTGGGGGATTCTTTGTCTCTGCGGCCCAGTATATTTTTGATTTTTCTGACTTAAACTCTCCAAAAGATGTCACTCCTGACTGAGCAACCTCTTTTTGGCGTAGGTTTTTTTTAAAAAAAAGAGACTGTTAGTGCAGTTAGAATTTGGACAACTATTTGTTTGGTATAGCTTTGATAGGTTTGTATAGGTTTGTATATGCAAATTGCAATTTGTGTAGGCAGGTAATGAAGAGACTTTTCTCCATCTGCTTTAGTTGAAGTATAAGTGGGTCGTTCCCAGTCCTTAGTTCTTAGTTCTTTGGTCCTTCGGTTCTTTGAGTCCTTAGTTATTGGTTGTCCTTAGTTTGATGGGTTCTTAGTATTTGGTCCTTAGTTTATTTCAACATTGCAATATTCAAAAACCTAGGGTCTCGTACATTTGCGAGTGTATTGAAAGAGATAGCCCCTTGAAGTTTGAAGCTTGGGTAGTGAGCGCAGATGCCTAATCATAGTAAATTTGGTATTTGGTTTTGTTTGAGTTGCAACAGAGATTCCCGATTGGAGGGTTCATGTCTGATACCTCCGGTTGGAACTCCAACTTATGAGCTCTATTTAGCTAAAGCATGCTGTATTGTGTGTCCTGAGTGTTTGACCCCCTTTCTGTTTGTGTATGGAGTGGGCCCAATGTGTGTTTGTTGGTTTACTTGATGTTTTCAGTCTGTTAAGTAAAATATTGGTTGGTTAATGTTGAGTAGAAACTTGAGTAAAGATACAGAAATGAAACATGTAATGTGCTAAGATGGGTATGTGTTGCTCTTTAGTTTGTAGAATGAGCAATTGTGCACATATACAAAACTGCCGTTACACGCTTAAAGGATAAAATTAGGAAACACATTCAATAGATATCAATACGTTGGTTTTATTAGAAGAAAAAATGATTAATTATGAAAAATAATTATTAAAAATAAGTGCTACAAAAATCGTTTTTTAATATTTATAAAGCTTAACACTCATACTATGACCTCCTAGCATTAAAATTTGAATTAAGTTCTGTTGCATCACTAAAATGACAAGCATTCATGTGTATAATTTCCCCTTGACATAGGCGCAAGCAAGCTCATTTTTATAAAGCATAAGTTATTATTTTCAAACGCCTGACTCATGGGTTATGTAATAGACATTCTAATAATGCATATTATGCAAGAAAATTGTAGGATATTCAGTTTTTAATGCCCAAAATATGAAAGTCAATTTTCAGTAAAAGCACTGTTTAAACTGCATTTTGCTTTCATTCAGAGTACTTTTTAAAGTGTCTCAGGCTTCAGTAAATGCATACATTTAGGTTTTGATATATATTTGCAGGTTGTGCCTTCTTATGATTCAGTGGGTTAATGTGCCAGTACAAAGGCTTGTTTTAATATCAGGGTTGAAGGTTCTAGCTTCAGCTAGGCCTACGGAAAAGTTTTTTCATTTAAGACTGATGAAGTGTGTACCATAGGATTGCAACAAGCATTTACTCTAAAAAAAACTGGTATGTGTGTCATTAGGTTTTGTGAATTATTATCAGTAAATGTAGTTTAATAATCTGGGAATAGTGATAATTTTAGCGCCTAAAAAAGAGAAATTATTTTTCAAAGTAGAGTGAATTATTGCAGGTTAGAGCCTTCTGGCTTTGACAGCTTCAGTGTGGCAGAAACTGAGGGCTGAGAGAATTGCAGAGGCTGGCTCCTGCTGAGATGTTATCTTTTAGTTTCTCTGTAAACAATGGAGAAGGCTATCATGTTGACATTTGTGACCTTTTAATTAGGACTTTGCCTCCGAGGAATGCAGAATGACTGTGCTGAACGGGCCTCTAAAGGTGGGGTTTCTGGTTTCTCCGTGAGAACATCAATAAAATGAAAGAACTTAATTTAATAGGGAAAATAAAAAGGGGTTTCTTTGAAAGTCCCAAACATCGTGTTGAATGCTCTGCAGAACTGATACATTTGTGTCTCCACGCTAAGAAAAATAATGTTTGCTAGTTGCGTTTATTTGACAGAAAACGAAGTGTTGCATTAAGTCTTAGATAGAAAATAAGATGCAGCCCTTTCCAAAATTTTGAAGGCTACATGCTAAAGGCCTAAATGAAAACGATTTGCTAATTAGGAATTACTTTTCACAGTGGAAATTATAGGTGCCAAATTAATATGGAGTGTCAGTGTAACCATTTCTTTTAGAACGGTAAAAATAAGGTGGCTTGATGTTGCGAGGTGAACTGACAAGAGAGTAACAGTTAAGTAATGAAAATTTATTTTTGTATATGTTAAAATGTGTCTTTTTTTGTGTTGTGTATTTTTCTGCTTCTGCCTACAGATCATTCATGGATTGTTCTAAGGCTGACAAGACACGTGAGTGTGGTTAGTTGAAAGGAGATGTGTTTTTGCGTAATTTCTTTGGAAAGAAATGTTCATGTTTTCGTTTGTGTATTTGGCCCTATCATGAAATATTTTAGCTGGTCCTGTATGTTAGAAGAGAGACAGCAAAGTTATATTTGACAGCAGACTCCCACTGCCTGGTGCTCTACTGTCAAAAGGAGGGTAAGGATTTTAGACCTGACAAATTTAGACAGGCCCAAATATTGGGTTTTGGGCTGCAGGTTTACAGTGCATAAAGTACATGTGCCATGGTGCTGTGTGTCCCCGCTTATTCACATATGCTATTGTTTTGTCTGTGCTGCTTTTTTGTGCTTGATATACAGCAAGTATATCTGATGGCTTGACATGTGCATTTTTTTGTGTATGTTTTGTTTTATGTTGGTACTATTACAAGTTCCCCTGTGTTGTGAAGGGATCCGTATGACGATACGTATCGTTGCACAACAGTTGGATGGATTTGGTATAATGATAAATTTCACAGATATGATTTTCATACTGTGAGGAAGACAGGCAGCACTTTTACCAGTGCATGCCTAAATTTGGCTATAATGATATTGAAGAAAACTAAAAAGATATACAGGATCAAAGTGTGTCACCTGCTGTTAGTCACTTACTGCACATTCCCTTAAAGGAATAGGCAGCCCTACATTTATGTATCCTTGATTGGACCTAAGGATGGAATTATAGATCTGTGACTCAAGGTGGCCTAATTTCTATATTGCATTACTTAATCATGTTCTGTTTCTCAAATAGCATATGGCTTGTCCCTTGAAAGGAAACCAGGTTTCATTTTTTTCTCTCCCTGAAGAGAGAACAGGAACATTAGTTAGGATTACTGTATATGGTGTAGTTGCCAGCGGTAGAGTTAAAATTTGTGTAACTTTGGTCTTCTGTGTATTCCCCGTACTCTTGGTGCTGTGTCACATGCAGAGGAGCGGGCGTACAGACACCGGCTGATTGAACAGCGAGCACGAAGCAAGTCACAAACGGCGACTTTGATCACGCCTATTGGGAAATACTATTCCACTTTGGATTCTCACCTGCCTGCCATTGTTTGAGTTCTTAATACTTGTGGATTAAGAACCATTCCGGTCCTGAGGAGAACCCCATTTAACTAAAAGGGGTTCGAAACGCGTCGACCAGCTTCTTTGTCCCGCATCTGGTCACCAATTTTCATCAGAACAGTTGTTCGATTTATTTGGTTCTACAAGACAGACTGTGACAATAACAACTAGAACAGATCGTAAAAACACAGAATGAAATTCTCTCCTTTGAACTGAATGACCGATGCTCGGACGTATTATTTCTCTATATGTTGTTTGTTGTTGTGAATGCATGTTGTATGAATGTATGGCCAAGTGTGTCTGAAACTGTATATTTATCTGTTTGTATATTTTGTATATATAATCCATTGTTTTGTATATTTCGTATTTTCCATGCACGACGAATAGTGTGCTCAAAAAACAGAAAAAGACAAAAAGTTTGATTTATAAATAGAATAAATTTGTCTGTGGTTAAAAGAAAATAGGTTGTTTTTGTTTCAATCGAAGCAGCCGTCGCCACATATTGACCAGTCATCTAAATTTGACACCCCAGTTTTGGCTCTTGTTTTGTTTAATATATCAGTTGGACTCAGCCATCCTGAGTAATGAGTCAAGGCCCTTCTTGATTCTCTGTGTCACATGCCTGAGGCACCCAAGCAAACTCTTGTTCTTCCTATAGATTTTTCTTATGTTGTTTCTCCCCTGACCGATGTCGCATCATGCTTAGTTATTGGGGATTTTAGTTGTGTCCTAGTTCCATTTCCCTTTTCCATATTCCTTTCACCAGTCAGCCCATTCATTATTATGGGTGTATTGTTTATGTTCACACTTCTAGACTGCAGTGATGTATCAGGGACCCCCCCATGTTATGTATAATTCCCTTTTGTATGACCAGACTGGTTTTCAAGAATTTTCCTTAGGCCTACTTCAATGTTTTTTCCAGACTGACTGTCGGGATGGTGATAGACTGGTTAACTGACCCAATATTATAGTAAGACAAGTTTTCCATCTCAATAGGAGATATCTTAAGTTTACCTTTTGAACATGACGAATTTTCAATGTCTATTTTAATTTTTCAGTTCTCTTCTGCTCCTGCTGCTTTAATTTTTGGTGGGATCAGATGTGTTCTAATCATGCAAATACCAGGACTCTCTAGTTCTTGTCTTTTTGTCTGCACATTTGATCATTAGCCTTTGTATTGCATAGTGCACTTGATGCACATTTTTTTAAAGGGACTTTTCTTCATGTCCTTGATAATCTGTATTATGTCATTTCTCTATTTCAGATGTTCTAGATAAGGAATTTAGGAACACCTAGGCTTAATCATTGAGGAAAATATGTATTTACCCCATTAGACAATGTCACTGTGTGAGGACATCCATTTAGATTCCCATGGCGTATTTCCACTCCCTTGCAGATTGCAGGCCACCTGCTTGCAGTCCCCTTGTTAAAACCCATGAACTATTTTTTGTGCTTGATTTCAAGGAAACTAACAATTGTGTTACATTTCCTATATCACTAGGTTCTGCGGGATCTTCCAGAGTCAAAGGAAGAGTGATACCCTGCAGACCTGTGATCGAGACTAAGCCCACTCCCCATCAGTGACCGCTACAGATGAATGACAGACTTCTTGGCTCTACAATTTCTGCAACCAAAAAGTCACGAGGCTGGACAGCGATCATCAGCATGCCGTCAATGGTACCTCCCAAGCAAGGCATTTGCTTCATCGGAAGGCGTTGCAGAGAAAAAGAGGAGCTGGTTCCTTGTTTGCCACAGAATGAGAGCTTCTGTTTGTTTGAGCTTTCTACCTGTTATGTGCTGGAAACCTCTGACAGCGTACAGTCCCTTGAGCCCTTGGCCCGAGTTTTGGCCACACACACACCTCTTTTCCCTTTGCTCCGACGGAAAGGCACTACATTCTGGTGCCCATGAGAGAGCAGATTGAGCGTCCTCTGACACTAAATAATGAGTGTTGGAGTCTGAAAGTGCTGCTGATCTTGAGAGGTTGTTTCTCAGTAGTGCTTGGATCTGCACGAGCTGTTTTGTGCCCATGATCAATGAAGAGCACATCATTTGTAGTGTCTGCCACAAAGAAGAGACACTGGTGCATTTGTTTTGAGACATTGAGACTTTCAAGTGAGCTGTGGGTGTTTGCCAGGAGGGCACTCCAACTAAGCAGTACTTTTTCTCATGAAAAGGCCTGAATCGAGAGGCCCAACGCGGAAGAAGACAATGGAAGCGGATTTGATGGACAATAGAAGCCTTCCAAAGAGGCTTATAACGGACTTTGGGCACAGTTGCAAATATAGACTGAGTGATTGCCTATGTAAGGGCAAAAGGATGGTCTGTGGTACTGAAAATTCTGAACCTGTGTTTTAAATATCATGATTCTGTTATGAATTTGGTAACAGCAGACCGTAAACAGTGAGTTCAGCAAGTGCAAGTGTTTTCGTCATGTTACACAAATGGATTCACGGTGTATTTGAAGGTTTTGTTCTGAACCCTCGGGTTCCATCTTGTGCATAGCAGCCATTTTGTGGATTGCCCTTACAGTAGGCCCTCCCCGTGGCAGAACAAGTATTTAAGGACATAACCTTAGCATGGGTTTGTGCTGACTCCTGCATGACCTGGCGAAAGCTGACCCTGTTGCTTGAGGCTAACCTTGCCAAGCCAATTCCTGCCCTTTAGCTGATCAAGATTATAGATCAGAGCACAGGACATTGTAAAGGTTTATTACACACAAAAGTGCCTATCTTACGTCCATCTGTTCCAGTTCCTGCCTCCACGAGCTATTTATGACATGGGCTGTGATCTTAATGTTTTGGGTTTATCCGGCCTTGTCAGCTAGAGAATGTATGCATTATGTGGACATTGTTTATGGCCTGGACTTATCTTGAAAGTAGGTTTGTCATCATACAGCACTTTGTGTGCACGTCCTGGGAGTGACCAACAATAATGTACTTCAAAGAGAAAATGTGTGCCTAGGGCATAATAAATGGTATAAAAGGTCTGTGCTGAGACCATTCAGCAGGCTGCCTCATTCAGTTGCTTTAGGTGTGACTGGGCGACGTAGCCTCACAATTAATTGTAATAAAGATGTCTTTTCATATTTCAGATTCTCTGTTGATTTCTTTGCTGCTTTTGAATGGACTACTTATTGGTAAGACCCCTGAGAAGGAGTTAGAGAATTTAAAGTACAACAAGGCTTGGGATTGTGGCTATTTATGTAAAAAATAATATGACTATTTGAATTTTACAACCCAAAAACTACCCACGATATATGTACTTCCAAAAGTACATAAGGATGCAGAGAAACCGCCTGGGCAGCCCATTATTGCTGCATGTGGTTCACTATTGGAACCTTTGGCAACATATATAGATACATTTGAAGCCATTTGTGAGTGCCACACAGGCATACGTACGAGATACCATGGACTTTATTTCCAAGACTGAACACTCAGTGTTCGAGGGAGACCGACAGTTTTTGGTCTCCCTCGACATCGATAGTTTATATATTAAAATGCCACAGGATGAGGCTTTGTTGGTCATGGAATTGGTTTTGGAACAAAGAGGTAAACACCATCAGGTTCCCACAGATTTTATACATGAACTGGCTGAAATTTGTTTGAAAATAGCTTTTTTTCCTTCAAGAGTGAGTTGTTTTTACAAATAAAAGGCGTGCCGATGGTGTGCTGTTTTGCCCCCGAAATAACAAATCTTGTAATGGATCAGTTTGAAAGAATATACATCTTTGATGAGGCAGCCCCATTTAGAAGTAACATTCTTAGATGGGTACGCTTCATCGACGATGTATTTCTTATTTGGAATCGAAGTACAGAAGAACTTGAACAGTTTCATTTATGGTTGAATTTGTGTACCCCGATTTGAAATTCACCAAAGCCGTGAGTAATACGCGGATCAATTTTTTAGATGTTTGGATTTCGATAAGGACGGCAAATTGGAGGTTAGCCTTTATACAAAATCTACTGATAGAAACACTCTTTTGGAATTTTCAAGTGGGCACCCCAGAAGCCTGAAAATAAACTTGCCTTATGGGCAATTTTTAAGGATTCAACCGAATTGCTTGAATAAGGACGACTATTTCGAAAATGCAGAAATATTATTAAAGAAACTCTGTGCCAGGGGTTACCCAAAGAAATTAGTGAGAGCCGCGCTTAAGAGGGCATGGTATACTCCGCGCGAAAAAAATTTAACACCAAAAACTAAAGAAGAATTAGAACAAATGACATGCATTCTTACTTTTAATCGTAAATCTAACAAAGTAAAACAACTACTTGTAAGGAACTGGAGATTGATTGAACATCTTAATATACCCAAACCGCTCTTTTCCTTTAGGAAAGGAAAAAATCTGAGGCAACATTTGGTTAGAGCAACTAGGGAACCACTGATACAAAAAGATACAAGAAGTATGCTGGGCCTGCCTACATTGGTTGGTTATTTTAGAAGTGCCAACTGTGCCGCTTGTCCAAGTACAACAGATTCTAAATCTGTTTTGATCAATAACAAAAAACACACCATGCAAACTTTTTCCAACTGTAACACCAAAAATGTGGTGTATGTGGTGACATGCCTGTGTGGGAGGTCATATATTGGCCAAGCAACCCAGGCAGTCAAAATGCAAATTCTGCAGCATAAATCTCGCATTAGATGCAGGACCTTTGGGGCGCCATTAGTGCAGCATTATATCGAGTCTGGGCATGGTCCGGATGACTTGGTATGGTCTGTACTGGTGGTCATTAAGACCTGCAATAAAGGAGAACTAGAGATAAAATTGAACCACACAGAAGCGTGTTTGATAGAGGGATACCACTCAGAAATAGATGGTTTAAATGATAGGAATGCGCTATGGGCACTGATTTAATTGAATCCATCTCTATAAATACGGATGTGGGTACCCCAGAAATTCATGAGTACATGGAGATGTGGGGACTGTATGGTTACCTAAAGGTTCAGATATATGGAGATGTGGTGAAAGTGATAAACAGTATTGTAACATGCATGTTTGTCTATTGTATATAAATTGCTGAGTTTGAAATGTATATGTTTTGAGAATACTTAATGATTGAATGACCTCCCGCCACACAAAAGTGGAAGACATGAGAGTGTAAGCACGTTTGCACATGTAGTGCATCAGAATGGTAAGTGGACGACAGCTGAGTGAAAAATAGATCACCCCTTAGAAATACGTGGAAGGCACCGCACCATTTGTGCTATTGCAATGTTAAGCACAGACGCATCTGGACGGAGGCATTGTTAGTCCGATTTTCCTGCAACGCTTGTGCGGGCCACTAAGTAGGAAGATGAGAAGTGCGCCACGCGTTGGCTATTATGCTAGGGCCATGGGGGCAGCGCCTGACATTTTGCCGTGGAGTTCCCTGGGGCTGGCCCGTCTTGTAAAATTAATTCCATCCTTAGTTCCCTGAGCTCGAATCCGTTATTAGGTACAGCACATGATTTTATATATATATATATATATAAATCCTGTGATTTTTCTTTGAATCAGGTCCAGTCCAATGCGTTATGCCCGGTCAATTGAGTTAATAGCTACTTTCCCTACCCGTTGTGAGTGATGGCTGTCGCGTGACTGGTAATGGTTATGAGCCTCAGTGCAGTCTTTCCTTTTCCCCTTGGTGAGTTTTCTGGGTGTGTAATCTTTTGTTAGTGTCCCCTATAGGAAGTGGGTCATGTGACTGCACGCACGTTGTATTGCCGGCGTATGCGAGCGACCGAGTCCCTGCATAAGTAGCCAGTGGAGCGGCCACGAGTGACTGCATACTTTGGAATAACTGGCAGGAGAGCCTGGACCGTCTGTTTACTTTGTGGATGCGGACCCCTTGAAAGGTAATTTAAATGGGGCCCGCCGTTTTATACTGGGCCTTAGGAATAGTCAGATGTGAGAGACTACGCATTGATACAGGCTTTGTTTGTCTACAGGCAATGAGGTGGGGGACTGTCTTTAAGTACCAAGCAGATGCCAGGTGACCACAGGGACCGGCATTACGTTGTTTACATCCAGGTAAGTTTGATTTGGTGGGTGTTAGTATAGACTTCAACACGTCTAAAGGGCATTTTACGCATAGTTACCAGCACTTGTTAGGACTAATAACATTCCTCCGGTTGTTATTGTAGGATTTGAAAGGATACAGCAGAGGCATGTATTTGTGTACCCACATGATTTTTGCTGGATGGTGCCAACTTTTTGGTGATTGCAGAACTTATTTCAGGTACCTTTAGCTCCCTCGTTTTCCCCTTCCACTACCTAGGTGTGACTGTGGGGTGAGCACTGAGGCACGTGCACTGATAGTGGTGTGTTGTCTCTTGCTGGGACAGAAGAGATTGTGGTGATTACCCGCCATCCGGCACGTTGTTGAGACACTTTTAGTCAAGGTATTGTGGATGGCTCATGTTTTTTTCCTACTCTGAGCACTGCATGGGGAATGTTGGGCTAGATGTGTATATAGGTAGAATGGAATGTCTAGTGATGTGTTTTAATAATTATTATTGTAGATATACCCTTGTCCTGATGAAGCCACAAGAAAATAATGGCTGAAACGCGACTGCAACTGCGTCAACAAAACTAGGAGGAGTCTCATTAATTTTGATTTGTTTTCCTTATATTTAGAGCGCCTAAGGATAAAAAAGATATGAGGTATGATACCTCAGGCGCATAGTTGACATCCTCAGAGTGTATTACCCAGAATAAGGAGTGTACATTTGTATGAGTTACATTTAAGGGTTCTTGCAAATGTTGTATATAGTGTGTATTTGTATTGGTCTACATATGTGATTGTGATGTATGTGTGTCTTTTTGTCCTTCTATTTGTGTTGTACATATTATATTTGATATATATGTATTTGATTTTCTGTGCATCTAGCACCATCCTATGACATGTGTATTTTTTAGTACTATGTGTAGTTAGCTGAAAGAAATGTGTGTATAACAGGGTAATTGATTGTGCCTTGTATAAAATTTAAATAGTTGATTGATCCCTCCTCACTTTTTCTATTATACATCGTTTTTATATATTTATAGCACTTTAGAAGAGGTAGTGGAATAAAAAAAGATGCATTAACATTTTATATATTTATATAGTATGCTTTATTTCATCTTGACCAAAATAAATTGGTAACACTAATCAAGAAAACTTAGTAAATTAATTTTGGGCACATGCACTTTACCTTTAGAAGATTTGTGCAATATGTTCACAAGCAGTGGCACAAGCACTTTACGTGCATAGCAAAGCACATAATTTGGGACTTGTGCAATAAATGTATAAAGAAAGCTTGTAAAATATCTGTTGAGGGCAATGTTCAGAAGTTCATATTCCAATAATTTGTATGAAATTCTTCTTATCAGATTGGCATGGCTGCTCTATGACTCAGTTGACTCCATTGGAAATTCTATATAATTTGCCAAAGCGTGTCCGTGGGAAACTGGGTTAAAAGACACAAAGGGAACATAAATCAGTAGGGTTAATAGATGGGGCAGTCTTAGCCCTAGAAGGAAATAGGATAACATGTACTTTCCATAGAAAATGTGTTATGGAGTTGGTAAAATATTAATATTTTAAAGAATGAGAAACAAAGATATGTAGAAAAGTTTCTTAGGAAATGAAACAATTGTACTTTACAGAGTTTAAAAGTTGTAAGAAAAAGTTCCTCACTGGTATACCTAGGACCCAATATAAGAGATGTAGTATAAATTAACCCTGTGCCAATAAGCCCCCGGAAAATATAGAAAAATAGGTGTATCCTAAGGTGTATCCTAATTAAGGAGTGTTATACTTTATATTTTCACTTCTTGTTAATATTGCCTAGGGTGAAAAACGTAATGCCAGTACCAACGCGTGCATGTAATTGATTTTTGTTATAAGAGTGAACATGGTTTCCATATCTAACAACATTTTCCAAATACATTGCATTGTGTATAAAATAGTTTCATAAATGATATGTACTTTACAGTTGAAAAATTAATTGATAGTATTATGGATTGGAAATGTTAATGAAAGAAAGTAACATGGCAACGCATATTATGCTAAAGTAACATTTCTAGCGTGTGTGCTCTAGTTATTTTTTAATTGACACTGTTGATGGACAAGCACTCAATGGTTTAAATGGACTGTTCTCATACAGGGACTCTATGGTCCAGCAGAAGGTAGAAACGCAGAAACGCGTAAGGCATACTTCCAGATTTGTACAGTGATGTTGGTTTGTGTGGCTGAATAAAAAATTCAACAACACCTCTTTACAGAGTATCGGGTAGCCAGTCTATAGATATAGTTAGGATTTCCAGAGATAAGAATTTCTCATATTTTTGTTTGCTAGTAACATTGTAATAAGTTCATGAATCTTTGCCGACTTATTCTTTTTTTACATTGTTTTGTGGTGATTAGTTAAGACTGTGCAAAGAATAAATGAGGGTCGCAAAGCACACTATTCCACCAATGTATTTTCCATAGACTTTTTAAACAGACATAGCTGCAAAATGGATGAATAGATTTACATGAAATTTGTCAGAAATACAGATTGTGGTGTGTGAAGGGTCCTTTTTGTTATTTGATCTGAATTTGTGCAGATTTTATTAAGGAAAAAGGAAAAAATGAATTATATATTAGGCCACGTGAGTGCCTCTGTACATGACGATGATGAAATACAAAATTATCAGTTGATCTAAGCCCTGCAAAATAAAATGTTCTGTTTGAATCAGAAATCTACATTATTGGTATTTTTGTAATGTGTAGGAAGACATAAAGCACTTTAGCAAACTCTGTAGAGATAGGGAAAATTTGTTTCTTGATTTATATATATCTTTTTTAAAGTTTATGATGTACTGTGACGCTTTCTCAAAAGCATCTAGAAAGTAATAACTGCACTCTACACAACACTACTCTGCACCACTTCACTCTATGCCACTGCACTCTGTGCCTCTGCACTGTACTATGCATGAGTCTATGCCACTGCACTCGATACCACTCTACTCTAATCTGCAATACTCCATTCTATGCCACTGTTCTCTACACCACTGTACTCTACTCAGGAAACGCTCTACTCTATGCCACTGTACCCTATGCCATTGCACTCTTAGCCATTGCTCTCTGCTCTGCACCACTGCTGCCACTGCATGCTATGCCACTCAACTCTACTCTGCACAACTGCACTCCACTGACCTCTACTGCAGTACATAATACCCCATTCAACTTTACTCGGCACCACTCTACACCACTGCACTCTAATCCACTGCACTCTGCACCACTCTACTCTACTCTGCATGACTTGACTCTATGCCACTACACTCTACACCAGCGTAGTCTACTCAGCATCACTCTACTCTATTACACTGCACTCTATGCCATTGCACTTTGTGCCATTGCTCTCTGCCCTTCACCACTGCTGCCACTGCACTCTATGCCATTCTATTCTGCACCACTCTGCTGTACACCACTGCACAGCTCGCCACTTTACTCTGCTCTGCACCACTCTGCTCCTTACTATTACAATCTAAGCCACTGTACTTTACTTGTGGACCTGAGGGACAAAGACCAGGATGAGTTGGGCAGAGTTGTCTGGCGGGTATGTGAAATGTGAGGCAGTGGTTCACATATTCTGGTCCTGTGTCATGGAGAACTTTGTAGGCATGTGTGAGGGGCTTGAAGGTGAATCTCTTGTTGATTGGGAGCCAATAAAGTTGTTGGAGGTGTTATGTTATGTGGCTGCGGCAGGGGATGTCGAGGACCAGTCTGGCTGTGGTGTTTTGAATGTTCAGTTGTTTCCTGAGCTGTTTCTGGGTTACGCCAGTGTGGAGTGTGTTGCCGTAGTCATGTCTGCTGGTGAGGAGTGAGTGTGTGACCGTTTTTCTGAATTCTGTGGTTATCCATCTGAATGTCTTTTGAAGCAGGCGAAGCATGTGGAAGCAGAATGAGGATACTGCATTGATTTGGTGGGTCACTGTGAGCAAAGAGTCCAATATGATGCTGAGGTTGGGGTGTGGTCCATAGAGGTGGCAGGGGTTCCTAGTTTGGCAGGCGACCAGGAGTCGTCCCAGGCTGAGGGTCAGACCCAGCATGAGTACTTCAGTCTTGTCCGAGTTGAGCATGAGGCATCTGTTTTTCACCCAGGTAGCAACGGTCTTCATTCCGCAGTGAAAGTTGATTCTGGTGGCGGTGGGTTTTTTGGTGAGGGAGAGAACCAGCTGGGTGTCATTGGCGTAGGAGACAATATTGGATATGTGGCTTCTGATGATGGCTGTGAGGAGGGCCATGTAGACGTTGCAGAGGGTAGGGCTCAATGAGGATCCCTGGGACACTCAACAGCTGATCTCTGTAAGTTCTGGAAGGAACGGAGGTAGTCTGACTTGCTGAGTTTGGCTGGTAATGAATTAGTGGATCAGGTCCAGTGCCTTGTTGTGAAGCCAGCATGGTGGAATCTCAAGATTAGGGTGTGGTGGGAGATGGTGTAGAAGACGGCCAAGAGGTCCAGTAGGATGAGGGCTGTGGTTTCGCCCCAGTTGAGGAGGGAGCAGATGTCATCAGTGACAGCAAGGATTGAGGTCTCCGGCTGTGGTTGCTTCGAAAGCCAGATTGGGAGGTGTCCAGGATGTGGTCACTTCGTTGAACTCAGAGTTGGGTCTGAAGTTCTAGAGGTCTGTTGAGTCAGCGGATGGCTTTTTCAGCAGGGGTTTGAGCCCTGCGTGTTTCCTCTCATAGGGGAAGGTGACGGTTTCAATGGAGCAGTTGAAGGTGCAGTGAAGCTCAGGGTGATGGAGGCAGCTGCTTTATGGAAGATGTGGTATGGGCAAGGATTCGATGGGGCTCCTGAGTGGATGCTCTTCATGGTTTTGAGTGTGTCGTCCTTGGTTGGTGGAGACCAGTTGAGCACGATCTGTTGGATTGCGGCGTGGTAGCGTGCAGTGCTGGCGGGCATAGTTGCAGGGTCTTGGGTGTTGAAGTGGTTGTGGATCTTGCTGATGCTGTGGTGGAATAAGGTG
Source organism: Lissotriton vulgaris (assembly GCF_964263255.1). NCBI lineage: Eukaryota > Metazoa > Chordata > Amphibia > Caudata > Salamandridae > Lissotriton > Lissotriton vulgaris. Next base: position 664,403,321 of record NC_141698.1, on the reverse strand, counting down.
CTGAGTTTGTTGCAGAGGTCTTGGGAGCGTGGGGCATCTGTGGTCTCATTGTCGGGCCTAGCAAACTCCTTGATAATGGCAAAGAGTTCCTTGCTGTTTTGTGCGTTGGCATTGATTCTGTCTTGGAAGGCAGTTTTCTTTGTGGTTTTGAGGAGAAGGTGGTGTGTGTTGACTGTGGATCTGAAGGTTATGTGGGTTTCCCGGGTTTTGTTGCCACTGAACTCTTTGCCACTGCACTCTACACCATTGGGCTCTATTCTGCACCACTCTATGCCACTGCACTCTATGCCACTCTATTCTACTCTGCACCACTCTACTCTATGCCACTGCACTCTTTGTGACTGTACTCTACTCTGCACTACTCTAATCTATGCAGCTGCAGTCTATGCCACGTCACTCTATTCAGTAAACTGCACTCAATGCCACTGTACTGTACTTTGCACCACTCTAATCTATGCCATTACAGTCTATAACACTATACTGTATGCCACTGCAATGTACACCACTCCACTCTGCACCATTCTTTTCTGAGCCACTGCACTCCTTGTCACTGCATTCTACTCTGCACCACTTTAATCTATTTCACTGCACGCTATGCTACTGCACTATATGAAGGTCTACTCTCCTCTACACCACCCCACTCTACTCTATGCCACTCCATGCCACCCTATGCCACTTCACTTTATGCTACTCTACTGTATGCCTGCCATGCCACTCCACTCCACACAGAATGACCCTACCCCACTATACCCCACTCCACATAATGCCACTGTACTCCACACTACTGTACTCTACCCTGGCTCTACTCTGCGCCACTCTATTTCATCCCACTTAACTCGACCCCACTTTACTATTCACCAGTCTACCCTACAACACTCTTCTCTATGCAAATCTACTGTACTCCACTCTATGACATTCTACTACACTCTGCTCTACTCCAGTCTACACCACTCCACACCACTCTATACCATGCCACTCTGCTCTATGCCACTTCACAACAAATGTTGGAGAACGTACTGCTGTACTATTGAAATGTAAAAAAATTACATATGAACGAATTATTACCAAAATAAACTGCATTACAAGATTCGAAACCATTGCTTTAAAAATAAAAACAGGAATTGAATGGAAAAATCAAAGGTTTAAGATAAGTTATAGTTGGACTAACTCAAACTACACTAATCTTAGGAATTCCAAAGTTATAGTTATAATTTAAAGTTATAAACTTGACCCCACCCTCAACTCACTTTAACTTGTACTCCTCCATACAGAGTGCTGTCACCTCCCTAGCCAGAGGAAATTAACTATAAGTATGTGCCCATGCACTGCCTGTACCCTTTTTTGTTACATCACTTATAGCATGTTAAATCATAGCTTTTATAACAAAACTCATGCCATCTGAAATTACATTCTTTATGAGAAGAGTGTGCATGGTAGAGAGGCTAGTGATGTGACAGCACTCTGAACAAAGGAGTTATAGTATAGTGAGCTATAGTAAGTTGTTGGCGGCCCCAAATCAATAATGTTATCAATGATGTCATTTGAGACATCATCTATGATGTCCTTGAACATTTCATCAGTGATATAATATGGGAGGTTATAGACCCATACTTTTTCACCAGTTACAGTTAACTGAAGCAACTATAACTCTTGCCCTTGCTATGCATTGCTTATGACTAAGGGTGGGCGTAGCAGGCGGAGTTGCTCTACGCGGAGCACATAGAGTTGGACCAAACTCCTCTCTGCTACGCGCCTTTCACCCCCGCAATAAATATTTTCTAAATGCAATCTACAGTTAATGTAAAATAAAACTGCACTTACCTTATTGCAGCATCCCGGGCTGCCCTCCTCCTCTTCGCCATAATCCATAGTAGGACTATGCATGCGCAGTACTACTATGACGTATGTCTAGCGTAAGAGATTACAGCGAGGAGGAGGAGGGCTGCCCGGAACGCCGCAATAAGGTAAGTGTGGTTTTATTTTACATTAATTGTAGTTTGCATTTAGAAAATATTTATTGCTGGGGGTGGGAGGGTCCGGGGCTGAACTACGCTCCGCTGCAGTGTTGGAAGTTTTGCAGGAATTTCGCATTCTCCAAGGAATGCGGAATATGCAAAATACCGTAAACTCCGCCAGCGGAGCAGAGTTCAGTGCCCAGGGTTACTTTCACCTCACACATCCCTTGTGACGTTTCCTATGATATCATTGATAACTTCAATGATGACATCTTATACGATATCAATAATGACATCACTCACCATTGCCAGGGCAAGAGTTACAGTTACTTCAGTTAACCATCACTGGTGAATTTCCATGTTTTCTTTAGTTTAAAATCTTTTGTTTAAACTGGCATTCTTGCCTAACTATAACATTGCTTAACCTCTGTTTTTTTCGAGGATTTTTAATGCAAAGTAATACATTATTACCATACATAACTATTTAACTTTTAATTTTTTCTCAATGAATATATATATATTTATATTACACAGTACCTAGTATGCAGTTATACGTGTGTTTTCTGTTTTGCAAATAACTTTGGTGCAGTTTCAGGAACCTTCACAAAACTTTCCAAAGAAAGTTAATTTACCTCATCTCCTTCCTTCAGGTTTTGGGGGGAACTGTGAAGTGGGGGCTGAGGAACAGGGGGGTGTCTGAAAACACTTTCCTCGTGCAATTTCTGTAGGAAAAGTGTAACTGTTACAGGCAGTGCGATGCGGGGATTTGGCCGCAGAAGTTTTTTTAATAAGATGGTTAATGTGGAGTTATTCGCAAGTAAGGTACTATAGTAAGGAACTCAGGGCCAGATGTAAGTAAAAGTCATTTACCGATTTTTAAATACCGAATTTTACCGATTCAGTAATCAAAAATCGGTAAATGAGATGTAGCAAAAAATACCGAATCGGAAAAATTCGGTATCGGATTTCGGTATTTACTGAATCGGTATTTACCGAATCAGTAAATACCGAATCGGTAATGGCCATACAACCCTATGGGCCAAAAGGCCCATAGGAATGCATTGGAAATACCGAATCGGTAAATACCGAATCGGTAACTACGGAAACGGCAAGCAAGTAAAAGTGAAACTAATGAAAACAGCCAATCAGGTGGTACCACCCTCCCCCACCCTACCAGGGGGTGGCTACCCAGGCAGCTGCAACTCATTAGAAGTTTCTGGAGAGGCAGTCAGAGCTGAGCAGTGAGACAGAGCAGCAGGGAGAGTGTTTGGTGAATTGGAAGACTGTGAAAATGGCAAGCAGCACAGAGAGCCAGAAGGCTGAAAAGAAACGAAAAATTAAGTTTAGCAGCATGGAGCTGCAAGTACTGGTGGAGGAAGTGGTGAGGGTCCACAGACAGCTCTTTGGGAGGCAGTCCCTCCCAGTTCCAGAGTCTGCCAAAAGGAAACTGTGGACTGCCATAGGAGAGAAGGTGAATGCTGTGGGTGTGACCCCCAGGAGCATAGAGGACCTAAAGAAAAGGTTCTACGACATCAGGAGCCTCACCAAAAAAAAAAGGGCAGAGATCCACAAGCAGGCTGGTGTCACTGGTGGAGGCAGGAACCCCGCGCCCCCCCGACTGACCTGAAGGAACTGGTGGCCTCAACCATCGAGACGGACAGTGTTGTGGGAGTAGGAGATGTGGACAGCTCAGCCAGAATTACTACAAAAGGTAAGAGGCTTGCGCAGCATGACACACCCAAGCAAACAGCTCCCCTTTAGCCTTTGTGTACAGGCCAACCCCAGTCCAGTACTGCTAGCACCATACATCAGCAAGGCATTATGGGAAATCTAGTCAGCTAATGTAGGACCATTTGTCAGTGCACATAAATCAGCAAGGCACTGAAAGCAAATTAGAGTAATGAAAGTGAAATGTGCTATGATTTAATTGAAGTGACTGTAAGACATTTGCACTCAGTTTACATACGCTTCTTTATACCTAGGGGCAACATCAGGCAGTGGAGCATCAGCTTCACAAGGGACAGCACCAGCGAGGGAGGAGAGTGTGGTGGCAGGACCAAGCACCATAGATGCCTCGCAGGATGAGGAAGACAGCACTGCCATGTTCCATGAGGACAGCCCTGTTCATCCCCTCTTGTTTCCCCACTCCCCACAACTATCTCAATCCCCCCCATTGGTGTTCTCACCTGAGAACTCCCCGTCACGGTCCCTGCCAGCACCTGCTACCTCACCAGCCAGGAGGAGAATTGTGGCCCCAATGACAGTCATGGCGGGAGCTGAGGGTGAGGCACCAGCACCCACACCAGTCACTCCTGCTGCACAGCAGTCCACCCAGCAGCCCAGCACCACTCGCTTCCGTCAACGCACTCCCAGCAGTGCAGGTCCAACAGGAGAGGGCACCGTGTTCCGTGGCCTTGAGGGGAGCATGGTGCGCATCCAGCACATGCAGGGTAAATTGATTCCGGCATGCCACCGCCAATTCTGGACCCTCAATCTGCAAATGGGAGAAATGGGCAAGGGCATATGTGAGTTGGTGGAAAGCAACAGGGAGGCCAACAGCGACATTGCTTCTGGAATGGTACGCATGACCACCGCCATCACCCAGCTGTGTGCAAAAATGGAAACCATCGAGCACACAAGGCGCAGGGATGCGCGTGTGCACAACAGGGCAATGAACCGGCTGGCCACGGCAACTGCCCAGCTATGCCGCAGAGGGGTTAACATGCAGGAGAGCCTAACTCAAAACACCGCGGAGGTGACCAGGGGCATGGCCAGGATCACCAGTGCCATGGAGGCCATGATCATCTCAAATACTGCTGTCAATCCTGCCCTGGGCGTGGCTGTGGCAGAGGACAACAGTCGCCGCAGCAGCCCGGCTAGCGCTGTTTTAGAGCCACACAGGAGCACCAGGCGATCAGCAGAGGCTGCAGGCCATGCTGAAGGGGGAGAGCAACATCCCAGTGGCACTGGGAAGCGCAGCAGAAAATGACTTTGACAGTGTGGGTGAGGCAACCCGGGGCATTACCAGTCCCCACCTTTAAATTAATGTTTTCTTTTGTTGCACAGCAGTGCATGAACGTTGTGGCAACATTAAATTATTTTTTTTCACATTCATAACCTGTCTGTGTATCTGTACTCACTCAGAAATAGTTTTCAGTAATCTCCTCACGTCTGGATCTGCCATCACTTGGTGTAGACACTCCAGCAGGTTGTGTTTGTGGCACAGCAATGTCGTCGTCATGGTCCTCGTAGTCTGACAACTCTACCTCAGTGCCCTTCTTGACCGCAAGGTTGTGCAACATTGCACAGGCAGCAATGATCTTACAGCAGGTGATGGGGGTATACTGCCTTGCATCTCCACTCTTGTGCAATTATCTGAATCTGCTTTTCCAGATGCCAAAGGTCCGTTCTACTACATTCCTTGTGCTTTTGTGGGCCCGGCTATACCTCCTTTGGCTGGGTGTTGAGGGGTTGAGGTAAGGGGTGAGTATGAATGAGCGGAGGGCATATGCACTGTCGCCTAGAAGGAAAAGGGGTAACATTACTCACATGCATACATGTACTTCACACTGCTATTTTTGTTATGGGGGTCTGACAATGTGTCTCACCTAGGAGGTATCCTTCACCAAATTCCCCTGCCGTCAGCAGTGCATAGATGCCGCTGTTTTGAAATATGTAGGAGTCGTGGGTACTCCCAGGGAATTTTGCCACCAGGTCAGTGATGGCACACTTTGCATTGCAAATCACCTGCACATTAATGGTGTGCGTTGACTTCCGATTACGGTATATGTATTCTGTGTCAGCAGGGGGGCAAATCGGAATGTGCATGCCATCAATGCAGCCAATGATGTGGGGGAATCGTGCCATCTGGTAAAAGTCTGCTTTTGTTTGTACCAGTTCCGCATGGGTTGCAGGGAAAGAAATGTATTGGTCCATCGTCTGTATCATGGCGTCAAGGAATTTGTGGAAAAACCTTGACAGGCTGCTCTGGGTCACCCCACCTACCGCTGCAACTACACTTTGATAGCTGCCAGACGCAAGCAGGTGTAGGCTGCATAGCACCTGCACGTGCGGTGGGATAGCGTGTGCCCTTGGGGTGGTGTGCTCCAACAGTGGTTGGAGGTCCCTGATGAGGTCCAAAAAGGTGTCTGAGTCCAGCCTGTACCTCTGTAGGATATCTGCCTCTGTGAGCATGAACAGGGTGATCCTCTGTCTGTAGACCTGCTCCTCTCTCTGCCATTCCCTCTCTCCTTCCTGCTGTAGCCGTCGCCGTCTTGCAATGACATAAAATGCCGCCATCCTGCAAGTTGCATTGCATTTTGGGTCTTTTTTTATAGGTTGCAGTTGGTTACCACCTGATTCCAATCCATGGTAAATACAGACTCTTAAATACCAATTTTGAGGCTAATTCGGTATTTCTGTGCTTCCCTACATCTCTATCAACGTTTTTGCCTCTTCTTATTTTCCGATTCGGTATTTTACCGATTCGGTAACACTTCCGATTCGGTAAATATTCCGATTCGGTATATTTACCGATTCGGTATGTTAGCGATTCGGTAAATTTACTGATTCTGTGTTTTTTCCGATTATTTTACCGATTCGGTAACTTTACCGATTTGGTAAATTTACCGATTCTGACGGATTTCAGACTCCTACATCGATGGCTCGATACCGCTCGGTAACGGCCGAAAATCTGTATTTTCGGTTGTTACCGACCGGTATTGGGCCACCTACATCTGACCCTAAGATTTTAACTTACTTAAAGAAAAAATCGAAATCCATTAAAAAAACAAAGGTTAAAGTGGAGTCACATGTAGGTCTTCCAATAATAAAAAATGAATGTTTAAAAAGCAATAAAACACTGACATTTATGAGTTATACCTAACTGACATAAGTATGATTGCACTGCTATGATGAACTGCTTATGACCGCACATATTACATCATTGATATCAAAATAGTTTATCTATGTCTAAGATAACCAATCTCATCACAATATAATTGGGGACAGATTTATCATTCTTTCACGCAGCACAACGCAGCAAGCCACCTTGCTGAGCGGCCCTGCGTGAAAGGGCAAGAATGCGCCTTATTTACCATTGTACAGCGCACACTGTCCTTTCTTATTGTTGACACACTTTTGGCTGTCTATGCACCAATGCAGGCCCCACTTGTACCTGCTGTGTAGGCAGAATTATCTTTGTACAGGAAGAACACCTTCCTCACAAAAACAATTCTGAGAGGCATTTTCCTCTTTCTGTGTGTGCTGCAGAATAACGATCCCTGTGAAGGCGTAGAATTTTGAACCATTCTCAGGTCTACCACTAATGGTAAATCACCCATGGAATGCCATGCAGGGTGGTCTTGCATAGTTTGATAAATCACCCCATGGTGCCTGCCACACAGTGCAGGTTTTTACAGGGGGGGTACCTCACCCACCGTAGAGGAAAGTTGCTTTCCGACAGCCTTTCCATGTCAGAAAGGCTGGCATAGAAAGGCTGTGAGAAACTGACATTGAAATCCCGATGGCAGAAAGGCCGTCCATAGGGGATTGCGGTGCGGTTCCGACTGACAGGAATATTCCAAGAGCAGGTCAGAACCGAGTTGGAATGACCGTCTGGTTTATGTTCTGTCCGCCGACATCGTAATTGGTCGGTTGGACCGCAATCCGCCCGGGTCGCTCGGAAAGCCTCCGACCGACATTGTAATCTGCTCATTAGCGTATTTTGATCATTTTGGGGCCTTTTTGATTAGTACATCTTTATTGATTTTTTCCAAATTCGTTTTAGTTTGTTTTGCTTTGTGTTCTTAGCTTTAATGTGTTTTGTCCGGCTCCACATTTCCCTGGGGAATTAGCTGCTGCTCGACATTGCTACCTGTGATTGGTGTGATTCGCTCAGAACAGTGTTATGACCTAACCATTTTGTGTTTTTTAAATGGGTTGGGCCCCGCTACCAAATGTAATAATCTATTTTCTGATTAATTAATTAAATATGGCACATTTGATGCCAATGTGGGGGGAAAGAAGACATGCTTAAAGTAGAATCGTGATCGTAAAGAACAACCTTAAATTGTGCCAGACTGTGCCACACTGCAGTAGTGGTGGCAGCATAAGGAATTTAGGAACTTATTTAGAGTTTAGAAGAAAGGAAATTAATATTATAAATCAGCGGTGCTCCAGTTCCAACAAACCTCCAACAAACCTTTGGGTACCCCATGTCTATGAAGGTTTCTCAGCCAGTTTTACCGGCAGGAATCATTAACCTAATGGCCCATTCTCCACCAAGCAGCCTGGTTATGATGATGTCATCCAACCTATTTAGAGCAGGGAGACTGTGACTTGACTCCCTGCCCATGGCTGCTATGCAGGGCATGGCGATCCCTGCCAGGGATATCAAATGATGACCCTGGAATGAAGGAAGAAAACGCTCTGCACATCATGGACATTTGTTTTGCTGAGAAAGGCCAAAACAGCATGGACCCATTTGACAAAGTATTCTACCTTCAGATCAGCTACCACTGTAGCAGCTGTCCCGAAGGCAGTGAGATCCCTGCTAGGCTGGGAACAGGATACCAGAACCTCTGCTGGCCACGCGACCCTCCAGTGAAGGTGTAAATGAAAGGTTTGTCTTCTGACTTATGGTCATGGTCATGTGTTGGATTTGTGCAAAACTTTATCCTAAGTTTACAAATATATATTCATTTAATTTTCCTAATTTGGCAGCAGAGAAAAGATGGCTGAAAAATCCATTCATCTTCACATTCAGACAGAGAAGCGAGCTAGCAAACTGATAGGCAAGCATACAGGAAGTTGGAGAGATAAACACATAGACTTAGGGCTTTTAGTGCACCAGGTCCTTCCAGTGATCAACACCAACAGTTCTTAAAAGCAGGTGCTGAGACGGGTCACTATTGGGCTCTCAATTTTTGCCCTCACCTTCAGGGTGAAAAAAAACTTAACTCAGCAGCAGTACTACTTCTTAAATAAAGTCTTTGATGCAACTTCTTAAAGAGGCTAGTTTTAGTTATTTCACAGTCTCATCATTTCAGAACTGAAGCATTTTCAATATTCTATGCAACGAAGCCATGGTTGTTGCTTATTTATTATATGCAACTAACAACAATTGACAAATCCAATAGTCCTGGCTTGTTGTAGGTGTAATGTTACTTGTATCATATATCTGGACGCAATGACAGAAACATCAAAATACCAGTAGGGCACTACAGAATGCTATTGCAAAAACAAGTGATGGACCGAATGTGGATCAATGTCACACATTCCCCCAGTCAAAAGATCTGGGCCCAAATCCATCGTTTTTTTGCACTCCACACCACCCTGGGTTAGACAATGGCGATATGCAAATCAGCTCTGACCCTGTTGCCCCATGGGAACAGTCCAGTCCGAACTACAAAAGCCATGTCCTTCCCAGAACGGAATCAAGCATCCGAGGACCGGACCGGTTTCGAGGTAACACCTCTCATCAGCCCGGCTAGCTTGACTCCAAGTGGTGTGGAGTGCCTGGGACCCACGTCTGGGCATCCCCAGCGCACTTAGGGCGGCAATTGCAAAAACAACAAGTGATGGACCGAATGTGGATCAATGTCACACATTCCCCCAGTCAAAAGATCTGGGCCCAAATCCATCGTTTTTTTGCACTCCACACCACCCTGGGTTAGACAATGGCGATATGCAAATCAGCTCTGACCCTGTTGCCCCATGGGAACAGTCCAGTCCGAACTACAAAAGCCATGTCCTTCCCAGAACGGAATCAAGCATCCGAGGACCACCGGACATGGCTTTTGTAGTTCGGACTGGACTGTTCCCATGGGGCACAGGGTCAGAGCTGATTTGCATATCGCCATTGTCTAACCCAGGGTGGTGTGGAGTGCAAAAAAACGATGGATTTGGGCCCAGATCTTTGGACTGGGGTGAGTGTGTGACATTGATCCACATTCGGTCCATCACCTGTTGTGTTTGCATATTCCGCCCTAAGTGCGCTGGGGATGCCCAGACGTGGGTCCCAGGCACTCCACACCACTGGAGTCAAGCTAGCCGGGCTGATGAGAGGTGTTACCTCGAAACCGGTCCGGTCCTCGGATGCTTGATTCCGTTCTGGGAAGGACATGGCTTTTGTAGTTCGGACTGGACTGTTCCCATGGGGCACAGGGTCAGAGCTGATTTGCATATCGCCATTGTCTAACCCAGGGTGGTGTGGAGTGCAAAAAAACGATGGATTTGGGCCCAGATCTTTGGACTGGGGTGAGTGTGTGACATTGATCCACATTCGGTCCATCACCTGTTGTGTTTGCATATTCCGCCCTAAGTGCGCTGGGGATGCCCAGACGTGGGTCCCAGGCACTCCACACCACTGGAGTCAAGCTAGCCGGGCTGATGAGAGGTGTTACCTCGAAACCGGTCCGGTCCTCGGATGCTTGATTCCGTTCTGGGAAGGACATGGCTTTTGTAGTTCGGACTGGACTGTTCCCATGGGGCACAGGGTCAGAGCTGATTTGCATATCGCCATTGTCTAACCCAGGGTGGTGTGGAGTGCAAAAAAACGATGGATTTGGGCCCAGATCTTTGGACTGGGGTGAGTGTGTGACATTGATCCACATTCGGTCCATCACCTGTTGTGTTTGCATATTCCGCCCTAAGTGCGCTGGGGATGCCCAGACGTGGGTCCCAGGCACTCCACACCACTGGAGTCAAGCTAGCCGGGCTGATGAGAGGTGTTACCTCGAAACCGGTCCGGTCCTCGGATGCTTGATTCCGTTCTGGGAAGGACATGGCTTTTGTAGTTCGGACTGGACTGTTCCCATGGGGCACAGGGACAGAGCTGATTTGCATATCGCCATTGTCTAACCCAGGGTGGTGTGGAGTGCAAAAAAACGATGGATTTGGGCCCAGATCTTTGGACTGGGGTGAGTGTGTGACATTGATCCACATTCGGTCCATCACCTGTTGTGTTTGCATATTCCGCCCTAAGTGCGCTGGGGATGCCCAGACGTGGGTCCCAGGCACTCCACACCACTGGAGTCAAGCTAGCCGGGCTGATGAGAGGTGTTACCTCGAAACCGGTCCGGTCCTCGGATGCTTGATTCCGTTCTGGGAAGGACATGGCTTTTGAAGTTCGGACTGGACTGTTCCCATGGGGCACAGGGTCAGAGCTGATTTGCATATCGCCATTGTCTAACCCAGGGTGGTGTGGAGTGCAAAAAAACGATGGATTTGGGCCCAGATCTTTGGACTGGGGTGAGTGTGTGACATTGATCCACATTCGGTCCATCACCTGTTGTGTTTGCATATTCTGCCCTAAGTGCGCTGGGGATGCCCAGACGTGGGTCCCAGGCACTCCACACCACTGGAGTCAAGCTAGCCGGGCTGATGAGAGGTGTTACCTCGAAACCGGTCCGGTCCTCGGATGCTTGATTCCGTTCTGGGAAGGACATGGCTTTTGTAGTTCGGACTGGACTGTTCCCATGGGGCACAGGGTCAGAGCTGATTTGCATATCGCCATTGTCTAACCCAGGGTGGTGTGGAGTGCAAAAAAACGATGGATTTGGGCCCAGATCTTTGGACTGGGGTGAGTGTGTGGCATTGATCCACATTCGGTCCATCACCTGTTGTGTTTGCATATTCCGCCCTAAGTGCGCTGGGGATGCCCAGACGTGGGTCCCAGGCACTCCACACCACTGGAGTCAAGCTAGCCGGGCTGATGAGAGGTGTTACCTCGAAACCGGTCCGGTCCTCGGATGCTTGATTCCGTTCTGGGAAGGACATGGCTTTTGTAGTTCGGACTGGACTGTTCCCATGGGGCACAGGGTCAGAGCTGATTTGCATATCGCCATTGTCTAACCCAGGGTGGTGTGGAGTGCAAAAAAACGATGGATTTGGGCCCAGATCTTTGGACTGGGGTGAGTGTGTGACATTGATCCACATTCGGTCCATCACCTGTTGTGTTTGCATATTCCGCCCTAAGTGCGCTGGGGATGCCCAGACGTGGGTCCCAGGCACTCCACACCACTGGAGTCAAGCTAGCCGGGCTGATGAGAGGTGTTACCTCGAAACCGGTCCGGTCCTCGGATGCTTGATTCCGTTCTGGGAAGGACATGGCTTTTGTAGTTCGGACTGGACTGTTCCCATGGGGCACAGGGTCAGAGCTGATTTGCATATCGCCATTGTCTAACCCAGGGTGGTGTGGAGTGCAAAAAAACGATGGATTTGGGCCCAGATCTTTGGACTGGGGTGAGTGTGTGACATTGATCCACATTCGGTCCATCACCTGCTGTGTTTGCATATTCCGCCCTAAGTGCGCTAGGGATGCCCAGACGTGGGTCCCAGGCACTCCACACCACTGGAGTCAAGCTAGCCGGGCTGATGAGAGGTGTTACCTCGAAACCGGTCCGGTCCTCGGATGCTTGATTCCGTTCTGGGAAGGACATGGCTTTTGTAGTTCGGACTGGACTGTCCCATGGGGCACAGGGTCAGAGCTGATTTGCATATCGCCATTGTCTAACCCAGGGTGGTGTGGAGTGCAAAAAAACGATGGATTTGGGCCCAGATCTTTGGACTGGGGTGAGTGTGTGACATTGATCCACATTCGGTCCATCACCTGTTGTGTTTGCATATTCCGCCCTAAGTGCGCTGGGGATGCCCAGACGTGGGTCCCAGGCACTCCACACCACTGGAGTCAAGCTAGCCGGGCTGATGAGAGGTGTTACCTCGAAACCGGTCCGGTCCTCGGATGCTTGATTCCGTTCTGGGAAGGACATGGCTTTTGTAGTTCGGACTGGACTGTTCCCATGGGGCACAGGGTCAGAGCTGATTTGCATATCGCCATTGTCTAACCCAGGGTGGTGTGGAGTGCAAAAAAACGATGGATTTGGGCCCAGATCTTTGGACTGGGGTGAGTGTGTGACATTGATCCACATTCGGTCCATCACCTGTTGTGTTTGCATATTCCGCCCTAAGTGCGCTGGGGATGCCCAGACGTGGGTCCCAGGCACTCCACACCACTGGAGTCAAGCTAGCCGGGCTGATGAGAGGTGTTACCTCGAAACCGGTCCGGTCCTCGGATGCTTGATTCCGTTCTGGGAAGGACATGGCTTTTGTAGTTCGGACTGGACTGTTCCCATGGGGCACAGGGTCAGAGCTGATTTGCATATCGCCATTGTCTAACCCAGGGTGGTGTGGAGTGCAAAAAAACGATGGATTTGGGCCCAGATCTTTGGACTGGGGTGAGTGTGTGACATTGATCCACATTCGGTCCATCACCTGTTGTGTTTGCATATTCCGCCCTAAGTGCGCTGGGGATGCCCAGACGTGGGTCCCAGGCACTCCACACCACTGGAGTCAAGCTAGCCGGGCTGATGAGAGGTGTTACCTCGAAACCGGTCCGGTCCTCGGATGCTTGATTCCGTTCTGGGAAGGACATGGCTTTTGTAGTTCGGACTGGACTGTTCCCATGGGGCACAGGGTCAGAGCTGATTTGCATATCGCCATTGTCTAACCCAGGGTGGTGTGGAGTGCAAAAAAACGATGGATTTGGGCCCAGATCTTTGGACTGGGGTGAGTGTGTGACATTGATCCACATTCGGTCCATCACCTGTTGTGTTTGCACACTACAGAATGCTAAGCACAGATTTTTTAGCTTACGTGTTTTTAAGCCACATCCTTAATTACATCGGTCACGCCCCTTTGAGAGACCCCCAGCTTCTTTTTAATCTCACTTAAAGCCCTGGATAGAACCTTGGGCAGATAAAGAAGTAGCCAGACATGCAGGTATGAAGAGAATTAAACAGATGGATGGATGGATGGATGGATGGATGGATGGCTGGATGGATGTATGATGGATGGATGGATGCATGGATTGGTTGGTGGATGGATGGATGGTGGCTGGATGGATGGCTGGAAACAGTGTAGCATAAAGGTGATTCAATACTCCTAGGGCCTTATTTATGAGGCCGCGCGTCACTTTTATGTCGCCGGTGCGTCTCTTTTTGTGACGGGGCAGCGGTATAAAAATGTGCCTTGTTGCATCATATTTAAAAGGTGACGCATCTAGGTAGATGCGTCACTCTGTAAACCTCTGCGCCACATCATACCTGTGCCAGGTATGATGTATGCAGGGGGGCATTCTGACGCAAGAAAGGGTCATAGAAGTGACTCAGTGAAATCTATAAGATTTCACTGCGCTACTTCTAGCATTCAAATGCGTAAATATTTTATGCCTACCTCACAGCAGGCGTAAGACTGACACAGGCCAAGCCCCATGTGAAAGGACACATTGCTGGAGTTGCGGCTCTTTTGTGACACATTCTAGCAATGCGTCACTTTTGCGCCATACAAATACGTCAGAAATACTGATGTATCTGTAACTCCTTGCGACATGATGCGTCATACAGTAAATATGACGCATCAATCATGTCGCAAGGAGGGCGCACTGAGAAGTGACGCATCGCTGCTTTCACGCAACAATGCGTCACTTCTCATAAATAAGGCCCATTGTCTTTTTATACAGGTCATATTGGCACCCAAGAAAGGTAAAGAGCTGAGAGGGGGCAGGGTTAGGGGGATTTGTCAGCTGTGCTTAGTACCATTGAACAAAAATCCAACCTTGTTCCAAACATCTCTATAGCCTAATAGCACTGTTGTTCTGGGGTGTGCAGCTGTATTTCTCTACATAATGCGCGCGAGACAGAATCATTTATCATCATGAAAACACCAAACCTGAAGATTACTCAACGCAGCTATTAATATACAATGTGTACTGAGAGAAATGTCGACGCCTCGAGATTGCTGTCATCAGAAGGAGGCTGCAGCAGTAATGGAATAGAGAATAGGCGCGCGGCTCAGGCTGACAGCCGCGTGCGTTTTTATCAGTCAAAAAAAGCCTTTGAAGGGGAAATCAAGAGGGCACGTGTCATGGCCGCTGATGTAATGCTACGTGACAGCCTGTGGGCGGAACGGCTGTCGGAACTGGGTTTTCGGGTAAACACCCACATGAAAATTTACCGCCGCTTTCTACATTTTATTCAAGTGGAGTTTAAAAAAATGAGCATAAGACATTCTATATAAAAAAAGATATTCACTAAGAAGATTTAATTGGGGCCATAAGGCAGTGGCGTAGAAAGGTTGGTATACTACCAGAATATCGAGTGAAATATGGTGGTACAAAAATATGTAAGCGAAAATATCAACGAGCCAAATACAGTGAAGGCAAGTAATCATTTATGTGTATAGATTTATTGTTCTTAACTTCGCATGTATGAACATTGGCCAGATATACATCTAGGTGCATTGGCGTGAAGTTGAGAATAATGATTATACATGCCCTCGCGATATGCCAGCTACAGTATTTTTGTAGCGCGACATTGTTGTGCTCGATCGCCTGTAAACAAGAAATAGGAGCTACACTCCTAATTTTTTTTATGGCTGTACAGGAAGATAAAGGGGGATATTTTGCATACTGTATTATGCACACAACGGTGTTCCAAACGCAGAAAGAAAACGCCGTGAACACAATTGCCACTACAGATGTATTTTAAAAAGGGGGGAGAGAAAGGCACAAACGGCTCAGTGTGCACAGCAAAACATTTCACACAAATAATGTTATCAGACTCCGACACCGCATCAATCGTCATCGGTGAGATTTGGTTATCCACCTGCAAGACCTGTTAACTAATCGATGGTAATTAGATACGCCGACGATCGACCTTTTAATATCAGTGATACATTAAACAACGTCAGCGCTAAACGAGTATATTGATTGTAAACAATAACATGGGCTATATGTGATGCAGGAATCGAGGAATAAGCGTTAAATGAAACACGGCCGTCCACGCTTTTTTCTTACACCCCCTTTCCCAGGCTTTTCAGGTATTCCTGGAAAACAAATAGTATTCCCGCCAAAACATCGCTAGGTGGCCGCTTTACGCGGCGGTTATGTGTTTAATGGGCCGGCGCCGGGCCTGTCGGCAGCCCGCATATGCTGCTGTCTAACCAGGGAGGGCTCGCCGGTCACACGCCCTGCAGGCCCAGTAACAGCGAGCCCGGCTGCAGCCTGCTGAGGCTCCTCTGATGATCGGTAATGATGGCGCATTGTGAGAAGCGTTGAACCAGTCACGGGAGTCAAGGTGAAACGCCAGAGAGAAGCAATCCTTTCACCGCGATGGGCTTTTAAAAGATGAAGGGGCATATTATCAAGCCTGTGCGCTAAAATTATCGCCGCTTTATCGGCCAAAAACGGCCGATAAAGCGGCGATAATGGGCTTGATAATATGCTCTATGGAATTCCAGTCGAAGCACATGTTAGATGTGAAGACATCTAACATGGGCTTCGATTGGAATTCCACAGAGCATATTATCAAGCCCATTATCGCCGCTTTATCGGCCGTTTTCGGCCGATAAAGCGGCGATAATTTTAGCGCACAGGCTTGATAATATGCCCCGTAGTGTTAAGAAATGAAAGACGGCATATCATTTATGCTGTTTTGTTTTTTTACGTCTAGCGTTTGATTTGACTGAAATATGTATAATATGCTTACATATGCTTTCAGTACAACAATGTAATGAAGTCCAGGCGGGACTGGTTATACAATACATGCTGGGACACAAGGTTTGGAATGACATCACATTGGGAGGGAGGGGTGGGGGAGAGTGAGCAGACCAGGAAACCAAAAGAGTGTGAAAAAGGCCGCTTTAATGGAACAGGTGCACATTTACAAAACACATAACCTCGGCAACAGCCTAACAATCTAAAACTTTACCAAATTTGTTTGTATATTTTCAAATCCCCAAACCCCGCCCCCGCCCCTCACCCTCCATCAAACCCGCCCCCACCCGTACATACCCAATCACATAATAAACCATACCAAAATCCCACAACCACATTATAACATCAACATTACCCAAAGCATAACTCCAAACCCCAATTACAAACCAAACCGATCCAGATCCCCCAACCCATATCTCCGAACACCAACTCAACCTGTACAAAATTCCCCCAACAAAATCCAACTTCAAAACTAACGGGTCCAATCATGGCCCAAAAACTGACAATCTAAAATAATTCGCCACGCACCTGTCCCAAGCGACAAAGAGAACACAGCAAAAAAACCCTATGTCCACCTGTTGCAACCAGCCGCCAAATAAATAATAAATGTAAAAGAAAAAGAAGAAGAAAGGAGAACCCAGCAGAAATAAGGGAAGGAGGGAGGGACAAAAACTAGCTGAGTAAACAACCGGCCACCAGGTCACCTAAGCCCAAAATGGTGCCCGGGAGGAGGAGCCCCACCCATTTATAGGCTGGGCTCCAAAAACAACCAAAAATAGCCCAAAAGAAGCCCAAATGGAAACTGCTCGAAAAAGCACCCCCACCCAAACCTCCCAAACAGCCCGGGGGAGGAGACCTCCCAGGGGTCGGCTGCCCTCCCCCAAGCCTCCCTTGGGAAGGAGGGGTGGGGGAGAGTGAGCAGACCAGGAAACCAAAAGAGCGTGAAAAAGGCCGCTTTAATGGAACAGGTGCACATTAACAAAACACATAACATCGGCAACAGCCTAACAATCTAAAACTTTGCCAAATTTGTTTGTATATTTTCAAATCCCCAAACCCCGCCCCCGCCCCTCACCCTCCATCAAACCCGCCCCCACCCGTACATACCCAATCACATAATAAACCATACCAAAATCCCACAACCACATTATAACATCAACATTACCCAAACCATAACTCCAAACCCCAATTACAAACCAAACCGATCCAGATCCCCCAACCCGTATCTCCGAACACTAACTCAACCTGTACAAAATTCCCCCAGAAAATCCAACTTCAAAACTAACGGGTCCAATCATGGCCCAAAAACTGACAATCCAAAATAATCCGCCACCCAGAAAGCAGTGGGGGGAAAGACCGAAGGGGAAAGACCCCCACCTTTCTGCCCCCCAACAAGAAAGCACAGAACCGGGGGAAAACACGGGGGGAGGGGAAGCAGGAATAGAAGCAGCAGAAACACCAACAAAGTATGCTATTCACCTAAAAAATTCTGAATCGTCAAACAACGAGACAAGACTTCGCGCAACTCAAGGAGGTATAAATCCATCCCCATCCTGGACAAATGGACTCCATCGCCTTTAAAAAATTCCACCGCATCATACCGAATATCACTATGCACAATACGCCCGAAACCCAGATCCCTACAAAACCTAGAAACTTCAAGATTAAGTTTCCTACGGGATTTATCAATGGCCTTCGGCCTCACAGCATTCCTCCAGACCCTCCTAGGAATCAACTCGGTCCACAAAACATGGCATCCTGACCAATGCTGGTGTAACAAAGAAAGATCCTTCTTCATCGCACGAAGGAGAACCACACCCTTCACCAAACCCAAATCATTCTCACCTAGATGAATAACTAAAACATCTGGACAAACACCCCCTACCAACCAGGAATTAAGGGCTGGGATCAAGTCTTTCCACAACATGCCCCCCTTTCCCTTCCAAACAATATTAAATAAACGATCATTAAATCCCAACATTGCGTCAAAATAACTCAGGCGAGCTTGAAGTTGCGCTCGTTTTATGAACGAATGGCCCACGATCCACACAGTTAAGAATTCAGCGCGAGGACCAGCCACAGAACCTGAAAAAGAAAACAGTATCAGAGAGGCAAAACAGAAGAAGATGCAAAGCGCTCCACTAGATTCCCTTCGGACATAGCGCTGAAAGCAGTGTGAAGTCCAGCGCCCCAAGCCCATAATGTCTTCCCTCGACCAACCCCTGTTAAAGGCCTCGGTGGCCGCCCCAATCCTAAAAGAGTGTGTACCATATAAAGTTTCATCGAGGCCAAGATGACGCAGCGCTTTTCGCAGTACCATGCGCAATTGATAATTGGACACCAAGGAACCATCCAAATGTCGAAAAACCTGATGTTCCAAAACCCCACCCGACAGCTCCCTCCAGCAATGAGCCCACCGTAAAGGGCACGTCTCCGGAGGGGAAACCGCCTCCAGCCAAACACCCTTGCCTGAACTCCTCTGATCCGTCTTAGAATGAGAGAGCCAAATATGGACTCCCCGTACCGACAACTGAACCTCCCCCCACAAAAGACCTCTCGAAACTTTATTGCCCAACAGCTCAGACACCCGAAACGCACCAAAAAACATCCACACCATCAATGTGGCAAAAAGACAAGCTTCCACCCGGTCTGTACACACAACAGGCAACACAGCAATAACATTGAACAACTTCTGCCAGGACAAAGGGAACCGAAGAGCCCGAACACAGCCCCGCTCCAGGGACCACCCTTCCAACATTCTCCTACCCAACTCCCCAGCCGACGGAGCATAGCCCCATAACAACTTTCCCATGAAAGAAACACCTGCCAATTTACCAGCAATTGTAACTCTGGACAGACCCTTATCCATTAACCGCAAAATGAACTGAACCACATCTTCCGACCTCTGCCAAAGGATCTCCCTCTTACAAGCTCCCGATGCCAAAAACTCATTCCAGGCCAACTCATAAGCCAACTTAGTAGAAGGGGCCAGAGAACCTAAAACCAATTGAACAACCCTGTGTTGCCTACCGTCCACAGATGCTCCGGCATGGGAGTCGGCTCCTCGTCTGCCTCCAAAGCAAGCCCACGGAATCTCTCCCACTGTGAACGAGACAAAGCATCCGCAATGTCATTGTCCACTCCAGGAACATGCAGGGCCCGAAAGCAAATGTCAAATTTAAGACAACCTAGCACAAAGACTCTGAGGAGTTTAAGGATCTGTGGGTCCTTAGCAGACTGTTTATTGATCACTTGCACCACAGCCATATTATCAATTCTAAAGAGCACCTTTTTGTGGGCCAAATCCCGACCCCACAAAGTAACAGCCACCACAACTGGGAACAATTCCAAAAATGCAATGTTCCTGCCTCCATTCTTCCAACTCTCCGGCCATTGTTGTACACACCATTTCCTCTGCCAGTACAAGCCAAAACCCTCACTGCCAGCTGCGTCAGAAAAAATTTGCACATCCCACAACCAGTCCACCTCCCGACATAAAGGTACACCATTGAAAGAATGTAAGAAAGTGACCCACATACGCAAATCTTCCTTGACCCCCGCCGACAGGCGCACTCGATGATGTGGCAAGTAATGACCAGAGAGAGCTCTTCCCAACCTCCTACAGAAAGTCCTGCCCGCCCTGACCACCCTACATGCAAAATTAAGGTGACCCAGCAAAACCTGAACCTCCCGCACCAAAACCTTCTCTTTACACAACATTGCACCCACCAATTCCAGCATTTTCTGTTTCTTGTCGAGTGGTAGACGTGCCTGCATTAACTGTGAATCAAGTTCAATTCCTAAAAAAGACATGGTCGCGCATGGACCCATGGTCTTTTCAGGAGCCAGTGGTACACCCAAATGAGTCATCAGCGTCTGAAACGATGTCAGAGCATTTTGGCAGTCCAACGAATCTGCCGCACCCACAAAAAAGAAGTCATCCAAATAATGCGTGACCAACGTATGTCCACTTTGTTGAGTAAAGAACCATTGTAGAAACGTACTGAAGGTTTAAAACAATGCACATGACATAGAGCAACCCATTGGCAGTGCTTTGTCCACGTACCATTTACCAAGGAAATGGATACCCGGAAGACTCCAGTCCTCAGGATGGACTGGAAGCAATCGAAATGCTGATTTAATATCGCATTTTGCCATTAAAGCAGAAGGGCCTGCAGTTACCACCAATGTCATAGCCACGTCAACAGAAGAGTAAGACACAGATGCAGCTTCATTGTCAATAAAATCATTCACCGACCCACCCTCTGGCCAGGACAAATGTTGGATGAGCTGAAACTGCCCAGGCTCTTTCTTGGGGACCACTCCAATAGGGGAAACAATCAGATTATCCAAAGGCCAATCATCAAAAGGACCTGCCATCCTGCCCTCACACACTTCCTTATTCAACTTCTCTTGCACCACAGCAGAATGTTCAATTGCCGACTTCAAGTTCTTAGACCAACGCCTCAGACGAGGACCCTCGTAACCCAAATGAAAACCATTCTGAAAGCCAGATAACAAAAACGACCGCAGCTCCGCAGGCTCGTAGTCCTGTAAAGCGGCAGCCAGATGAAGAACATTAACCAGCGTACGAGCCTTTGGGCCCAGAACCAGTTGACGATTTCCCTCCCCTGGGAGCTGGAGATGGCTATGGTGCAACATAAGATCCTGACCCCTGCTGTGTACCCTGGGGACCCCCGGAAGGCCTAGGACCCCAACATCTCGACAAAGGGTGATTTTTTCTGCCACATTGGGAACATTCATGCCGGAACCTGCAATATTCTCTATTACACACCCCTTTATTGAAATACCAGCATGTGCCTGAACTGGACTGCGCTGGCGAACTGGCTCCCACCCCTCCCCGGGTGGGCCGCGCCTGAAAGGGGCGATAAACTAAAGGCAAACCACTAGCAGTAAAAATAGTCCTACTACTAGCGGACGAACCCATGGTATGCTGCCAAAGATCTGTGTCCCCATTTTGCCTCTGGGTCCCAAGCCATGCGCGTCCTAAACTCTTCGTCATACTGCGCCCAAGCAAAATCATTTCTGGTTATCTACGCTTTGCAAATCCCATCCATATATTTAAACAAGGAAACACAGCGCTCAGGGAACTTTTCACAATAGACGCTGGCATAGATTAAAAATGCCGCCGTCCAATTTTCAATATTCAACGGAACTTTAGGGCGCTTGGCCAACTCGTATTCCTCTTCCTTAGAGCCTTCTTTGGCCCGGACCTCCCTGTGCAATAATTTCAACAGTTCCACATACTCACCATTCCATATCCGTTCCTTAGTGCTGAGCATTAGATGAGCCCCCAAAGGCTTAGTAACACCCATATAGGGCAATTTTTTAATTTTCAACTCTTTACCATGCAAAACGTTTTTAGGCGTGTCCAAACCAACTGTGGAAGTACCACTATCCACTTTTGTACTTACTCCTTTATCCTCATCAGCTGTACCCACACTTTGGTCTTTTACCATGCGACCTTTATACAATTTACCGTCAGTTTCACCAGAAACCAAGTCCACCCCAATCCCAACAGACACCATTTTAGGTTGCACAGAATGTTCCACATTCTCACCTGGGCGCAATAAAGGAGGCTGACTTGGCTCCATCCTCCATGCCCTACGTGAACCGTCATCCGCCCTCCGAGGAGCCCTCACCGAGGGGCCGAGCACTCGTGGCCTGGATGACTCCTCATGACTCCGCACCACCGGTGCCTGTAACACACTATGAGAGACATTAAAATGTCCCCCCCAGACACAATTTCCCGCACTTCGCCCTCCTCAGGGCTTTCTTCATCATAGTCCAAAATTAACGACTCCTCTAACTGGGGAGGAGCAGGCAAAACCACATTACTTTGAACATTTGCAACCGTTTGAGAACGACCACGGGCCTTACCAGCCCTCAACTGTGACCTTGGCGGGGAGGCCGACTGTACGCGCCGGTACCCTCCTCCACTATTACCACTTACAACCGCTTGACCAACCGGTAAAAATAAAGTAGAATCTCGAAGAACTTGTGGCACAAGAGAAGTCGTGCATGACCTGCTCTCATGAACAGCGCTGGAATCCCTCGATGAGGCTAGTAAGGTCGCGCTTGACCTGCTTAATTCGCCTGTGTTGACTTCCCTCGTTGGGTCCATCGAGGTCGCGGTGAACCTGCTTGCGTTGGCCACGACGGGATCCCTCGATGGTATGGGACGTGCCGCGCAAGGCTCCACCCGCACTTCACCTTGGCGTGACTGGGCTGCCTGCTGCCCTGCCAAGTCAGCTGCTCCTGGCCGATCTCTAACCTGCGAAGAAAAAGGCCGGACTGATGTGCCGGGTCCCTTACTACATAAAACACCAGGAACCGAAGACAAATCACCTACCGCTCTACCGAAACCCTGACCACTCTCCCGAAAAACAACAGAACCAACCGTGCCTTTCCTTTTCAAAGCAGCGCTCAGCCTAGGGGGAGAAGGGGAAGGAGCACATACCTCCTCATCAGAACTAACATCTAACAGAGCCTGAATAAACTCCGAAGCAGGGCCCTGAACTAGGGGACCCTGAACCCCTGGCTCCCCCAAGGCACCCAAGACCCTATCCCTCCTACCCACGTGCAAACCTGGAAACTGTAACTCACCAGACACAGCAGGCAAAGCTCCAACGCTCCCACTCCTCTGCCGAAAAGCGGCGTCCCCACGCCCCTCCCCCCAAGAAGGTAATACATCTCAACCTCCCAAAGACCGAAACCTAGCTACAGAGTGACCCTCACTAAAGGAATCCCCCACAGGAAAAGACCCTTCCCCACGCCCAACACCCTCAAAACCCCCCATCTGCGCCCACTCACCCTCACCCAATGAACCACTGCAAACAGAAACTACTTCACCCCTAATAGAAACAGTAGGAGAAAACAATAATGGGCTAACTTGACCCATGTCCGCAGCACCACTCCCAACATAACCAGACAAATCAGAAATTGCAGGACCAGCAGGTAAAGATATGTGTTGCGTGAGCGAAGGAGTACACACAATGTCATGTTGAACTTCCACAGGCGCTGAACAATCAGCCTGCCTGAGACCACTCTGAGGAGCGAACACTTCAGACACAGGATGAACCTGACCGCCCTGTAACGGTCGCGACGCCACTGACTCGCGCTCCAAAATGGCCTCCGCCCCTCCCCCGCTAATGACGTCAGTAACCGCCACCGCGGAGGCTGAGGCAGAGCGGCGCGTGCAACCACGCTGTCTAGAGGCACGACGACCTCACAAAACAGGAGCTGAGGCAGCCCTGTCACGTACAGCTACCGCTGATACCTCAACCGGCACCGTCTGAAACTCACCCACCAACCCAGATCCACCAACAGAAAGACCCAAACCACCCGCCGGTTCAGAAGACCCTGAACCACTCCCACGGCGCGCCCTCGCGCCCGCTCTCCTAGTTCTGGAGCGGCCCCTTTCACTTACCGCCTCCTGCCGCCGACGTTTAGGGGAAAAACATGCTGCCACGGCAGCCGACACCCTCGCCGACGCCACACGCTGGGGACGTGGGGGCTCGGCCTGCTCTCGCTCGCCTATAACCAGATCCAAACGGCCCGCCTCACTAAGCAGACGAATCGCCTCAAGCACTCGATAATCTTCACCAGCCATCACAAACCTGAATAGATAATCACTACAAAAGTCGAGACTGAAAAAGATCTACGAATAACACTGACAAAAACTAGCTGAGTAAACAACCGGCCACCAGGTCACCTAAGCCCAAAATGGTGCCCGGTAGGAGGAGCCCCACCCATTTATAAGCTGGGCTCCAAAAACAACCAAAAATAGCCCAAAAGAAGCCCAAATGGAAACTGCTCGAAAAAGCACCCCCACCCAAACCTCCCAAACAGCCCGGGGGAGGAGACCTCCCAGGGGTCGGCTGCCCTCCCCCAAGCCCCTCTTTATTAACAGCATACATGGAGTATCAGAGTATATTTCTAGTAATAGTTATGGTGCTCACACAAAAAGTGAAAGTGCATGAAGTGAGGGGTGATGGTGACATTTAAAATTTACATCACATTGACAACAACAATATGCAAAACTCTAAATTAATTAATTGCAGTAATGGAGTTTTGGTTGTAAAAGTCGACGGCATTTCGATCTCTTGAATGTGAGATCCTCATCAGGACGAGACAAGTGTGAGCAGGTAGAATCTATTAAGAGGAAAACCAGAAATCAAACAATGGTCCCGAGATGAACATGTAAAAACAACAACTTGTCTTTCAATTTGAGGAATTAATACCTATGAGATACTAGTCTGTGAACCAATTACTGCTTGCTTACTGGAGAATTAGAAAATTAGCAAAAGGTGCTTGCTACTGAGTGGACAGGTAGTCCAAGTGGAGTATTAAAGGAAGGAGGAGGACAGAGTCAAGCCATGTCTACAGTGAAGGTACCTCATCGTGGAAGGTAAGCGCAAGAAGGGAGTGGAGGTAACTCCTCGGTAAAGGAATGCACAAGAAGAAAGAGCCCTTGCGGTGAAAATTGGGCTGGCATGCGACTAGTGCGATCAATAAAGAAGGAAATATGCAAATGTAGCCCGACGAGCATGTGAGTCGTAGCTGGCGCTGATACTTGCCATAGTTTTATTGGGAGCCAGGTTACGGATGGCCAGAGGAATTCCTATCAAGCAGGAGCA